>NW_028277085.1:0-304791 GCF_059951505.1 Python bivittatus
AACCCTAACCCTTTATTTTCCTTCTGTGTGTTTCCGGTCGGAGTGCTTTTTGTTGTCTGGTTTGTTGTTGTTTTTTTTTACGTTTTATTGTAATTTTTTATAGAGCCCCGGCCGCCCGTTTTTAGGGGCGGTCCGGAGGACACTGTAGAAGGGTTTTACTTTTTATTAAAATAGTGTCTGTTTCCCTAAAATATGTCTGTTTCCTAACCTCTAACCCTAACCCTAACCCTAACCCTAACCCTCAACCCTAAACCCTAACCCTAAACCCTAACCCTAACCCTAACCCTAACCCTAACCCTAAACCCTAACCCTAACCCTAACCCTAACCCTAACCCTAACCCTAACCCTAACCCTAACCCTAACCCTAACCCTAACCCTAACCCTAACCCTAACCCTAACCCTAACCCTAACCCTAACCCTAACCCTAACCCTAACCCTAACCCTAACCCTAACCCTAACCCTAACCCTAACCCTAACCCTAACCCTAACCCTAACCCTAACCCTAACCCTAACCCTAACCCTAACCCTAACCCTAACCCTAACCCTAACCCTAACCCTAACCCTAACCCTAACCCTAACCCTAACCCTAACCCTAACCCTAACCCTAACCCTAACCCTAACCCTAACCCTAACCCTAACCCTAACCCTAACCCTAACCCTAACCCTAACCCTAACCCTAACCCTAACCCTAACCCTAACCCTAACCCTAACCCTAACCCTAACCCTAACCCTAACCCTAACCCTAACCCTAACCCTCGTGCTGCAGGCGCTGGTGGCGGACCGGCGTCGAGAGCTACCTCGCGAGCGGCAGCGCGGGACCCCGTCGCCGGACTGGTCTGCGGCCCGCGTGGCCGACGGGGTCCTCGCGCGCTGGGACGTCATCCGCGAGGCGGAGCGGGCGCGCTGGCCGCGGCGCAGGTGGGCGCGCCTCTGGCCCTGGTCGGCGGCCTCGGCCGACGGGCCCATCACGTGACGGCCGCCTCGGCTGCTGTGGACTGCCTTTTCTTTCTTTTTTTCTCTCTCTGTGGACTTTGTTCCGCTGCGGCGGTGGACGTTGGGCCCTCCCCTGCGGTGGTGGGTTGTTGTTGTTTTTGTTTTTCTCGCTTCCCCCCTCCCTCCCTGCCCTTCCGTTTTTCGGTTTTCGGTTTGTTTATTGTTTCTCTATGAGCCCGGCTTCCCTGTTTTAGGGGGAGCCGGTTGACTTTGTAGTAGGGTCCTCTTTTTCTAAATAAAAAAATTGTGTTGTCCTAACTAATTGTGTAACCCTAACCCTAACCCTAACCCTAACCCTAACCCTAACCCTAACCCTAACCCTAACCCTAACCCTAACCCTAACCCTAACCCTAACCCTAACCCTAACCCTAACCTCGCGAGCGGCAGCGCGGGACCCCGTCGCCGGACTGGTCTGCGGCCCGCGTGGCCGACGGGGTCCTCGCGCTGGGACGTCATCCGCGAGGCGGAGCGGGCGCGCTGGCCGCGGCGCAGGTGGGCGCGCCTCTGGCCCTGGTCGGCGGCCTCGGCCGACGGGCCCATCACGTGACAGCCGCCTCGGCTGCTGGGGACTGCTTTTTCTTTCTTTTTTTTTTGCTGTGTGGCCTTTGTTCCGCTGCGGCGGTGGACGTTGGGCCCTCCCCTGCGGTGGTGGGTTGTTGTTGTTTTTGTTTTTCTCGCTTCCCCCCCTCCCTCCCTGCCCTTCCGTTTTTCGGTTTTCGGTTTGTTTATTGTTTCTCTATGAGCCCGGCTTCCCTGTTTTAGGGGGAGCCGGTTGACTTTGTAGTAGGGTCCTCTTTTTCTAAATAAAAAAATTGTGTTGTCCTAAAATTGTGTTGTCCTAACCCTAACCCTAACCCTAACCCTAACCCTAACCCTAACCCTAACCCTAACCCTAACCCTAACCCTAACCCTAACCCTAACCCTAACCCTAACCCTAACCCTAACCCTAACCCTAACCCTAACCCTAACCCTAACCCTAACCCTAACCCTAACCCTGAACAGGAAGTGGAGGAAGCAGGGTGTGTTGGCTGTTAGCTCCAACAAACACAGCTCTCATCTTAAGGTTTTTGGGGTTTTTCCAGGTGAGCTGCTTGAGCTCTTTTGGGGGCCCCTCGTGTGTTAAGGTGTGGGGCACCCCCCCCCGTTAAGGGGGGGTGGTGTTTGTTTATTTTGGTGGGTTTTTCTTGCATTTCTTTTCTCCTTTTCTCCCTTGCTTAGGTGGTGGCCATTTTGTTTGCAGTTTTCCATTACTGTTTACTTGACTTGCTTTGTCCATTTTTTTAGGGGGACGGTTTGCGTTGTTTTTCTTTTTCAGGCCCCAAGGGGACTGCTCTTCTAGAGCACAGGGGGTCGTTGTTGGGCCCCCTGTCTCCGTTGGTGGCATTTTTTGGCGGGTGTGTTTTTCCCTTCACTTCCCTTCCCTGGTGGTCTTTGTTTTCAACTTTCTGCATTATGGCAGATTCGTCTGTACCCAGAGTTGGGGTTGACGTCCCTGACTCCGCTGGGGGTGCTCTGTTGGTCCAGCCTGCGGGCAGTTCTTTTCAGGCTTCTCCTGTTCCATTTACTGGTGGGCAGTCTTTGGGCTCCTTGGTTCTGTTCAATGGGACTCCTCGTGAGTCATTTACAGAGCCGGCTGGGACTCTGTTGGGAGGTCAGCCTGCCTCCTTTTCTCAGCAGGATGGGGTTTCGTTTCCTCCTTTCCCTGTTGATGGAGTTCCTGGGGAGTCTACGGAGGCCTCTGCGCTACAGGAGGTCCTTGCAGTGGAGCATGGGTTAGGGCGTGATGTCTCTCCGGGGCCGTCTCGGCCCGGTTGCTGGGTGCGGGACGTGCTGGGCGGCTCGGTGGCGCCGGGTGGGCCGCGGCGGCGGCTGGTTCCAGGGCCGCGGGTCTGGGGTCTCCACCCCGATACGGGGCCCGATGTGTTTTTGGAGGGTGGGACGGGCTGGTCGGAGCCCTCCTCGTTGGGTTCCTCTCTGGAGGACCTTCGGAGTGGCCTGGGCCGCCCGTTCACTGTTCCCGCGCCGGTACAGGGGGCGGGTCCCGATCCGGTCCGCTCGGCGGTGTTTTCTGCCACTTTTGCAGAGGAGGGGGGTGTGCCGGGGGGCTCACGGCGCTCCGTCTCCCCCGGGGCTTCTCTGCCGCTCCGTCCTCTGTCTCCGGCTCTGGCGGGGCCCTCGGGCCCTTCTTCTTTGGCTGCTGAGAGCGGCCCTTCGGACTCTTCGCAGCCGCGGGCGGCTTCGCGGGAGGCCACGATCCGCGCCGGGTGGGCGGCGGACAGGGAGGCTCCGTTGGGGTCGCTGGCGGCACGCTATCTGACCTCCGCGGGGGCGGAGGGGGTGGTCCTCCTGCGTTTCTGGGGGCTCGTGGCGGCCCACGTGCGACTCCCCGACGTGCCGGTGCCGGGTCTGACCAAGTATGGTCAGAAGCGTTTTTGGCTCTTGCTCGAGCGGGAGCTCGAGCCGCTGCTGGAGGTGCTCGAGGGGGGCCTGCCGCCTCCGGGCCCTCGGTACGAGCGGGCGGCTTTGGCTCGCTCGTTGACCTTGGCGGCCGTCGAGCGTCTCCTCGTCTCGCGGAAGCCGCGGGGGGAGACCTACTGGCCGGAGTGGATGGACGAGCGGGGTTTCCTGCGCGTGTTCCAGCTTCTCCATCGTGCTTGGCAGGGCGAGCGGGACGTGCAGGTCCCGGTGCTGGATCGGGTGGGGGACGATGGGACGGCTCTTTCGGGGCCGGATTATGTCGGGTGGCTGGACGACGTCGTCGTCGCCCTCCAGAGTCGCGGCCGCTGGCTGCGGTCGACGGCTGATGAGGCCTTGGGGGCTTCGCAGCGGCTGCAGGGAGAGGCTGCGCCGGCGCCGGCGGGCGGCGCCTCTCCGCTCCCGCAGCGGCAGCAGAAGCGAAAGAGGCGGGTGCGGGGCCGTTCTTCCCGCCGCTCCCGGGAGTGCCACGCCTCGGCGGTGGGTCCTTCACGGTCGCCTAGCTCGGGCGGCAGTTCCTCGGATGCGCCTCCAGAGGGCCGGCGGGGGCAGGAGTCCCGCCCTGTTGGTGTTGCTGCTGGGCGCCCAGCTGCGCCGTCGGGAGCAGGCGGCGACGGTGGGCGGGGTGCGCTGACGCCGGCGGTTTCGAGCCCGGTCTCCTCCCGTGCGTGTACGGAGGGGTTTCGGCCTTCTCCCTCTGCTCGGCCTCCTCGGGAGTTGCAGGGGTTCCCGCCGGGGGAGCCAGGGGCTACGGGGCCGGACCCTACGTGGACGGTTTCAGGGCGCTCGGGGAGTCTCCCGGCTCCCTCTTTTCGGGCCACGGGGTCTCCTGGGCCGGCGCCGGGGCCCTCCGCTCCGCCGCCGTCGGTCGCTTCGGATGCGGGCGCCTCTCCTCGTCCTGCTCGGGATACGGGCGCGGCCGGCCCCTCCTACGCTTCGGTGGCGGGGGGGGCCGCGGGTTCCTCTGGGTCGGCGCGGCGCGGGCGGGGGGTCGGACGTGGGCCCTCGGCTCCCGGGTCGGGGGTCGGCGACCTGGCGGATGTCCTCCGGGCGGTGGGGATCGATCCCGACTCCTGCCAGGAGGGTGTTTCTCCCGGGGACGGCTTACCGAGTGGGCGGGTCTCTCCGCTGTCCAGGGAGCGTTACGTCCTCTCCTTTCGTTATGTGGGGAGCGACGGGGGCTTCCAGCCGCGGCGCTACGTCGTGCAGACGCTGGTGCGCTCTGTCCTGCGCTTTGATGTGGCGCTGCTCGCGGCGGTGATCCAGCCCCCGGACTCGCGGGAGGTGGATGTCTGTTTCCCCTCCTTTGCGGCGTTCCGCAGTTTTGCCTGCGGGTGTTTCCTGGCGGGGCGTTCGCGCCCGGAGCTCTTCAGCGACTTCCGGGTCTCCTCGGTGGTGGAGGGCGACGTCCGCCTGGTGACGGTCTTCTTCCGCTCTCACCTAGTCCCCTTGGCGGATGTCGCCACGTGGCTCGGGCGCTTTGGGGAGTTGCTGGCCGAGCCCGCGAAGGTGCGGGACGACGTGGGGATATGGACCGGGGAGGTGCGGGCTGTCGTGCGCTTCCCGCCGGGAGGCTCTCGTCGCCTGCCCAAGTTTTTTTATTTGGGCGGGGACCGGGGGGTGACGCGGTATGCGGGGCAGCCTCCCGCCTGCTTCAGTTGCGGCGCCTATGACCATCAACGCCGGGCCTGTGTGTCGCCGCTCTGTGCGCGCTGCGGTACGCGCGGCCACATCGCGGCCGCTTGCCAGGCCTCGGTGCGCTGCAACTTGTGCGGGCTCCCGGGGCACACGTATGCCGGGTGTCCGCGTGCGGAGGCTGCTCGCGCTCGGAGGGAGCGGGCGGGTCGCGGCCCGCCGGAGTTTTCGGGGGACGCGGACGGCGGGCGGCCATCGGCGCGTCGCTCGGCGGACTCTGGGCGCCCCTCGCGGGCTGAGAGTAGCGGGGGGCTGGCGGCCCAGGCCGGAGGTGTGAGTCGGGGCGGGGTGGCGGACCCCGAGGCGGCGTCGAGTCCGGCGGAGTCGGTGGCGGGGGCGGCGGCGCAGGCGGCGGTGATGCAGGGGGTGGAATTCCGGGCGGTCCGTCGGCGACGGCCCTCGGCAGGAGGGGGGGGGCCGAAGCGCTCGCGGGCTTCGCCGCGGTCTCCGCCGGGGGGCTCTTCTTCTTCTTCGGCGTCTGCGCCGGCTGCGTGGGCGGGGCCTAACCGCTTCGCCGTGTTGGCTGGCGACACGACTGGCGCTCTGGCGGAGCAGGGCGGCAGTTGGTTTTTGGAGCGGACGCGGCGGCTGGTGGCGGCGGCACCGGAGGGCGGCTCCCCGGCGCCGCTCTCTGCGCCTGCGTTGCCGGCCCTCCCCTTGGAGTGGGACGACGGGGGTCACGTTGTTCCTCCGGAGCTGGCGTCTCCCTCGGGGCTCGGGGACGCGGGGTCCGAGCCGCGGGATCCGGGCCCTGATCCGGGTCCGGAGAGTTGTGCGGCAGGCGTGGTGGCGGGGAAGGCGGCGGCGGCAGCGCCGCCGCCCGGGTCGGGGGCCGTCCTTCCTACCTCGTGCGCGGCGGGGCTTGGGTCTCCGTCGTCTGAGGGTATTTCCCCTTCTTGGATGGGGAGCGGGTCTGTGCCGCCGGAGGGGGGGGCCGGTGGGGGGGCGGGGAGCCCTCCGTCCTCCTCCTCCTTTTGCCTCTTCCTCTCGGACGGGGAGGGCGCTCCCTTGTCCCCGGCTGCCGTTCCGGCCTCCGGCTTGCCAGGGGGGCCGGCAGGGGCCGGCGGGGGTGCGGGCCCTCCGTGTGGTGGGGGGGCCGGTCCGGGTTCGGAGCTCGCCTCGCTCGGCGGGGCGCCGGCTGAGGACGAGGTAGGGGGCGGGGAGGCCGGGGGGGCGCGGCACTGATGGGTCGCGTTTCCTCCGTCGCCTCTTCCGTCACCGGTTGGGGACCACTGGCGGTCCTCTTCGGCCTCGCCCTCGTCTCCGTCATGGCTGTGACGTCTCCGTTGCGGGGGTCCGGCAGGGGGCTCCCTTTTGCCGGCGCGGCTCGCGGGGTGCCCGTGCCTTCCTCGCTCCCGGTTCCGCCGGCCTCCGGGACGGGCGCGGGGCGGGTCCGGGGTGTGCGTGGCGGTGCCGACGGCCGCGGGCTCGTGCTCGCAACCTGGAATTGCGGTGGGCTCCGGCAGGCTGTGCGGCGGGAGGAGCTCCTGGGGGCGTTGCGGGGTCTTCCGGCCGACCTCCTCGTCCTCCAGGAGACGCACTTCCGGGACGAGCGGCACCGTGCGGCGGCGCAGCGCCTCTGGCCCTTCGGTCCCTCCTTCTGGAGCTACGGGACGGAGGGCCGGGCGGGCCTCGGCGTCCTGGTCCGGAGCGGCCCCGGCCTCCGCCTCCAGCGGTTTGTGGAGGAGGTGCCGGGGCGCTTGGCGCTCCTCGACTTCTCTGTGGCGGCCGCTTCCGGGGCGGGTGGGGGCCGGCCTGCGGCGCGCAGTTTCCGCCTCTGCGCGCTGTATGCGTCGGCCTCCTCGGCGTCCGAGCGGCGCGGCCTCTGGGTCCGGCTGCGCGGGGCGTGCGCGACCTGGCGCTCGGTGCTGGTGGCGGGGGATTTCAACAACCGCGCGGTCCCACAGGACCGCGTCCCGCTCCTGGTTGCCGGGCGCTGGGGGGATGAGGCCGCGGCGCAGGGCGGAGGCGGCGGCGGCACGGCGGCCGTCTCCGTGGCGGGTGCCGGCGGGCCGCCGCTGTCTCCGGAGGAGCGGTTCGCGGAGGGCATCCGCGTCGCGTGCGGCCTCTGCGACGCGGCGTTCGCGGTGCCCAATGAACTGGCGTTCTTCCCGCCGTCGGCGCCGGGGGCGTCGCGGGCTGGTGCTGCGGGGCCGCGGTGCGAGGCGGAGGGGGGCGCTGGGCGGCTGCTTCCCTTCTGCACCAGCTACGGGGCGCGCGCGGCGAGCAGGCTGGACCGCGTGTGGGTGCCGCGGGACTGCCCGGTCGCCTCGTGCGGCGTCCTGGTGACGCCCTGGTCGACGCACGCGGTGGTCCGGGTGGCGGTGCGGCTCGCCGGCCGGCCGGTCTTGCGGAGGCCGCTCTGGCGCCTCACGGCGGCCCGGCTGGACGCCGACGGGGACCTGCGCACCGCCCTCGGGGACCTGCTCGAGGCGCGCCTCTCCCTGGCGGACGTGTATGGCCCGGGCCGCCTCGGAGAGTGGTGGGAGCGGGTGAAGCGCGACGTGCGCCTCTTCTGCCAGGCTTGGGGGCGGCGCCGCGCGAGCCGGGACCTGCGCCGCTATCAGTCGGCCGTGCGGGACTTCCTCGCCTGCCACGCGCTCGTGCGAGAGGGTGTGCCGGTGGACGGGGCGCGCCTGGAGCGGGCGCGGGAGACTGTCGCGGCCTTCCACGCCGCCCGCCGCCGCGTCCGCTTCTTCCGACACTTCGCACGGGCGGCGGGCGGGCCGGTCGCGCCCGACGACTGGGAGGGGCGCGAGCGGGACGCGCCGGCGTCGGCGGGGGCGGAGGGGGAGGACGTGCCCTCGGCGGGCACGGCCACCTACATCGAGGCGCTCCGGGAGGGGCCGGCCTCCCCGCTGCGGACGGACGAGGCGGGCATGCTCGCGGTGATGGACGCCTTCTACCGGGCGCTGTTCGCGGGGCGGCAGGACATCGCGGTGGGGGACGTTGCGCGTTTCTTCGCGGGCCTGCCCCCTCCGCCGCCAGTGGACGGCGCCGACGGCGCCGCGGTTGCCGCGCGCTTGGCGGCTCTGGGTCGACCGGTCGGGGCGGAGGAGGTCCGGGCGGTGCTCCGTGGCGGGCGGCGCCGCTCCGCACCGGGCCCGGACGGGCTCAGCTGGGCGTTTTACCGGGCGTTCGCGGACCGCCTCGCGCGCCCGCTGGCGGCGCTCTTCGAGGAGTGCGCGGCGGGCGCTCGCGGCGGGCGGGGGGGGCTGCTGCCCGGCTCTTTGTATCAGGGCCTCCTGCTCTTCTTTACGAAGCCCGGGGGCTTGGACCGCACGTTGCCCGCTAGCTGGCGCCCGATCGTTCTCACGAACGTGGACTATCGGGCGCTGGCGCGGGTGCTTTCGGACCGCCTGGCCGCCGCGGTGGAGCCGCGCGTCGTCGCAACGCAGACGAGCTCGTTGCCGGGGCGCAGCATCGCCGATTCGCTCTGCCTCCTGCGCGAGGTCTTCTGCAGGGCGGGCCGCGGAGAGTGGCGGGGCTACCTGCTGCAGCTGGACCAGTCGCGCGCCTTCGACCGTGTGCACCACGAGTTCCTGTGGCGGGCGCTGGAGTGGCACGGCGTCCCCGGGGACTTCGTGGCGCTGGTCCGGCTGCTGTACGCCCGGGCGACGGTCGTCCCGCAGATTAACAACGCGCGCGGGGCGGCCATCCCGGTGCGTTCGGGCGTGCGGCAGGGGTGCCCCGCGAGCCCGCTGCTATACGTGCTCGCCCTGGACGTGGCGCTCTGGGGGTTGGAGCGGGCCGGCGGCATGGCGGGCTTCCCGTGCCCGTTGTCGCTGCGGCGGTCGCGCGGGCCGGCGGTCCGTGGCGTGCGGTTTCTCGCGCACGCCGACGACATCTCCCTCCTCGTGGCGTCGCGCGAGGAGGGACGGTGTGCGCGGGAGGTTCTCCGGAGCTTCGAGGCGGTCTCGGGGGCCCTCATTAACGATAAGAAGAGCTGGGTGGTGGCTCTGGAAGGGCCGGCGGGGGCGGGGGTCGGCGGCGGCGGCGGCGATGGTGGCGGCGAGCTGCGCCGCTGGTCGGTGGCGGACTGGTGGGGCGGCGCAGCGGGTGCCCCCCCGCGGATCGAGGTCGGCCCTGGCGCGGGGCGCGGGGTGGCGGGCGGTGGCGGTGACGGCTGCGGCGGCGCGTCCTTGGCGGCGGTGCTGGCCCCCCAGCGGACGGTGCGCGTCCTGGGCGTGCGCTTCGGCCTGCGCCCGGACGCCTGGGAGGAGAGCTGGGCGCGGCTGGCGGAGCGCTGGGAGGCGCGCTGGCGCCGCTGGCGGCGCTGGCGGCTTTCGCTCTACCAGCGCGCAATCTACCTGCGCGCCTACCTCCTCCCGCAGGCGGCACACCTGGCGGCGGTCTACCCGCCGCCGGAGGCCTTCCTCAGGAGGGCGACCAAGGGCTGGTTCGCCTTCTTGTGGGGTACGGCCTTCTTTCCGCTGGCGCGCGCAGCGGCCTGCCTGCCGGTGCGTGAGGGCGGCCTGGGCCTCCCCGTCCTGGACCTGGCGCTCTGGGCGCGCTTCCTGGCCCAGAACTTCGGAGGCGCGTCCCAGTTGCTGCCGCCGCCGGGCGTCGGGCCGGCGCCCGGTGCGCTGCTGCTGCTGCAGGCGGGGCGCGGTGCGGCTGCGGTGCCGGGCCCGGCGGGGGGGGCGTCGCCGCCGACGTCGGCGCCGACGCCGCCGCTGTGGGCGGCGCTCTTCCTGGCCCACTGGTGGGGCAGCGATTGGGGGGAGGCGCGCTGGTGGCGGCGCGGCGCGTCCGCCTTCCGCGTCTCGGGGCCGGACCGCGGCTGCCTGCCGCCGTTCCTGGCGGAGTTGCCGTCCGTGTTGCGCCGCTACGCCATCCCGGCGGCGCATTTCCACCCCTCCTACCGGGAGGCGGGCGGCACGGCGGCGGACGCGAGCGCGGGAGTGGCGGGACGGGAGCAGGCGGCGCGCCGCCGCGCCATGCGGCTGGAGGTGGCGGCGGAGGCGACGGAGCGGGCCATCGTGGGGCCATGGCGCGCGGCGCAGTGCCGCCGCGCGGCCGAGGGGCGCCTGCCGGGCTACCTGGCGCGGCCCGAGGGCCCGCTGGAGCCGTTCACGGACCGCCGCCTCCCTTATTTGTACTGGGACACTCGCTGGCGCATGTACCACCTCGTGCCGCGGGAGGTCTCGGCGCAGCCGTGGGTTCGGGGGACGGGGCGCCAGTGCCCCCGGGCGGGCTGCGTGCGGGCGGTGGCCGCGCGTGGTGCGGCGCCGCCGGAGGACGACGTGCGCCATTTCGTCGTCGGCTGTCCGGCGGCGCGAGAGCTTTGGGCCGCGGTGGCGCGCCGCTTCGGGCGGCCGGAGCTGGCCGGCCAGCCGTGGCTCGCCCTCGTCTCGGGCCTGGAGGAGCACGCGGCCGGCTCGGAGGAGCGGCGCCTGGCGGCCCGCGCCTCCGGCCCCGCCCGCTCCTCCTCCTCCTCCTCCTCCTCCTCCTCCTCTGCCTTTCCGGGCCTCCCCCGTCCTCCTTCCCCCTCCCCCCCTTCCTTTGTAGGTACGGAGTGGCTCGGCGGCGGCGGCGGCGAGTGCGGGCGTGAGGTCGGCGCCAGCAGCGGCGGCGATCGAGGCCTCCGAGGTGGTGACGGCGGCGGCCGTGGTGGCGACGGCGACGGTGGCGGCGGCGGTGACTGCGGTGGTGCCGGAGGCGACGGCGACGACGACGGCGGCGGCGACGGGGCGGCTTCGGCGGCAGCAGCGGCAGCGGCGGTGGCGGTGGCGGGCCGGGCGGCGCGGCGGCGGCGGCGCCTGCCCCCGTTGCCGTGGGCGACGCGTCGCCTGCTCAACTATGTCGTCCTCCACGTCCTCTGCCTCCTGCGGCCTCGGCACCTCCGCGTCGAGCGGAGCGGCGGGACGGTGCCGCCGGACTGGGCCGAGAGGGAGGCGGAGGGCGTTGTCGAGCGCCTCGCGTGGATCCGCGAGTCGGAGAGGAGGCGGCTGCCGGCGGAGCGGTGGAGGCGGCTGTGGCCCTGGCGGGAGAGGCCTGCCGACGGTGCTCGGCAGCAACGGCCTGAGCAGCTCAGCTGACTTTGGGGGCGGTCCTTTGAGGCCGCGACTGTGGACATGGCACGGGCCTGGGGCCCAGGGACTTGAGGGCCGGAGCGGCCGGTCTCTTTCTTTTTGCAGGGAGGGAGGGCGTTGGCCCTTCTCCAGTTTGGGGTCTTTTTGTTTTCTCTTTTCTGTGTTTTCGTTGTTTCTTTTGTTGAGCCCGGCCGCCCGTTTTTAGGGGCGGGCCGTGGTTTTATGTAGGAGGGCATTTTAAATAAAAAATACTTGTCGTTCTTCCTAAAAATACTTGTCGTTCTTCCTAACCCTAACCCTAACCCTAACCCTAACCCTAACCCTAACCCTAACCCTAACCCTAACCCTAACCCTAACCCTAACCCTAACCCTAACCCTAACCCTAACCCTAACCCTAACCCTAACCCTAACCCTAACCCTAACCCTAACCCTAACCCTGCGCTTCTTCCCTCCGGGGGCGGCGGGGGCGGCAGCGGCGGCGGCGGCGGGGGCGGCGGCGGCGGGGCCGGTTGCGGCGGCGGCCGCGCCCCTCCTCACCTGCTACCTCGCCGGCACGGCCAGCCGCATTGACCGCGTGTGGGTGCCGCGCGCCTTCCCGGTGCGCGCGTGCACGGTGTCTATCACGCCGTGGTCGGTGCACGGCGTGGTCTCGGTGGCGGTCGACGTGGGCGCGCTCCCTCCCGTGCGGCGGCCGCTCTGGCGGCTCCATCCCGCCGCGCTGGACGGCGACGCGGCCCTCTGCGCCGCGCTGCGCCGCCTGCTGGAGGACCGCGTGTCGCTCTTGGAGGTCTACGGGGCGCCCGGGCTGCGGCGGTGGTGGGAGCGCGTGAAGCGCGACGTCCGCGGCTTCTGCCTGGCCTGGCGCCGCCGCGCCCGGGACCGGGAGTTCCGCCGCTACGCCGCCGCGGTGGGCGCCTTCGTGGGCTGCCACGCGCGCGTGCGCGACGGGCTGCCCGTGGACGGGCGCGTGCTGGCGGCGGCGCGCGGCGAGATCGCGCGCTTCCACGGGCGCGAGCGCCGGCGCCGGTTGTGGGACCGCGAGGCGCGGGCGTCCGGCGGGCCGGTCGGCCCGGGGGAGTGGGACGTCAGCGGCGCGGCCGTGGCGGCCAGCGGCGCGGCGGGCGGCGGCGGCGCGGCGGGCGGCCGCGGCGGCGGCGGCGGCGGCGGCGCGGTCCCGGGCGCGGCGGCGGCCTTCTTCGAGGGCCTGCGCGACTCGCCCGGGAGCGCGCTGGAGACCTCGGCCGAGGGCATGCTGGGCGTGATGGGGCGTTTTTACTCGGCCCTCTTCGCCGGCCGGAGCGACGTCTCGCCGGCCGCCGTGGGCGCGCACTTCGCGGGCCTGCCGGCGGCGGACGCCCACCTGCCGGCGGCGGAGCGCGCGGCGGTGCGCGCCGACCTGGCGGCGCTGCGCCGGCCGCTGCAGGCGGCGGAGGTGCGGGAGGCCATCGCGCGGGGCGGCTGCCGTCGCCGCTCGGCGCCGGGCCCGGACGGCCTGCCCTGGGCCTTCTACCGGGCCTTCGGGGACCTGCTGGCGGGCCCGCTGGCCGCCCTCTTCGAGTGGTGCGCCCGCGCGGCGCGCGCCGGGCTCGGCGGCGCGGCGCTCCCGGCCTCGCTCTACCGCAGCTCCTTGCTGTTTTTCGGCAAGCCCGGCGGCCTGGACGGCTCGCTGCCGGCGAGCTGGCGGCCCATCGCCCTGACCAATGTGGATTACCGCATCTTGGCCGGGGCGATGGCCGCCCGCCTGTCCGCGGCCGTGGGCCCGCTGGTGGTGGCCACCCAGACCAGCGCGGTGCCGGGCCGCCGCCTGGCGGACTCGCTGTGCCTCCTCCGCGAGGTCTTCTGCCGCGCGGGGGAGGGCGCGTGGCGCGGGTTCCTGGTCCAGTTGGACCAGTCCCGCGCCTTCGACCGGGTCCACCACCCCTTCTTGTGGGCGGCGCTGCGCTGGCACGGCGTGCCGGAGGACTTCGTGTCGCTGGTGCGTGCGCTCTACGGCGCGGCCGCCGTGACGCCGCACGTCAACGGCTGCCGCGGGCGCGCGATCCCGCTGCGCTCCGGCGTGCGGCAGGGCTGCCCGCTCAGCCCGCTCCTCTACGTCCTCTCGCTCAACGTGGCGCTGCGGGCGCTGGAGGCGGAGGAGCGGCTGGGCGGTTTCCCGTGCCCGGTGGGCCGCTTCGGCGGCGGGCGGCGGCGGACGCTGAAGTTCGTGGCGCACGCCGACGACGTGTCGCTGCTGGTGCCGTCGGTGGCGGCGGCGCGCGTCGCGCGGGGCGTCCTGGCGGCCTTCGAGGCCGTCTCGGGGGCGCGGGTCAACCCGGCCAAGAGCTGGGTGGTGCCGCTGTCGGCGGACGGCGGCGCCGGGGGGCTGCGCAGCTGGCCGCTGGGCGGCTGGTGGGACGCGGGCGCGCCAGACGGGCGGGGCGCGGCGCCGCCGCCGCCGCCGCCGTTGGGGGTGGCCGCGGCCGCCGCGGGCACGGTGCGCGTGCTGGGCGTGCGCTTCGGGCTGGGCGCGCGCGCCTGGCGCGAGAACTGGTGGCGCGCGGAGGAGGACTGGCGCGTGCGCGTGGCGGGCTGGCGCCGCTGGCGGCTGGGCCTCTTCCAGCGGGCGCAGTACGTCAAGACGTACTTGTTCCCGCGCGTGCTCCCGCTGGCCGCCGTCTACCCGCCGCCCGAGGACTTCGTCCGCGAGGCGTCGGCGCTGGTCTTCCGCTTCCTCTGGGGCACGGCGCACTTCCCGGTGGCGCGGGCCGTGGCCTACCGGCCCGTGGCCGACGGCGGGCTGGCGCTGCCGGAGCTGGGCCTCTCCCTCTGGGCGGCGTTCCTGTAGCAGAACTTCGGGGGCGCCGCCGCCTGCCTGGGGGTGGGGCGGCCCGAGGTCGGGGCGGCGGCCGCCGCGGCCGCCGCGGCCGCCGGCGCCGTTTCGCGCGGGCCCGGCGCGCGCCCTTCCCGTGCCGTCCGCGCCGCCCCTCCCCTGTGGGCGGTGCTGTTCGCGGCCCACTGGGCGTCCACCGAGTGGGCGGGCCGCCGCTGGTGGCGGGAGGGCGGCCTGGCGTTCCGCCTCTCGGCGGAGGACCGCCGCCGCCTCCCGGACTTCCTCTCCCCGCTGCCGGACGTGCTGCGCCGCTACGGGATCCCCGCGGCGCACTTCTGCTCGCTCTCCCCGCTGCCCTGCCCCTCCCACCCCGGGCCCCTGCCCTCCTCCGCTCCCGGCCCTTCCCCTCGCCCCGCCGCCGCCCCTTCTCCCCTCCCTTCTTCTCTCCCTGCAGGTGGCGGAGCGGCCGTCGAGGAGGAGCGCCGGCGGCGCCGCACCGTGCGGCGCGAGGTCTACGAGGAGGCGCTGGAGCGGGCCGTCCTGCGGCCGTGGCGGGAGCGGCGGGGCCCGGGCGCGCGGGACGCCGCCTCGCCGGTGGAGCCCTTCCAGGACCGGCGGGTCCCCTACGCCTTGTGGGAGACGCGCTGGCGGTTCTTTCACGGCACGCCGCTGGGCGTGGCGGCCGGCGCCCCGTGGCTGCGCGGCGCGGCGCGGCTCTGCGCGCGGGCGGCGTGCAGGGCGGAGGCGCTGCGGCTCGGCGAGGAGCGGGAGGACTCCGTCGCACATTTTGTGCGCGCGTGCCCGGTGGCGCGTGCCGTCTGGGTGGCGGTGGCGGCCCGCCTGGGCTGGCCGGACTTGCTGCGCCTGCCGTGGGGCGCTTTGGCCTGCGGCGTTGAGCCCCTCGACTTGGACCCTCCGTTCCGGGGGCCGCGGCGGCGGCACTGCCAGCAGCGGCGGGAGCAGCAGCAGCGGCCTCAGCGGCGCTGCGTGGAGCGGCAGCAGCAGCAGCAGCGGCCGCAGCAGCGACAGCAGCAGCAGCAGCGGCAGCGGCAGCAGCAGCAGCAGCAGCATGGACGCTCGGTGCGTGGGCTGGCCCCCTCGGCGCAGGACTGCCCGGGCCTCGGGGAGCAGCGCGGTGCCGGCGGCGGCGGCGGCGGCGGCGGCGGCGGCGGCGAACGGGGCGCGGCGCCCTCGTCCGCGGGGGCCGCCCGCGCCCCGGGGCCCCGTCCGCGCGTGCCGCGCGCTGCGCCGCGCGCACCCCTCGGGCGCTTCTGGGCGGCGCCGTGGTCGACGGTGCGGCTGCTGGCCCTCCTCGTGCTGCAGGCGCTGGTGGCGGACCGGCGTCGAGAGCTACCTCGCGAGCGGCAGCGCGGGACCCCGTCGCCGGACTGGTCTGCGGCCCGCGTGGCCGACGGGGTCCTCGCGCGCTGGGACGTCATCCGCGAGGCGGAGCGGGCGCGCTGGCCGCGGCGCAGGTGGGCGCGCCTCTGGCCCTGGTCGGCGGCCTCGGCCGACGGGCCCATCACGTGACGGCCGCCTCGGCTGCTGTGGACTGCTTTTTCTTTTTTCTCTCTCTCTGTGGACTTTGTTCCGCTGCGGCGGTGGACGTTGGGCCCTCCCCTGAGGTGGTGGGTTGTTGTTGTTTTTGTTTTTCTCGCTTCCCCCCCTCCCTCCCTGCCCTTCCGTTTTTCGTTTTTCGGTTTTATTGTTTCTCCATGAGCCCGGCTTCCCTGTTTTAGGGGGAGCCGGTTGACATTGTAGTAGGGTCCTCTTTTTCTAAATAAAAAATTGTGTTGTCCTAAAAAAAAAAATTGTGTTGTCCTAACCCTAACCCTAACCCTAACCCTAACCCTAACCCTAACCCTAACCCTAACCCTAACCTCCGGCAGTGTCGGCGGCGCCTCTGGGAGCGCTGTGCCCGCTCCAAGGGCGGCGTGGTAGGGGAGCGGGAGTGGGAGGCGGGCGCGGAGGGCAGTGAGAGCCGGCTGGCCGGGGAGGACGTCTCCTTCGTGCGCGTCCCCGTCTTCATGGAGGCCTTGCGCGATGAAGTGACGGCCCCGCTGCGCACAGACGTGCACGGCATGTTGGCCGTCATGGAGCGTTATTACCGGAGGCTCTTCGCGGGGCGCGGGGACGTGGCAGAGGAGGACTTGGACGCCTACTTCGCGGCCTTGCCGGCCCCGGGCGCCGGGCTCTCGCGGCGGGAGGCGGAGGACGTGCGGCACGCACTCGGCGGCCTGGTCGCTCCTCTGAGCGCGGAGGAGGTGCGTGCGGCGATCGCGCGCGGCGGCGGGCAGCGCTCGGCGCCCGGGCCGGACGGCCTGGGGTGGTCTTTTTACCGAGCATTCGCGCCGCAGCTCGCCGGGCCGCTCGCAGCGCTCTTTAATGAGAGCTGCGGGCGGGCGCGGGCGGCGGGGGAGGGGGGCGGCGGGGACGCTCCGGCAGCAGAGGCGGCGGGGCCCGCGGACGCCGGGCGCCTGCCGGGCTCCATGTACGAGTCCTCCCTGCTGTTCTTTGGGAAGCCGGGGGGCCTCGACCCGACGTTGCCCACCAGTTGGCGGCCCATAGCCCTGACCAACGTGGACTACCGCGTGCTGGCGCGCGTGTTGTCCGACCGGTTGGCCGGGGCCGTGGCGCCACTGGTGGTGCGCACCCAGACGAGCGCGGTGCCGGGCCGCGCCCTGCCCGACTCGCTCTGCCTCTTGCGCGAGGTCTTCGGGGCAGCGGGCGCGGGCCGCTGGTCGGGGTTCCTGGTTCAGGTGGACCAGTCTAAGGCCTTCGACAGGGTCCACCACGCCTTCCTGTGGCAGGCGCTCCGCTGGCACGGGGTGCCCCCCGGATTCGTGGCCATGGTGCGGCTCCTGTACGCAGAGGCGACAGTGACGCCGCAGGTGAACGGCAGCCGCGGGCGGGCCCTGCCGGTGCGCTCCGGCGTGCGGCAGGGGTGCCCGTTGAGCCCGCTGCTGTACGTCATCTACCTGAACGTGGCGCTGCGCGCGCTCGACGCCAACAGCCGCCTGGCGGGCTTCCCATGCCCGGTGCGCCGGCCGGGGGGCGCGCGCCAGACACAGTCGGTCAGGTTCGTGGCGCACGACGACGTCTCCCTACTGGTGGGGTCGGCGGAGGAGGCGTGCGCCGCCTGGGAGGTCTTCCGACGGTTCGGACGGGTCTCCGGAGCGGAGGTGAACGCCCGTAAGAGCTGGGTGGTCGACTTGCGGCGGCCGCGGACGTGCAGAGACGGGGGGGCCTGCGGCGCTGGCCGCTGGAGGGCTGGTGGGACGGGAGGCCGGCGGGGCAAGGACAGGTCGGTGGCCAGGGCTGCGGGGATGCCGCAGCGGGGAGCTGCGCGCAGGCGTCTCCGGCGGGGGTGGCCGCTGCCGCCACTGCGGCCCCTCCGGCGACCGTGCGCGTCCTGGGTGTGCGCTTCGGCCTGGGGGCCCAGGACTGGAGGGGGAACTGGGACCGGGCAGCCGAGTGCTGGGAGGCGCGGGTCGCCCGTTGGCGGCGCACCGGCGCCTGCCGCCTCAGTATATACCACCGCGCCCGGTACATCAGTACGTACCTCCTGCCCCAGGTGTTGCAGCTCGCGGCGGTGTTCCCCCCGCCGCGGGCCTTCGTACGCGCCATGACGGAGCTGCTGTTCCGCTTCCTTTGGGGCTCGGCGCGTTTCCCGCTGGCGCGGGCGGTCGCCCACCAGCCAGTGGCGGAAGGCGGGCTGGCGGTGCCGGAGCTTTCCCTGTCTCTTTGGGCGGTCTTCCTCGCCCAGAACTTCGGGGGGGCGGCCGCAGCGCTGGGTGGGGACGCGGCCAGCGGGGAGCGGCACGTCGGAGTACGGGGGCTGTTGGGAGCCGGGGGGGACTCGAGGGGCGGGACGGGGCTTGGGCTCGGGGGCGTGCCCTCTTCCTCCTGCTCCTCCTCCTCATCTCCCGCCGGCGTTCGTGCGGCCGGCCCGCTCTGGGCAGAGATGTTCCTGGGCCACTGGCGGTCGGAGGAGTGGGTTGGCCGGGAGTGGTGGGACGAAGGTCGCATGGGGTTCCGCCTTTCGGCGGTGGCACGGCATCGCATGCCGGACTTCCTCGCGGAGCTGCCCGATGTACTGCGGCGCTTCGGGATACCGGCCGTGCACTTCCGTGAGTCATTCCGGACACGCACGGTGTTGCCCCCATCGCCCCCCTCTCCTCCTGCTCCGCGGCCCGGTGCCGGTCGAGCGGGCGCGGCCGGGGCGGCGGGGCCGGGCCGCGGCGACGTTGAGGAGTCCCGCCTCCAGCGGCGGACTGTGCGGAGGGAGGTCTACGGGGAGACCCTGGAGCGCGCGATCGTGGGGCCCTGGCGAGCGGCCCGAGTGCGCGCCCAGGGAGATGGCGAGGTGAGCGGGAGCGGGGCGGCGGAGGCTGAGCCGGGCGGTGCGGATGACCCGCGCACGGAGGCGTTTCGCGACCGCCGCGTACCCTACTCCTTGTGGGAGGTGCGGTGGCTTTTCTTCCACCGTGTCCCCAGGGAGGTGGCGGCCGCGGCGCGGCCCTGGCGGACGGGGGACGCGCGCCTATGCCCGCGCGCCCTGTGCCGGCGGGATGCTGTGGCACGCGGAGTGGCGCTGGAGGATACTGTGGCCCACTTCGCCGCGCAATGCTGTATCGCGCGGGCTGTCTGGGCGGCGGTCGCGGGCCTCCTGGACTGGCCGGACCTGCTGCGGCAGCCGTGGGAGGCAGTAGTGTCGGGGGTGGAGCCGGCTGGCCTGCTCCCCCCACTGCGCGGCCCTCGGGAGCGGCAGAGGGCGGCTGCGGTCGCTCGCGGGCAGTCTCCCGCTCGCTCTTCTGCTTCCTTTGCAGGGCCAGGGGGCGGAGCGATGGCCAGGGGTGCGGGGCACCCGACGCCCGAGGTGGCAGCGGCGGTGCCGCACTGGCGCGTCGGGGAGGCGGCTGAGGTGGAGGAGGAGGGCGAGACGGCGTGCGCTGCTGGAGTCGGGAGTGGAGGATGGAGAGGTGGCCTTCCCGCAGCGGTGCCCGCCGGAGCGCGGAGTGAGCAGCGGAGAGAGGGGCGGCTGCGGACAGTGCAGCGGCAGCAGCAGCAGCAGCGGCAGTGGCCTGGGGTGCCTCGGGTGCCCAGAGGGCCAAGGCCAGAGGAGCGTGGAGGCGACGGGTCAGGGGCCTGCAGGCTGCGGACGGCGCCTTCTGGAGCGACAGCAGCGCAAGCAGTGGAGGGTCCCTCCCGGCCCGTGGAGTTTCCGGAGGGAGGCGGCGACGGAGGCGGCGGCGGCGGCAGGTGCCGCTTCTAGACAGTGCCCTGGAGCACCGTCCGCCTCGTGAACTACGTGGTGCTGGCGGTGCTCTTGGCTGAGCGACGACGGGAGTTGCCTCGGGAGCGGCGACGCGGCGGCGCTTCTCCGGACTGGTCGGCCTCCCGCGCTGCGGCGGATGTGGTGGCCCGCCTGGACGTGTTGGCCGCCGCCGAACGGGACCGCGGCCCGGCCGCACGATGGCGGCGCTTCTGGCCATGGAAGGCAGCCGCCTCCACTCCGCCCATCACTTGAGGGGCTGGCCAGCTGGCGGTCATCCCTGCTGGCATGCCGTCCTGCCATGGACTGCGTGGGACTACTGTGGGCCTTCGGTTCGCTCCCCTCCTCTCCTTGTGTACCCTGATTCCTCCTGCTCCTCCTCCTCCTCCTCCTCCTCCTCTCCTGGGTCCTCTCTGGGGATTTTTGGGGGGTGCTTTTGAGGTGCGGGTGGGTGGTGGCTTCGGTATCGTGGGAGTGATGGGGGAGGTAGGGGAGTTTGTCCGGTCCCGGGGAATGGACTGTTCTGAGGTTTTTGGTTGTGGGGGATGGTGGGTGGCATGGGATTGGCATCGGGGGGGACGGGGGGGGGTTTGAGTGGGGTTGATGTTTTTCAACTTCTGTTGTCGGGAGGTGTATCCCTTTTGGTTTTGTTTTTTTGTGTCTGTTTGTCGCCCGTCCTCCTGCGTAGAGGGGGTTTGGGTGTCTGTAGCAGGGTTGCTTTTCAATAAAAAAATGGTGTGTTACCTAAAAAATGGTGTGTTACCTAACCCTAACCCTAACCCTAACCCGCGGCGCAGGTGGGCGCGCCTCTGGCCCTGGTCGGCGGCCTCGGCCGACGGGCCCATCACGTGACGGCCGCCTCGGCTGCTGTGGACTGCCTTTTCTTTTTTGCTGTGTGGACTTTGTTCCGCTGCGGCGGTGGACGTTGGGCCCTCCCCTGCGGTGGTGGGTTGTTGTTTTTTTTTTCTCGCTTCCCCCCCCTCCCTCCCTGCCCTTCCGTTTTTCGGTTTTCGGTTTGCTTATTGTTTTTCCATGAGCCCGGCTTCCCTGTTTTAGGGGGAGCCGGTTGACGTTGTAGTAGGGTCCTATTTTTCCAAATAAAAAAAAATTGTGTTACCCTAACCCTAACCCTAACCCTAACCCTAACCCTAACCCTAACCCTAACCCTGGCGGGAGTGGGCCGAAGACGGCGCTCAGCAGCAGCGGCCTGAGCAGCAACAATGACATAGAGGGCGGCCTGTTGGGGACGGGACTGTGGACTTGGTCTGGGCCTGGGGCTCAGGGACTCGGAGGCCGTGGCAGCCGGACTCTTTTCAGGGGGAGGGAGGGGGTTGGCCCTTCTCCAGTGCAGAGTGTTTTCTTTTTGTTTTTCCTTTGTTTGACTTATGTGTTTCCTTTATGAGCCCGGCCACCCATTTTTAGGGGCGGGCCATGGTATTGTGTAGAAGGGTTTTTATCAATAAAAAAATTGTCGTTTCCCTAAAATTTGTCGTTTCCCTAACCCTAACCCTGACCCTGACCCTGACCCTGATCCCTGACCCCTGACCCTATTCTGAGGCAGATTTCCTAAGTTAGGGTTAGGGTTAGGGTTCGGCTTCCTTGAAGTCTGGGCCCGAATCCAACTTGATACTAATATTCGAACCTCCTTTCTATGACAAGGAACAGCACAACCTAAACTTTCTGAGTTATTTTGGATCCTGGGCACAATGCATGGGAAAACCCTATTCTGAGGTAGATTTCCTAAAATAGGGTTAGGTGTAGGGTTCGGCTTCCTTGAAGTCAGGGTCCAAATCCAACCGGATGCTTATATTCGCACCCCCTTTCTTTGAAAAGGAACAGCAGAAGGTAAACTTATTGACTGAATTTGGAAGCTGGGCACAATGCATGGGAAAACCCTATTCTGAGGCAGATTTCCTAAATTACAGTTAGGGTTAGGGTTCGGCTTCCTTGATGTCAGGGCCCAAATCCAACCGGATACTTATATTCGCACCCCTTTTCTATGACAAGGAACAGAACCTAAACTTTCTGCCTTATTTTGGATCCTGGGCACAATGCAAGGGGAAACCCTATTCTGAGGCAGATTTCCTAAATGAGGGTTAGGGGTAGGGTTCGGCTTCCTTGAAGTCAGGGCCCAAATCCAACCGGATGTTTATATTCGCACCCCCTTTCTATGAAAAGAAACAGCAGAAGCTAAACTTTCTGACTGAATTTGGAAGCTGGGCACAATGCATGGGAAAACCCTTTTCTGAGGGAGATTCCTTAATTTAGGGTTAGGGTTAGGGTTCGGCTTCCTTGAAGTCAGGGCCCAAATCCAACTGGATGCTTATATTCGCACCCCCTTTCTATGCAAAGGAACAGCGGAAGCTAAACTTTCTGACTTAATTTGGATCTTGGGCACAATGCATGGGAAAACCCTATTCTGAGGCAGGTTTCCTAAATTAGGGTTACAGTTCGGCTTCCTTGAAGTCAGGGCCCAAATCCACCTGGATGCTTATATTCGTACCCCCTTTCTATGAAAAGGAACAGCAGAAGCTAAACCTTCTGACTGAATTTGGATCCTGGACACAATGCATGGGAAAACCGTATTCTGAGGCAGATTTCCTAAATTAGGGTTAGGGTTCGGCTTCCTTGAAGTCAGGGCCCACATCCAACAGGATGCTTATATTCGCACCCCCTTTCTATGCAAAGGAACAGCAGAAGGTAAACCTTCTGACCTATTTTGGATCCTGGGCACAATGCATGGGAAAACCGTATTCTGAGGAAGGTTTCCTAAATTAGGGTTAGGGTTCGGCTTCCTTGAGGTCAGGGCCCAAATCCACCTGGATGCTTATATTTGCAGCCCCTTTCTATGCAAAGGAACAGCGGAAGCTAAACTAAACCGAAGCTAGACTGGCTGTAGCAACATCTCTCTGTGGACTGCATTTCCGATTTTGAGTGGATGAGCGGTGGCCTGTTTGCCACCATCGTGTGGACTGGTTGTGGCACCCAGTTTGTGCCGCCCTCCTCCTCCTCCTCCCTCGGACACTCAGTTTCCATGGTGGGTTTCTGGGAGTGGGCGGGTGGATGTGCAGGGTAGGTGGGCGTGTTTGGTTCGTCTTTCCCTTGGGATGGGAGTGTGACGGGTGGACGGAGGGTGGTGGGGCGTACTGTTTCTGTTTCTGTCCTTTTTGTTCATATTGTGGCCCTGCCTCCCGCATAGGGGAGGTACGGGTTTTGTAGAAGGGTTTTTTATTCAATAAAAAAAATGGTGTGTTGACCTAGAAATGGTGTGTTGACCTAATCCTAACCCTAACCCCGAATCCGAACCGGAACCCTAACCCTGCCTTCTGACCAGAATTAGTTTCTTAGGGTCAGGATTTAGCAGCACCCCATACACAGAAGGCAGAAGAAATTGGTGAGTTGATGCAAATTTACATCTTCCTTTTTGAGACTCAAGGACAAAGCCTTTAAAAAAAAGGTAGGAGCAATCCTCAGCCAGCTCCCGGAGTTTTAAATATCCCCAATAATTATGTAGACCCCAACAGGGAAGGAGAGTAAAAGAAGATGCAGTGAGAACTAAGTGCACGTTTACAGGAAACACTCATAGGAGGATTCCTCCTAGAGCTACTTACTCAGACTGTACTCCTGGTGAGACTGCCTCTTCCTACTACAGGTAATGAAGTCCCCAGAAGTGCTGGTAGGAAATCCAGGTAGCACAGCATCCTTTCCTCTTCAGTCCTTTAGCCAAAAGGCTGAAACTGTTGGCCATCAGGCCTTTATAGGACCGGCCCCAGCCTTCAGCCTAGCCTACTCCCTGGTGATCAGTGGCTGCAGCTGTGGCTAGGGGAATCAGCAAATTGCATAACAGAGTCTGCAAAGACTCAAGCCTCTGGCTGCTCAGGGCAGTGGGCAGGTTGCTTCCAACCCTCCGGAATTTCTCTCTGGGAGCTGGCTCATCTTAAGTCAGCCTCCAGGTGCTCAAGAAAGGGATGATCCCAGAGCTGCTGCCCTCTCGCTTGCTTTGCACCCCAGCTGGCAGGCAAGAGTTGTGCCGTTGGACCACCTGCCCCGTCTTGGTGTTGCTTGCCTAAATCAGGAGCAGGTACAGCCCCCCACCTTCTTCTGCCTGCCTCAGGATGGCAATTGCCCTCGAAAAGGCAAAAATTAATTCCCATGTGCAATTAATTGTCCTCTTTATCTGATGGCTCCCAATTGCAATGCCAACCTGAGCCACGGGGGGGGTTAACTTTAGGCTGAGTTTGTAACATAACAGTTCCCCCAGAGTGAGTGTTCTCTTTCTGTTCTCTCTCAGCTTAAGCACGTGGAGCCATCCTTTCCATTGATTGCTATGCTACTAATTAAAAACACAATTTAAACAAGTTAGAAATCTTCGCAAATACACAGCATTGTGATTCGATGGGATGCTTAAACGCTGCCACAGTGTAGTTCATCGCACGTTGTTTTGAAACGTTCTCAGCTAGTCGAGCAGTTTTCTCAGGGCCGCAGAGGTAGCGGTGGCGGCTACCGCTCCCGAAACAACCCGGAATTCTATGGTTGCAAAGCAAACGACTCTAGCTCTAATGCTTTCGCTTTGGCCTCCAGCGTTCCGGGGCAGGAATGGAAGGGGCCCAAAGAGACTCAGTCTCATGACACCATGCGCTGCCACTAAAGCAGGCAGCCATGTTAGGGGCTGCGGACGAATGAGTGGCGCTGGCGGAAAAGTTGCTGATCCCCCATAGGCAAGGTGGCGTAGAGCAGTAATAACGCTACGCCCTGCACAAACTTCCAGTCCTGCTTTTGAAGCTTTCCATCAAACTAACCCACCGCCGCCACAAGGTTCCAGTGTAATTGGGCACATTAGAAGCAGCTGCACTTCAGTGAGGAGCAGAAACGGGATGGGGGTTGGCCATGCTGGGAGGGTACTCAAAAGCAGAAGTGGAGGGTGACTCAGGAGCGAGGACAGGAAGGCAGCCATGCTGGGGGGGTCACGGAGGGGCCTGGGCGGGAAGAGGCGGGCGGCCACGTAGGGAAGGCCAGCGGGAGCAACGAGAGCTCACCTGGGGGACTTGGTTGCCATGATCCTAGGGGCGGTGGGGGGGGGGTCGTGGCCAGCACGTTGCCCTCCTGTTTGTCTTGTTTTTACAATAACACAACTCCTCCCCCCTGCTGTGTATTTAAGTGTGAAAAACGGCGCATGCGTCATCTTTTGAGTTTTTCTTTTCTGGAGTTGGGAGGTTGTGGGGGGGGGTTGTGCTCGGATTTTGTAGTTTCGGGCTGGGCATGGTTGATGCCTGTGTGCAGACTGTATCTTTTCAAAGTTCTCCAGAGCCGATGGGTTATCAGGATGGGGCTTTACCATTCTTTCAGGGGAGATTGGTTGGGCGAAGGATAGGTGGGTGGGTGATTTTTTTTTTCTATAGTTCATCCTGATTTATTCTTGTTTTTTTTGTTTGTATTGTACTTGTAGCCCAGCCTTCAGTTCTAGGGGAGGTCCATGGCATTTGTAGAAGGGTTATTTTCAAAATAAAAGATGTGATTTCCTAAAAGTTATGGTACCCTAACCCCTAACCCCCCCAACCCCCTAACCTCAGCTGAGCCCCCCCATCACATGACTCTAACTCTAACCTTAACCCTGCTGCTGCGGCTTGGACTACTTTGCCACTGGACAGTTTTGACCTGCTGCTATGGGCACCGAGGGCTCGTTGTGGGTGGTGATTGTATTGGGTTCTTTTCATTTTTCAGTCTTTGTGTTTGTGATGAGCCAAGCCTCCTGTTTTAGGGGCATCCAATTGACTTTATACAGTAGAAAGGTTTTAATTTCAAAAATAAAAATTGTGTTATCCTAAAAAAATTGTATTATCCTAACCCCTGACCCTGACCCTGACTCTAACCCTAAATGACATCGCATGGTTGCCATTTGTGACCTCCTGCCAGCTTCCCCATTAACTTTGCTTGTAGGAAGTTGGCAAAGAAAGGTCCAAATGGCAATCACATAACCATGGGGATGCTGAGACCAACATAAGTACAAGGACCAGTTGTAAGGCCCACTCATTCAGTGCTGTGGTAAGTTCGTTAAGCGAGGACCGCTTGTAGTCTAATTGTGAGGTGTCTGTGGGATGAGTGACTGTCTGAAGGGCCTCCCAGGCAAGGAAAGGATGCAACTGGCACACAACGTGAACCTGTGCAAAGGCCCTCCTGGCCACAGGTGCTGCCTGCTCCTTGAGCTGTAACTGTGAGTCTGAAATCCTGGACTTCCTCTTATGTTGTCATACCTGTAAGACTTCAGTGCCAGAACTTCAGAAGATAACTCTACCCAGAATGTCTGCCCATTTCTGCACCCACAAGCACACACTGATCATTCCTTGGCCTGCTTTTGCAATGTTTAGTGAGAAAGGCATTTCCTGTGGAGCTATTCAGAGGAACAGCACCCAGAGCTGTACTTACTCCATAGTATCCCCCACAAAGAGGCATCTGGCCTTGCAACTAGTGTGCCTTTGACAAGGGAGAAGTCAGCAGAGAATAACTATAGTTTCTGCCCTGTCCTTACTGACTGAGCACAACTTGATTTGATCAAGAGTCCCACTCTTGATAAAGGTTTTCCTTCCCTCCCAGAGCACCAAAATGGTTGATGCCTGCAGAGCTTCTGTGGATTTTTTTCTGCCTCATAGCAAAAGCTATCCCCAGAAGCTGTTGGAGAAACACTTTCTGGAACTTTCTGAAACATTTGCTGGAGCTCGTTTCTACAAGTCCTAGAGAGGAACAGCTGCAGTTCTTCCCCCACATCATTAGCACACAACATGCAATTTCGTGGCAAGGGGTTCACACCTCTGGAGGATATGGGAGCTATAACCTACTTCCTGATGCTGTGGGGATGGTATTGCCTATGATGTGATTTCTCTGCATAATATGGTCAGCCCATCTGCTTTCAAGAGCTAAGGCTGACCTATGGATTCTGAGAGAGCCAACTTCCAAGTATATGGAGTGCATTCCACACTATTTTTTTGACTCCCTGGTGTTATTTTAAATCCAGCAGAGGTTCATCATTATCCCAAAGCCTTAAGAAATCATTCAGCATCTTTGCCCAATGAAAAATATTCATTGCTTGCATTATTTATTGTAGGACATTTCCAAATTCACATTAGGTTTGTTTGGTTTCATGTTCTCCATCGTTCTTATATTCATACTTCTATATGAATAGCAAAACAAAAAGGGGGGGGAAGACAAAAACAACAAAGTTTGTCACAGATCTCAGTGCTTTTAAACATTTAACCCTTTTTCAATCTCATCTCTTTACACACACACATAACACAAAATGTTAAAGAGTACAAATAACTTAAAGCAACATGCATTCAGAGTGCAGCTCTGCTTTCTTTGGGGTCCAAGTACTACCTTGAAACATTCACTTTGGCATGGACTACAGCTGACCTTGGAGGGAAGACGAGGGACTAGGAATATTCAAAACACTGAGAGTTGACGCCTGGAGGAGCAAGACATTTCCAGGGATCAGGAGCAAAACAGAAGCTGAAATGATTATGTATTCTTCACAATATCATAAATTAAAACAATAATTAAATAAATCTGGTGAAGCATAACTGATACACTAGGAAATAGAGAACAGATTTGTACACTGTAAGAATATCATTGAAAAACTTTTCAAACAATAAAAAGTAACTTCCTTGTGATATAACAATATTATTCAACAGCAGCTTGAACTGAGAATAAAAAAATCCTAGGTCAGCAAAAGAGTAGGAAAGTGCCTCATCTTAACAAATCATGACTTCAGAATAAATAATACAATTCTTAAAGTAAACATGGCAATTAACAAACAAGTAATTTCTGTTTTAAGCATGCAGTCTCCATATAACGTAATTGTAATTATTTATACAATGAGGTATTTGAAGGAACTGGTTAAAGTAATGCACGGCCTGTCTGTTTAGAGGACTCAAGCTACTTGCAAGGAAACCTTTGGGTTGTCAGCAAAGCAGCAGAAATCCCTAACCCTAAAGCAAACCAATTTCCTTTGGTAGCAAGGAAAGTTTAATGGTATGATAGCTTGGCAGAAAGCACCATTGTGAAGAAATATTCCTTTTATTTTCAATGGCCATTCCATTAGGCTGAGGTATTCAGAGAGTATCTATACAGTAAGGTTTAAAGAGGTCAAAAGTGGTTTAACACTTTGGTTCAAGCAAGGCACTCATCCAAGTTGATTGATTTGCAACCTGTTCTCATGGAGTTTTATTTTATTGTTATTTAAGCAATAGTGTCGTAAACAAGGTGTTGCTGTTATACAGTTATGAAAGAAACTTTACAGGTGGAAAATGCAAGGTTTAGCAGCATAAGTTCCCTTTCAGATGCAGGCCATGCATGAAAAAAATCTTTGGTATTCATCAATGTGATTAAAATCACCAGTGGAAAATTGAGTGAGGTAGCATCTTTGTTTCACATGATAAATAACATGGGGTAACACACTTCTTCTTGTTTTTAACTGTAGGTATAAATATTCCTTGTTTTTTTGCTTCTTCCAGTTGACTTATGCTGTGTATTACAAAATCAACCACACCACACAATAGTATCTTGAAAGGAAAATCTGCACGCTGCTTTTTAGTGCCATAGAATGTATCAGAACAGCAGCTTGATAGAAACGCGCCATTGCATTCTCTTTGTCTGATAAAGGCATTGAATTTCTCAAAGGAGAAAAGCATGAAAAACTGGGCCTGCCATAGCTATACTCAGCTCGGGAATGGTGGGGAGGGGCAAAGGAGAATTGTCTTTGGTTCAGCAAAGGCAGCAACAGAGTACGGTTTGTGCTAGGCAACATATCCGGTGTGGTCTTGGTCCTGACTCTGCAGCCTTCCAGGCCACTCTCTTGGACTTGTAGCAAATGTAGCTCTTTGTGAAAGAGTCCCTGTCCGGGGGCAGGGGGCTTTTGTGTGACTAGAGGCCTGGATGGAAGTAGCTCTCGATGGCAACTCTTCTGAAGAAGAAAATACCAGGGTCATAATTAGGGTCAAAGTTTGCTTCTTATTTTGCTACTGTATATTTAAAAATTAAAGACTTTCTTCCTTCAACAATGTAAGTATTAATTTGCTTTTCTTCTGTCATGCAACCCCAAACGGGAACTCGGCTTTTGCTGGAAAGTGACAAGTCAGATCCATATATAAGGATTTCAGCAAATGTGCTCCATAAGAAGAAATAAGGAAGCTTCCTTCATTTTACACAATGCCAAAACCCTGTCCTGCCCAGCGTCTTGTGCTCTAGAGGAGCTGTAGAAAACCCTGGAGTGTAAGGTCACAATCACTCTCCCAAGAACAGCTAACCAATGCCATAAGTAGGTTTCAAACGATAACTAATATCAACTAATCAGTTTAAATATTTTACAGTTGGCAGAGAGGCCATCAGGTCCTTGTTATCACTTACCTCCACGAAGAGCGCAATTACTGGAGATGCAACATTGTACTGGTGCCCTCAACTTACTTGGGCAAATATGTGTATGTGTTTGCAGGACAAAGTGAGACAGAAAGGTGGGTATAATGGATCTTCTGATTTCTAAAAGATGTTGCCTTACACAAAGATCCCTGTCATCTCTCAGTGCTATCTTCCGGGTGTCTTCCACTGCAGAGCTACATCCAGCAGCAGTCCCCAGCACTGACACATCACTTTTTCAAGTTCCTGGAAATATGCCAATTGCTACAGTTTTTCTCCATAACTAATAATTATATTTGCAGGGTGGCTTGCATATTGAACATTGGAGGTGTGAAAGGAAATGAAGGAATACACACACATACATTATGCTAATATTAACATTCTTTTTTTGCCTGAAAAGACATTCTACTAGGTATAATATAAACTGTAGAATTGTCATTTTAAGATTCTTGCATTTCTGAATTCCCAAATTTTAACAGTCGCATAATGAAAATGAAATTGTAGTCACAAATTGTACAGTACTCTAAATGAAAACTGACTTCTCCAGTTTGGTCATGAATCCAACAGAGGAATACATTTAGGAATATTAGAATTTAATTAAGATGAGTTTGCAGCTATTCACTTATTTTATTTTAGTTTACTTCATTCATGAAAATATATCTGATGTAAGAAGAGATTCCCACACTGAAGTGGGGCTTGTAACTACTGCTTAAACAAAATCCAAAGGCCATCCATCCTGCCCTCTCAGAAGACCCCAGCATCTTCCCCATTATACAGAAAAGGTGGGAAGAAGAAAACCTATAATAGCTTTGCATTGCCTATAAATAGGTTCCACATTTAAAAGCAAAGTTACTTGCTTGAATTCTTGTGTCTCATTGCAACCTTGTTCCTAATGCTTCTTATTAAACTGAGCTCAGAGAGAATTGTTCCTTGGCTGTTCTTCTCCAGTCCTGATTGTTGCCAGAGAGATCTAACTTCTGCTCTCTACTGGGTACCACATTTCAAAGTACCTAGGTTAGAGTGAAGAATATAACATTTTAAACTCATTTGAAATGGGTAAACTGTATGTCTTTGAATTCAGATTTATAAAGTTTAAACTTCTAAAATTTTATGTAGAAATGGAAACGGAAAAGCATAGGGAATATAAGTCAACATTCCTGCTCTCCGTTCCCCATGCTTGGATTGATACCACCTTTGTTCCACATCAGCCTCAATAGGAATCAGTACCTGCCAGAGGTCTGGATCAAACAATAAAGCATGATTTGCTTGAAAACTTAAGTTAAAGCATATCCTCACTTACCATTTAAACTAACTGTGTCCTATGCTCAGGCCCATTTGGGAAATTTCTTTCCATACTGAGACCTTTTTGCAACACCTTGCAAAATACTTAGTCTGAACTTTAGTCTACCATGTCCTCTCATTGCACGATGCCCCTGTTGCTGTGTTGTCTCTCGCTTTCTGTTCCAGGAAAGCAATGGCCAATTGCTTTCCTTCCTGTGGGTTGCATTATATATGCACAAACTTAAATTGAATGTATACATTCAAACTTAAACATCAAAATGCACATATATGCAGGCACAACCAGCTTTTAAAATTCATTTCTTATTGCCCTGTTTCTTTCTAATGTCTTTTAGACCTATATTTACCATGAGTACTATAATACCAACCAATGCTATAACTCTTGCCTTGTAAATAGAAGGTTGTTGCCAACAGAAGAGAATATATGTAGCTCAGGGTTGAACCGTGTAGTCCTTGGGGTTCTCTGAGCTTGGTTGTTTTGTTGCAGACATTTCATTACCCAACTAGGTAACATCCATGAACACCAACTACCAGTCAGAAGACATGATGAAAACTTAATCTCACAACACATGAACAGACTTAACCATAGTTTCAACTGGGAAACTGTCAGCATCTTAGACCAAGCTAAATACAAAAATGCAAGAGAATTCCTGGAAACTTGGTACTTAGAGAAGTAAGCCATTAACAGGCACATAAAGATAAACAACATTTATACACTATTCAAAAGAGACAATAAAAAGGAAACGAAAAAACCAGAATACCTCCTCACCAGCAGTCAACACCCAGATAAACAGGGATTAACATCAGGATTAGCACCAAACAATCAAGCAGTAAATACCCTAATCTAGGAACTACCAAGGAAAAAACTACTCCATCAACATTGACAGGGCAAGCTACTGTATATAAACAGAGAGCAAACCCCACTCCATTATAGCACTGAAGATGTCACCTAGTTGGGTAATGAAATGTCTGCAAAAAAACAACCAAGCTTAGAGAACCCCAAGGACTCCACAGAAGGTTGTTGGCTTGCAGGCTTGCAGAAATGGTTTGGTTTTTTCCTACTTTTTTCCCCCTGAGTTTCCTACTTTTCCCTGTGCTTTTTTTTTTAAGTCCAGTAACAAACTATTTTACCATTTTTCGAGTCACTTAGAAACAATAGAAGGGTTTCACCCCAAGTTCCCAAATATCCCACAGATTATTTGGGGTGCTTAGAAGTTCGGGATGAAACCCTCCTACCTCAGATGACTGGTTATGCGGCACGCCACTGGACTTTTTTTAAAAGAAAAGAATAGAGAACATGATAAGCATTAACATGGTTGAAGGAATATTCCTTCCTCTGTAAAGTAGCCAACAACCTGCTGGGTTAGCCTGCAACAAACTGAAGTGTGCTATGAGAAATAGAAGGAGCTTCAAGGCAACATGACATAGAAAAGTGTGTTTCAGGATTTCAGCAGAAAAATGCACCCTCAGCTTGTTTTGATGGTAAGAGGGCAATGTCATCCATTTCTGCCCTCCAGAAACAGCTGCCTGCCTGTCCTGGGAACAGGACAGTGAATAATACCATGGTACAGCACAAATGTAATACTTTTGCAATTCTTCTCCCAAGCCCTCAAAGTCTCCTAAATCAAATTGCATTTCTAACTGAAAATCTAACTTTTAAAATAATAATTTTATTCATTTTTCAAATCAAATTCAGGACTCTAAGTTGTGTAATTTTTAAAATAGTCACCATTAGCTTCATTTGTGAAAAACTTTATGTTGTAGTAAAAGGCAACTTTCAAATGTATTTTGAAATAAAAAGAAATATGGGATTCTTCTGGATCGAAATGACTGAATTAGTCCTATGTTCCCTCGGAGATTTCCCTCCCAAGCTGGAAAGCGGGTTCTTGCAGAAGGCATCTTCCCAAACCCCCTTGGACTTCACAGGGTTTATCTTCTCAACTCCTTGCCAGCCACTGTTCTTATCATGGTTTTTATTTCCCATTTCAGAAATAGAGAGCTGGGCAGAGGGATGGCAAGAAAAGCTTTGAAGGATGGTCTCAGATTTATAAATGCTAAATCTAAATATCTCTCCCATTGCTTTTTTCAAACAGAGAGAGAATGCATGCATGCATCCATGAATGCAGAAATGCGAGTGTTAATCTTAATGCTATAACTTTCTGCTGACTAGATAAAGAAGTTACCGCTGCACTCGAATTCCAGCATACTCCAACAGAGCAGTAAAGATTGTTATCTGTAGGACTTTCTGTGTAAGAAATGTGTTGCTACCAAATGTATATGAGTTTGCTTCTTTGGAATCATGCTCCTATACATTGCAAAAAGCCATTCCTGAGCTTATTTAGGCTTCAGCACCAATGTGCCTCTAGCTTCAGAGCATAACAGATCATTCAGCTGGCATGAGAGCAGACAGTTCTGAAGTCATCATAACATCACTGCATCACAGGAGTAAAACCATATTGCACAGCCATCTTGTTTATCCTACCTTTGCAGCGACAGATTGAACTGCAGTCTCACTGAGCCACTTGGTTCAAGCTCTCACATTCCTGTGTCACGTGTTGTTGTCCAAGTTGCCAGGTTGAAGACCTTCTCATGAGGTCTTCTCAAGGGAAGCAATATTAATTTTCTTGCTTCATTTCTGCAGACTATAGAGTGGCTACTCCCAAATCCTAATAACAACTACTTTCAAGCTCTGGGCAGATTAGTAGTACAACAAATAAATAAATAATAAACTAATTAGTATCTTGGATGGGTTCTAGAATCTAAGCCTGTGATTCAGGATTTGGCATTTCAAATCATTCTAATATTATGGGCATAAACAATATAAATGTGAGCATGCATATAAAATGAGTTGTATTTGAAAGCTGGACTAAAGTACACTCTGCAGAAGATATAGAAAAAAAGATTGTCTGAGACGCAGAAAGACAACCTGAGCTTCACTTGGTCATCATGTGAGCTATATGCTCTGATCACTCCTGGAAATCAGTGAAAAATATATTCACAGCTAGAATAAAAGTCTTCCTTATGTGTTGCTACCATTGGTTAGTTTAGTTTATCCCTAAACTCTGCATAGAATTGAATGTAAAAATAGCTTTGAAATAGTGAAATAATTGCAACAAAATACCTGCAGTATAATTTAAATGTGTTCTTTGGTACTATCTTGATCCTTTTGCAAGGAAACTGTCGATTAAGGGAAGAGAAAGAATAGCTCTATTACTTAGCAAACAAAGAGAATGTAACTGGTTTGCATAACACTTAAAATTTCCTTACCTTCTTTCGACTTGTATTCAGAGTCTATACTGGCAAAGACCATAAACATAAAGGGAAAACCTCACATTACTGTTAAAATAAACAGGAATAACTTGCTGTCTTAGGCTTCTACTTGGCCTGGGAAACCTTCCTTGCTACTGTTGCATCTACTGAGCATTACTCTCCATGGTTTTGCCATGGACGTGAGGAGCCGTATCTGAAGACATGTATCTTGGTAACAAATTATCACCAAGCTCCAACCTTAGATGGCCAAAGATTGTGGGTAAGTGCAGGAATGAAGGTGTAAAAATCAGCTTTCTCCCTCAACTTCCTTCTAACCTTTTTGTTTTGCAAGCCATTCTATGAAAATGTGTTCCTTGGAGCAAACTCACAGTCACAGTCTTTGGTTTCTTTGGACTTATAAACAATGCTTTTCAAAGAGTTAAGTATAAACCTGCTTTCTTTAGGTCCTATTCATCTTTTTTAATAATAATAATAATTTATTAAATGTACATGCCGCCCAACTCCCAGAAACTCTGGGCGGTTTTAAAGCTCTTCCACCAAGACTAAATCTGCAGCCATTCCTTTAAGCTTTGGTACAAGTGCTAGAAGAAGAGGATGAACTGCCAGAATTGGAGCTGCCCTCATCCTGCCATTTATCCAAGCTTCGCCGCCGCGCATTCATGAAGAAGTTGCTGACAGTGCTCAGCTCTAGCCCCAGCTGATGGGAAATGGTGATCTGTAATTCTTTGGAAGGACGCTTATTTTCCTTGAATATTGCATGGAGAGTTCGGCGCTGGACGTCTGTAAAGACCAGTCTGGGTTTTTTGAGCGTGTTTCCTCTGTCTTTCCCTTGATCTTGCTCTTTCCGTTTGCAAGCTGCAATATTATGAAGAAATTAATTACTTTCAGACTTGGGGTGAATAAAGTTGTGTTATTAGAGATTTTTCATAAAATTTATTGCCTACTAAAAGGGTTTTAATGAAGACAGACTGCATTTTTAAAATAGAATATTTACAATGCAGCCTTACAGATATCTGCTCAGAAAAACCATTTGAGTTCAAAGGAATTCATTCCCAGCCAGATATGCATATACAGGATTGCATCCTTTTTGAAAGTACACACCTAGGCTGAAACCCTATAGTACCAGGACAGTGGATCCCAAACTCCTGGGTAGCTGGATTTTTCCCCTTGATATTCAAGGGAACTTTTCATTTTCAGATGGTAAAATTTGATATTTGGGGGGAGAAAACTTCCATCCCCTCTGTTAATCTCCAAGTTTAGTCTTCCAAATGTTGAAACTTCTGCTACCAGGAAAAGTAGTTCTACACTGAGTTATGGCAGGGCACAAAACCCTGAGGGTTTGGGATTTTAGGCAAGGTTGAGCAAAGTGTTGCATCAAGTTTCATGTTGCAAGCTACCTTGACTTACAGAAACATCAAGACATGGAATGAATTCAATAATAAACAAATAAACAAACAAACAAATAACTGACTTAATATTTCTCAAAAATTATTTTAAAAATACTTGATCTGTTCTTATGAGATAAATCTGTGTGTGTGTGCGTGCGCGCGTGCATGTGCGTGTGCGTTCCCATTCAACAGGGAGCTTAATTCATACCAAACTAAGTTTATTGTTCTAAGGTAGAGGAATGATTCACAGTACAGTAGAAATGCAAATGAAGATCCTTTCCGTTCTATATAGATGCTGGTTGCAGAGAATGATGAGGGGATAAGGTTGGTAAAGAATAAGGTAAAAAGGGTTGTGATTTTCAGCCAACAACCTGCTGAAACCCAGAGATTACATCCTCTCCTGGAGGATTCCCTGGGCTTTAATCCCTGCAGGGAACTCTGGGATCTCTTGCTTGATCAGGTGGCACCAGGTTTGACTAATTTCCATGGATTCATTAGATTGCAATCATTTAATATTTCTATTATTACTTCAGTAATTCCAAGGACTAAAATATTAGGAGTATTTCAATTGTGTGTTTTTTTTGTTTTTATTTGACTTGTCCCCTCCCATCTCCCCACAAATGTTTACTAATACCAATATTTCTAATCAACCTACATCCAAGTGAGAGCATGCTGGTAAGCCCCTGGAGTTTTCCCATCACTTCTCAGCTGCCCCCCACTGCAGTTTCTGCCTTTCTTCCCACAGCTTGCTACAGAGAAGAAAAACCTGAATTAGCCCTCAGGTATTTCAAGGGTGGGCTGGTTGGAGGCAAGAATGGAGGACTGACGTGCTAGGGACACTTTGGATCCCCCCTTTCCAACTCTTCTGAACATTTTCTGGCCTTAAAGAAAGGTCAGGTCTCTTTTTCCAAAGTCAGAACCAAAACCATCAACAGGGGGAGAAAACCTGTTCTCTGACTCCCAGGATGCTCTAACAAGCATTACAGGATTGCAACCTCTTTGAATTGAGACTGCATCAATATTTAAATCCTGCTGACTGCATGTAGTACATTTCCGGCTCTCTTACATTTCGTCTCTTGCCTCATTTCACTGCAGGTCCTGCCAGGCCTTCTCCTGACCCCAGGTGAGATGCCTCCAAGGCTCTGCATGACAGAGGAGGTGCAGGGAGGTCATGCTTTGGTGTGGGTTGTGTCCCAATCCCACAACTCAAACTGAAGAATGTACGTTTTACATCTGTGTCAGCTCATTAGGAGAGAAGAGCATGTCAACAGACAAGCACAACCATCTCTATTTTTAAGGGCAGGTTTATATCCTACAGAAAAAGGCAAGAATTCTCTATTCCTGATAGTGGCAACAAAACTGAGTGGCAAATGCTGAAAACCATATTCATGCCCACATTCTCTTGAAACACTTGTACAGACTTCATGCCTCCTCTTAAAAGACAAATGCCATTTCATGGGGATGAATGACAGGGGACTTGATTATGCTGAAACTGCATGTCTGTCGCTGGAGTACACAGATCACCTCTGAGATGAATCATCAGTCTGATCTAATGTGAATTCTTTAAGAAAATCCAAATCAATTTTGTTTGATTTCCTAAATTAATTTTTTAAAAAGGTTCTAATCAATAGCCATCCCCACATTTTAAAAAAGGGAAATGTGAATTCAATTCCATTTTTTGACACAGGTGTATCTACATGCCAATACAATTAATCGCAATGATAGGGACACCATGTCCCTAGCCTGAACATAACCCCAATATGAATGTACGGTATTGATGTATAATACTTCTCATCTTTCGGTACAATTAAGTGAAGCAACTACCATTCGGTTGAATAGAGTTGGCTCCAGTTTTCCACATTACCTGCACCCACTAGATGGCGCCTCATTTCTGATAAAGAGAGAAAGTAGCTGCCAGTGAACTGAGGCTGAAGACCTCAGGACTCAAAAGCCACTTTCTGTGTACCTCAATCTCCACAGTGTTATTTATAAACAGAGATAAAAATCACACTGCTCCATGCTAGTGAAGTGGCCACAGTGTTAATGCCAGAAAAGCAGGAAATGATAAACATTTCTCCAACAAGCAGGTTTATTTTGCTTAGAAGCAAGGGCAAGGTGGTTATTGGCCATAGCAATAGCTGGCACCTCTGGCTACCTCTGCTGCTTAAATGCAGCAGCCATGATCTTACAGCAGAGCCAACAAAGGCACTAGCTACAAGCCATTAAATCCTCTGGAAGAAGACACTACGTGTGAATAGAGCCCTCTCCTGAGCAAGTCATTCCTCTGGAGGCAGCCTGTTCATTAGAACACCCCACATCTACATCTGTGCACTTGTATCCACAAATGCCGGTGCTATCTTGGGTCAGTGAGGCTTTAGCCTTGCCTTTTATCTCAGGCATGGGTGTCTCAGCCTCACAGCAGAATACATCTGATTCTGTACTTCCTAAGGGGCCCTGGAATTCACCTTTATTCTCCAAGGATCTCCAGAGGATGGGCAGACATCACCTTAAGCATTTGTAGAGACCAATATCAAACCATCTCTGGCATATTAATACCCACAGTATTTGAACATCTTCAGTGATGAATTCCTATAGAAGTGGCTTCTTCTAAAAGAAAAAGAAGAAAGGCTAAGTGAAACTAAGACTAGCTCTTTAAATCTGTAATTGTATTATGAGACAAACAGCTCAAAGGAAAACAGCTCAGTTCTGGTCAAATCTACTGAAATAAAGTTATTGGATGCTCCGCCATACTTTAGAAGAAATCAGGAAAGGTTTCTTTCATGAATGGCTCTTACCTAACAATAAACTAGACCATGAAGCCTTCAGCAATATGCTACTTTCCACTGACAGACAGATGATAGATAATAATAGAGATAGATAATGATAGATGATAGATATAGATATCTATATTATCAATATTTTTCTCTATTGAAGTCAGTGGAACAGTGTGAGTGTATGGGGAAATTCTCAGAATTGTTACCTTAAATGAAAAATATTGATCCATCTGGTATTTCCAAATATGGGCCATGTTTGTGGTCCTGCCATTGAGGAAGACCAGGTAGTTCCCTGGTAGATCTTGTCTAGGCTTGGAAACTAAACAGGTTGGGCCTGGTTAGTACTTAGAAGGACACTATCCGGAATTCCCAAGACTGTTTGCTGACCCATGAAAAAAGAAGAATCCCACAAGAAGGCAATGGCAAATTACTCTGTATCATTGCCAACTATGATAGACATAGATATATAGATATAGATATAGATATAGATATCTATATTATCAATATTTTTCTCTATTGAAGTCAGTGGAAGTGTGAGTGTATGGGGAAATTCTCAGAATTATTACCTTAAATGAAAAATATTGATCCATCTGGTATTTCCAAATATGGGCCATGTTTGTGGTCCTGCCATTGAGGAAGACCAGGTAGTTCCCATGCCCACAACAATCTACTTTTCATCATTGGACATTTGAAGAGAAGAAAAAAATAGACTGTAAAATGTTAACAGTGTGGCTCAGTTCCAGCATCTTTGCATCCTTGGCCTTATTTTCAATCCTAATCCTTTCCAATAACTAGAGAAACAGCTTTGCATGGCTTGCAGTTGTATTCCACTTATGAGTGAGGAAGACCTCTGCAACCAAACATTCAGAACCTGTATGCATCTCAGAGATAGCTCATATGCTGGTGGGTAAAGAGGCTAGTGTGGCAGTTGAATGTGCAAGTGCAGGCTACTAATCCTTGAGTAGCTGGGGAAAACATCAAATAAAATCTCATTTGTTTCAAGCTCAGCTCCTGACCTTGCAGTCTTCTTGGCAATAATACAGAGTAATTTGTGCAACTAGCTAGATCCTGCAGAACTGGGGAAGTAAACAGCTGACTTCTAGGCAATGGTGTCTTTTACTTCATGGTGAAGTAAGGATGAGGTGAGGACAACACAGTGTTTCAACACCAGGACACAATGGTGCTGCAGGTGGCCACGGAGCCTTTGCCTTGCAGTGCCTCTTCTTGACATTACCCATGAACAACGACAGGGCTGTCATCAAAGGTTGGGGACATTTAGTGGAATCAAACCAAGTTGTGTATTAGCTAAGATGTGTATGTGAAGCCCCTTCTTTAATGGCTTTGTATGTGGGATTCTTCTTTTTTCATGGGGCAGCAAACAGTCTTAGGAATTCCAGATAGTGTCCTTCTAAGTACTAACCAGGCCCAACCTGTTTAGTTTCCAAGCCCAGACAAGATCTACCACCTGCTGAGAAGTTTAAACAATAATGATAACAATAACCTGATCATATACTAGAACCAAAAATTGAAGAAAGTTCACATGGAATTAAATTCACTCATTTTACAAGCCAGCATTCATCCAGAAACATTATTTTATAGAAGCATGTGCTGCTTATTTAAATCAATCAAGAATTCAGGTTAACAATGTGATAATTCCAGGTTCTAATGCAGCACAGCATCTTACAAAGCCATTAAAGAAGGGGCTTCACATACACATCTTAGCTAATACACAACTTGGTTTGATTCCACTAAATGTCCCCAACCTTTGATGACAGCCCTGTCGTTGTTCATGGGTAATGTCAAGAAGAGGCACTGCAAGGCAAAGGCTCCGTGGCCACCTGCAGCACCATTGTGTCCTGGTGTTGAAACACTGTGTTGTCCTCACCTCATCCTTACTTCACCATGAAGTAAAAGACACCATTGCCTAGAAGTCAGCTGTTTACTTCCCCAGTTCTGCAGGATCTAGCTAGTTGCACAGTCATGAAAGGGTCTCAGGGTCTCTCTGAGCTACTTCTCAGGGTCCCCCTGCAGCTACTTCTGTTGTGGGATCTTCCTAAAACAATTTCTTTATTTCCTATTATTATTGGAATACTATTGGAACCTGGGAGAAGCCCAAATGAGACGCCACAGGAGGGGAAGCCCAACCAAACTGAAATCCTGGAAAAGGCTCAGTCATGCAGGAGCCAGCAGTTGGTGGAGTGTCTCTGCTGGCTGATGATGTGCTGAAAGTGAGTGACAGAGGAGGAAGCCCGTCGCCTTGCAGATGCAACTGGCATACTCACAGCAATGATTCAGAAGAGATGCAACAGAGGCCAAACAGAGAGTAGTGGGGCAGCAAACATCGTACCAGCCCAAGGAAAGGTGGACAGCGTAGTGGAGAAAATGAACCTAACAAACAAAATGGAGACTGCACCTCCCCACCCCACCCCCACCTTTTGGATATGACCAAGGTCAGACCCAGTTCCTCTCTTTGCCTAATGCCATTAGACCCAAACTGACCCTCCCTGCCCCAGACAAAGCCCCCCTGCAAGCCCATCTAAACCAAAGAATAGAAGTCTCCCCACCTATTCACAGCACACCCCAAGGGCAGCCCTAAGAAGGGGCTTGCAAGATAGCAGCCAGCTGAGAACCCTCAATCTTCAGCTGATGACCTCAGCCTTCCACCTCCTTCACCAGGAACTTCCCCAGCTCTGCTGCTCTCCTGAAAGGCCCCCCTTGCCTAATGACAGAACTCACCCCAGGTACACAGACAAGGATCCGCCTAGCTTCCCCAAACTGGCTAGCCAATCTTCTGGAGTACAGAGGAAATACATTTCTTGGCCCATTTTAGGGGTCCTTGATGGGAAATATTTATCTGATTTTAACTGGTGGGTTCCAGAGGGGTTCTTACAGAGCAGCTGTTCATGCGATAGGACAGAAGGCAATCCTGGTTGCCTTCTCCAAGAGCAAATCTGGCCAAGAAACTAGCAGGGGGGTTAAGGTAGGGGGCCCAAACTTTGCTCACTTCCAACCCGACAAGCCGAAGAGGGCGAAGCGTCGGGAAATACTTGCAGGAGTTGCCCTCGCTCGAGTGGGAAGGGCTCTTGAATGTCACCGGCGCGAGCGTGCAAAACCTGCCGCAGGAGCTCCAGATGAATTCGGTACAAACACCAAGCTCAGCCAGCAACAAATCTCGCGAAGCTGCAATTCTGAGGAAACCCTGCGGAGCCGTTGTTTGAATGCAAAGACGTCCACGCAACGGTTCCGCGTCGTTTCTGAGCACTGTTGGGGCTTTTTATTATCCGAATGCAGAAAGCAAAGGAGGAACCGGGACTCCCCCGCCCCGCCGTCACCCCCCCCCCCTTTGGGAAACGCTTCCCCGTCTTTTCCTCCCCAGGCGTTCTTCCAGGCTGCGACAGCCACTTGGACGGAAGAGGCTTGTTTCTGGCGCATTTGGGCACCACCCGAGAAAATCGCGTCTTCAGAAGAAGCCAGCCGGCCACCATTTGCTGAGGGCACCTCAAGGGGCATCGTGCTCCCAGCCGTCAGCGCCCTCCGCTACTGCTCCAGTCCCCGTACAGGGAAAGACAGCGGGAGCGCGCTTTCTGGGATTGAGGCTTCCACGTTCCCCCCGACTAACACTCCTCGCTTATCTAGCGGCGAAGGATTGGAGTGTCCTAGGTCTGCCCTCGGCCGCTGCGCCCTCTTGGAAAACCGCCCCTCCAGCGGCATTGGGCCCCTGCCCAAGCCCCGTAGACCGGGCGCTCAGCCGCTCTCGCGTTCTCCTCCACACGCGGATCCGCGACCGAAGTTACTTTGCGCGGCTTTCACTGTTTCTCTGTGGACCAAACTCCAATCAGGATTTCGAGAAGCAGCAGGCCTGAAGACAAGGAAGCCTCGGGCTCGCGCAAGAGCAAAGCAGCCCCTGTCCAGAGAGGGCCATCCTGGAGCAGAGGCCGGACGCCCACGGGTACCTTCGGTTGCGTCCCGGGATCGACTCATCTCCCTTTCCTCTCAGAGAGAGCTGCTCAACCGCCGCCGCTCTGCTCGCCGAAAAGGGGCAAGCCGTCTCCCCACCCCAATAGTAGGAAAACCTCTTGCCGCCGCCCGCCGCCACGCTCCGCTTTCCCAAGCAAACGCGGCCGCCTCCCGAACGGGAAAAGAAGGCCCCGGGTGGCCTGTGTCAGCGGATCAGGCAGTAAAATCTCCCGAGCCAAGGAAAGGCTGCCCGGCCGGCCAGCCTTTCACTGCTTCACCGGAGAAGTAGGGTCCAGATGCAGGAACCCGCCGCCAACCACATCGCGGGCAGCGGTTTCCCTGGCGCCTGATCTAAGTCCTTCTCGCCTCCTCCGCCCAGGGCCTCCAGGTCGCCGTTGACCTGAAGGCCTTGAGTAAAGCCGTTCCATCAACGTCAACCGACCAGATGCCGCCGGGGACTCCGCCAGCTATTCGGTTGCCCCTGGGAGGGGAAGGCCCTGAGCCTCATTGGGTATCGACATTTGACCTCACTTACGGGCCAAATATCGCCCCGTCCTTACTGCTTTCCTGCTCCAATTCTCCAAAGCACAGAACTTTCCAGGTGCATGTACGGCTTGCCCACGGCCAGCCCACCTAGCCAGGCCCCCCGTTCTTCCCTCTACCGAGAGGACCAACCACCGTTTGGGAAGGGCCCCTGCCCTTCCGGGGAAAATTAGAAGGGCTAACCAAGCGCGTTCCGGGTTTGATGGGGGCCCAGCTTCTGCAGGCCAACTCCCACCAGTCCAAACATCGCAAAAGCCCAGCGAAGCCGGTGAGCTTCCTCGACAGAAAGGCACCAGCAGCATTCAGTCACGAGGCTGGGTCCGCGTGCAAGGAGAGGCGGCTCCTACACTGCCGCAAACACCAGAGCAACGTCTACAGCGAGCCCTGGAATCTCAGGGCGTCCCGCAGTCCCTGGCACTGGGCAGGTTGGGGGGAGGGGACTTCGCAGGCGGGCCCGATTGGCGCAGGACTGCCTTGGCCCCGTAGGATCCTGAAGGCCAGAGCCTCCATTCGTCCTCTTTCCACCGGGCGCAAGAGGGTGAAGGACTGCACGACTGTTGCATCTCTTGCGGAGTTTCTAGAATGGGACCCCAAGAAGGTCGGCCTTGCCCCCCACCCTGTCCCCACAACGCCGCCCCTCACCTGCCAATCGGAGCGCGGACATCCGCTGGAATTCGGGTTCCTGCAGCCACTTCCACATCCTGCGAAAGGTCTCCCGCCCGGATTTGAGCTTGCTCCAGGGCTTAGGGTTCCTCAGCAAATCGGAGAGCGTTCCCTGCGAGCGGCAGAGGACCCTCTGGGCGAAGATGGCCTGCGGGATGCTGTAGCGCTTCAGCTCGGTGGTGATCCGCTGGGCCACGTCCTTGGTGTTGATCTCCTCCAGGTGCCCTGAGTGATTACCGGCGCTCCCCTGCGAGGCGGTAGCAGCGGCGTGATTAGGTTCTCTGGAGGAGGCCTGGAGCTGCCCATGCCCTTGGGCGCTCAGGTGGGCGTGAGGTTGGTGGGGAATCCCGCCAAGCGGCACTAAGCCAGCTGGAGTCGGGGTGAGGTGCTGGTCGCCCGGCCGGGCTAACAGGGGTGGGTGCTGGGCTTCGAAGCCGCTGGGGGTGAGCATTTTTTCGGCAGGCATGGCGGCTCCGGGGTGAGCATAGTGCGACAGTCCTTGCTGGGCGCTGTGGAGCCCGCCCAGCGGGGAGAGGCTCTGCCCCAGGCCGGCCACCTCTTTGGGGTAGGGCGAGGGGTATAGATTGTTGGCAACGGCTAGACCCCGTTCGTCGGGCAAGAGAGTAAAGTTGCCCGCCAGCCTGGGATGCGGGTGCGACGGGGGTTGGTGAGGAAACTTGGCCGAAACAGTGGAGATGGGCGGCAGAGGCTGCAGGGGCGTCAAGGTGGTGTAGCTGCTGCTCCTGGTCAGCCCGGCGGGGCTCTCGCAGCTGACGGTCAGAGCGGGGTGCAGCGGCCCGGCCGGCGGGGGCTCCGCCGAGCTCCGGTGATGCGCATGGGAGTGGTATTCCCCGCCGCCGCCGCCATCCAGGAGGGAGGCCATGGCCATGGCGCCTGCTGGGGGAGCTAAGGGATTGCCGCCGCCGCCCCGCTGCACGCCCGACGCGCGGTGCTGGGGGCTGGCGCTCAGCTGCTCGACCGCGGCCACCCCCCCCTCATGGCTGAGTCCCTGTAGCTTGCAGAGATGCGCCATCGCCAACTGCACGTTCAGGCGGACCGGACGGGCAGGCGCGTGGGCCGGCCATCCATCAGGGGCGAGGACGCGCACTCTTCCGTTGCCCGAACCAAGGCAGGAGCGGGGACTTAGCGCGGCGCACGCCCAGCGGCTCTCACTCCTGAAAAGGCGCGGCGCAGCCCACTTGACCGGTGCTGCTCTTCCTAGGAAGGCCCGCAGCTGCTCTAGAACGGCTCCCCGGCGGGGGCCCCGCCGCCTCCCGAGCGGTCATCAGCTCCAGCGCCGCGCTCTTTCTGCGGGGGCTTTGACCACGGAGCCCGCGGCCGCAGCAGCCGGGGCTGGCGGAAAGCGGGCATGCGCGTGAGGCTCACTCGGCCCCGCCTCCTTTCAGCGTCGCTCTCCAGTCCTCTGCGCGGGCGCGCGCGCGGCAAGCACCTGCTCTTGGCCGCCGGATGCCCGCGAGCTTTGCCGTGCCGGAGGTGAGTGGGCGCCGGGCCCTCCGGCTCTGCCCGGAAGGGCCGGGCGGGGACGGAGCTCGGCCGGCATCTGCCTTCCAGAGCACGACGGCGGGCGGCGGAGCGACCGTGGAATGGACTCCCGGCTGTGCGGCGGCCGCTACCGAGCAAGCCGGCAGCCAGCCCGGGAGCCGCAAGCGCGCCCCGTCCCTTCAGCGCATTGTCTCCTTCACTTCCGGCTTCGTGAGGGGAGGAGGCCGGGCCGGGCCGGGCCGGGCCGGGCCGGGCCGCTAGCAGGGAAACGCGGCCGCAGCTTCTCTTTGTGTTGCCGGAGCGAGCGAGAGCAGCGGAGGCAGAAGGGCGCGCGGGTGGTCCCCGCAGAGCAGTCACGGTGGGCGCTCGACTGGCATTTATTTCTTCGCCCCGGTTTGGTTCGCCCAACGACCCTGTGGGGTAGGGCAGGTTGTGCGAAACCGCAAGGCGCATCCCAGGTCAACGGGAGCGTAACAAATTTAACAAATAAATGCGGGCGAGTTTACTGCGCCCCTGCCGGATTCACACCTCGCAACGTCCTCGCAACCCACTGAGGATGTTGGGAAGCTGGCCAGTTGTTTCCCTTCCCCTCCAGTTCCTCCCCGGGCGCATTTGCCCCTCGCAGACTTCGGCATTTGCCCCCCCGCGGAAGCATCTTAATTAAGCAGTTCAGACGCCCCGGGCAAGGAAGAGGGGAGCTTGGCTCATTTGCTTATACTGACTCTTTTGGGAAAGGTTCTCAGACCACCTGTGAAAATCCGGACACGCTATGCTTTTCAAAAAAAGGAGTTATCGACATTTAGTGAGGTACATGTTGCTCTAATTCGTCCTCAGGAAGAGTAGGAACCACTTAGCAGCACTGCTGTGCAGTCGTTACCTGCTAGCCATAATCGGGTACAGTACTCATAGCCATAGACGCACACTCCTGCAGTGAAAGCCAGGAAACGACATGGATGCAGGCAGAGCTGTGCGGAAGTAGCACTCCCCTCCCTGCAAAAGCCTCAAGTTGCTCAACATTCTGGAAGTGGCATTCCAGGAGCGAATGAGGCTCAGCTGTGGGATAACCTGCTTCAAAGGGACCAGAATAACTTAAGTGGTTCTTCCTTGAAAGCTTCAGCTTGGAGGAGTTCCCAGAGGGAGCACCTCCAAGTGTGTTCATTCTGTAACTTTTCTTAAAGTGGGCCAAGCACTAGTTATTAGGGCATGAAGCTGCTCTCAGCTGGGACTGACAACGGTTTGGAGCTGTAATTTCCCACGGAGAACTGAGGAGGAAAGGGAAGGTGACATGACCTGACTTATGGCCCTAAAGGGTGCATGGTGCAGCCAGGAGGAGTGGAAATATTCCTGGGCTATGGGGAGGAAGTCTGCATATTGTAACAACTTAGTTTGATGAAGTCTGAGGCTGATGCTCATGGGTAGAATAACACCCTCTCCCAACATTTGCTGGATAATGCTTTGTGTAGCCAAAGGCACTACACAGTAGGAAGGCCTGAAGACACCAACCACTAGTTCCACTAGGACTGAAGGAGGCGAGGTAATGTTCAGCTGAACCCCCCAAATACTGTACTCTGCTTGGATTTATTGATGCTTATGTGTAAATGGGCCAATAGGGTGAAATGAAGAACAAAGCAGCAGGAAGTCCAGCTTGTATTAATAATTAATAACCAAAACAGAGACAATGTGCTCCTGTGAGCATGGAAATAAAGTTCAGCTAAAGAAGAGGTCAAATATAGGCAATGAGGATGTGTGAGGTAAAGGACTGTAAGCAAATGTATTACAGCATGATTTTTCTCATCCCTCTGGAAATTAAGGCTTTGATAATTAGCTAATAATAGTGATCATAAATGCAGATACAGAAGTGTATAAACCAGATGGACATTAAACATTGACTTATTAATATATTGCCAGTACAAGAGTGGTTAAAAGCTCTACAAAAGTTAAGATCAGAGCTAAACTTTAACTTGGTTTTTAAAAACACTGTAAGAAGATGTCTTGTAAACGTCTTTAAAAAATCATAGCATAAAAGAGATGTTTACATGTATTTATATCCTACCTTTCATTCAGGAGATGAACGAATAAAGACAGCAACCTGTGGGTTAGGTTGAGCTTAGAGGGAATGTCTGGCCCAGGTCACCTAGGGAGCTTCTGTGGGGGACCAGAATCAGGTCTCCCCACTCCTTGCCCAGCACCTTAATAGCTACACCATGCTGGTGGTGACAAGTTTCAACAATGAAACTCAGTTTGTGACAAGAAGCCCTATATTCATGAGAATAGGATTTCAGCAGGAGATAAGTGGCAAGGCATTTGGATGGTCCAATGTAGGTTAAAGCAGAGGTTCCCTGAAGATGAACAGCCAGGAGGTAAAACACTGGGAAAGATCATCTGTGGGTATGGACTGAGTTTTCATAAATATGCTGATGACACCCCGCTCTACATCTCCACTCCATGCTAAATAAATGTGGTGGAAATCCTGATCCAGTGCTTGGAACTTACCAGGAACCAGATAAGGAGTAACAGGCTCAGATTCAACCCAAGCAAGATGTTGGCTTAGAAGCCAATTGATCTTGGGGTGACACCAACTTTGGCCTTTGATGGGGTTATGCTTCTCCTTAAGAGAGCAAGCTCACAGTCTGGAATCCTCCTGGTCTCACAGTTCCTGCTGGAGGAGGAGATGAAAGCTGTGGTTAGGAGACCTTTGCCCGTGTCACCTGGTATTTTAGTTGTGGCCTTACCTAGAACAGGACACAGTGAAAATGGTCACTCACCATTCTCACCTCTCACCTCACAATTCAGTTACTGCAACTTGGTCTACATGGGGCTTCTTTTGAAGACCACCAGGAAACTTCAGCTGGTAGAAAAGGTGGGTGCCCATGTGCTTACTGGAGAATGACAGTGTTGTCACGTAACTCTGTTGCTACAGGAGCTGCACTGGCTAACAGTTGGTTTCTGTATGCAACTCAAAATGCTGGTCATTACCTGTGTGGATCAGGACCTGGGTATCTTAGAGACCACCTGTCCCAAATAAATTCTTTCCACCTGACCTGGTAAATAGAAGCATCTGCTGAAGGTCCATTCCTATCAGGAAGTAAAACTGGAAGGGGCATTGGGGGGGGGGGTGCTCTTGGTGGCTATTCCCCTCCTTTAGAATAGCTTATCCCCTTAGGCAAAATGCCTCTGTTGTAATGGCCTTCCAGAGAATTAAGACCTGGCTTTTCCAGAAGGCCTTTGAAGTAAGATCCACACCAAATATGGAAATGTTGTTGTTGTTGCTGTTTTATGGTTTAATTTTCATCTTATGATATTACTATTCTATATTGTATTGTGAATGACTTTAATTTATACATCACCTAGAGCCTTAGAGTGAGGTATTTATAATTTTTTTCATGAGCAGATAAATCATAACACTGATTAAAAACAATGAAAAATTAAACTAGCATACAACCAAAGAAATGACAGGCAAAGTGCAGACACTGATCTCCAGATAAGGCCAATTTCAGCTGATGACATTATTTATAGACTCCACCCTAAACTATTACAACTCTGGGTAGCTTACAAAATACAACAATAAAATACTATGAAATAAATTATCAGAAGTCTGGAAAAAAACAATCATTTAAAACATCAGAAAGGGGACCATCACCTCCACTAACCCCAGGTCTAGGGTTACAGCCAGGTTTTAATGATTTTTTAAAATAGGGCCAGGAGGGGTGGCATATGAATCTCCCCATTCTATAATGTAAAAGGAATGTTTTCTTGTGATGGATGGCAGAGATGAGCTTTGGTTTATGAGACAGAATATTTAGCCATGTGTAATCACATTGATCAGTGAACCATGAATTGTAATGTTGTAATGCCAGTGCATTGACACTAATGCCAATGCCACAGTATAGTAATAATGCAATGTATGAAAAATTGAGTACTTAGGATCTATACAACTCAGGTCACAGAGGCAAGAAGAGCATGAAGAATACACAGAAGAGATGGTTCCCAGAACTGGATGTGGGATAAATGAGGCAATAGCATTCTGATGGCAAGAATTAGGAGGTGTGAGACAAAGTGCCAGTTTTTGATGGACTGGAGAAGCTGTAAAGATTCATGGGGACTGTGGAGTATCACACACCATACCTGATGGGTGCCCAATCTAAATTCTTCTGGAACTCAACTTAGAGCAACTTTGAGGGGGGTGGTTATGCATGGGTGTGTGAATGAGTGGAGCTTTTAGTCCAAAATATGAACCATAGAAGTTGTAGACTTGCATTTATTTCTCTGTGTTTAGGGTTGTCATGAAGAATTTATTTAGGACCCTCAATATGACATGGCCATGATTAATTTGGATCAGAAGACAGCATTACTTTTTCTGATTTTTTTTTTTTCATCAAGGGAGAAATGTCATCACCAAATATAGCATGCCTATGACAATTACCTCTTGTCAGAAGAGCTCCATCACCTATCTGTCTGGATTCACAGCCAATTAAGAGTGCAAGTTAAAACTTACAATGTTCTATTGGGCAGAATTAGGTGGCTTTCTAGCTTCCTTTATCAATTTACCCTCAGTTCCAAAACCTTTCAGTCCCACCACCACATTCTATGGAGCTACCAAGAATGGTGCTCCCAGGCTTTCAGTCCTGGTCAAGGAAGGCCATAATCGTGAACAAGTACAATGACTTTTAGACTGAAGAAAAAGTGTATTTATTGTTGAATTGATCTCTTTATTCATACTGGCCCTGAATTCACAGGAAAGTGGAGCAGGTTGGGTGAACGTCAAGTTCGCCTTGAGGACTGGCTGGCATAATTCTATTCATTTCCTTCCTATCCTTTGGAAGGAAGGGATAAACCAGTGGGGATCCACAAAGAATTGTAAAATTTTACATTTCAGTGAGGGCTGTAGTGCTTGATAGATAGAGACAAAGGGGAAATCAATCCCAGCAGCTTTAGCCAGGCATTTGGTTAAACCAAAACCTTCAGTTCTGATCTGGTATTGTCATGAGTCTCAGAGCTTGCAAGATGTTATGATTTTAGACACATATGGAGAACGATTTTAAAAGACAGAGTTTTTAAATTTTGTAATGGAATTTTAATTAATTCTAAGTTGTTGTTTCCTTCCCTTTTAAAAATGAAACAGATCTCTTTGGAATCGTTTTTAGTAATGAGCATGCAGAAAAAAAATAAGTGACTACATAAATTAGTGTTTTGATTGAAACTTCGATTTTGGAACGTTTACTGTGTAGCCGAGTGAAATGCCGCCTCAGGGAATATTCACTTGTATTATTTGGATTTAATTAATGTTTGAATTATTTGGACTAAGCGTGTGTCATAAATCTACTCGAAACAAACGCAGATTTGGGGTCCCGCGACCTTGCAGCGGAAGAGCGTCTTCGGAAGTCGGCAGGCAGCGCAGAAGTATCGGTAATCAATACAGAAAGCCAAAACCGCGCCTGCCTTCCGGGGAGCACCCCTTCTGCGATTCTGCCTCTCTGAACAAAGCGCTGCTCGCCTCACGGCTTCTGGCCAACGCTGCGTTTCCTGCGCCCTCGGACTAGGTCGGGGCGACGGCCCAAAGCCCCAGAGCTGGCCCCATGGCTCGGACGCTAGCACCGGGCGAGCTTTCTGCCCTAGGACCTTCTCCTGACCAATAGAAAGGTGGACGTGGGCGGGGGGAGCCCGAGAGATCCCGCCGCCGCTCTGGATATCGCCTGTCGCTTCCGTTACAAGACTGGTGGCGGGTTCCCTTTGAAACGGACTACCCAGTTCGATTGCATTGCGGGCCAAGGCGGACAGAATTCCTTCGATCGGGAATGGTGGCTTTCACTCATTCCTGGGGACCCTGGGGCGAGAAACGAGTTGGGCAGAGCCAGCAGAGGTGCGGGAATGGCCGGACCCAGCTGCAGGGGGGCGCCTTCCCCTCCCCGGCCCTTGGCAACAAGGAACCCCCGCCGGGTGTCGCTTCCAGGGGCGTCCCAAAGACGCGGCGGGGGTGACTGGGAACGAAGTCCGCCCAAGACGTCCTTGAGGGGTCCCGAGACCTTTCGTTGCACGGGTCCAGGGAAGCGGGACCGAGCCTGGGTTTGGCTCCTGAAAGCACGAGCAGATGAGGTGAAATCCCCTGGCGGCGCCCACGGCCCAAGTCAACGCCCCACACGCGCTGCAGAAGCAGACGAGGGACTGTTCCGCCCGCTCCAGCGGTGCGGCGCCCCAGCTGAAGTCCACAAAAGCTCGAGGCTAACTAGGTAGTCAGGCCTGTCCCGGCCTGCCTGCTGTAGTCACCCCTACCCTAACGAATGCGAACCATATGCAGACAGAGCGACGGGCCGCTTCCGTGCGGTCGCAAGGCTGACCCAGCGCTCAGGTCCCAGCGCAGGGTCCATTAGGCGGCCGGAATACGGCCAGGCCCCTGCCCTCAATCTTTTCGAAGGGGGTTCGGGGTTCTCCTCTGGCGACGATTTCTGATTCTACCCCCAATGCACCGCCCAGTGAGCAAGAAACTTACGGAAGCTTGCAAAATACTAAATAATTTAGCATTGGATTTCGGGGGAAATCATCATCTTAAATCACTTCTGCGCGCGCTATAAATTGCAGACTTACGGTAGGGGCTGGGCAGCTCACGTTCGAAAGTAGCCATATTCAAAGAGACAGAGATGCCGGTATTAAATATTAATCGGCTGGTGCCTTCCTTCGTTTCTAACTTATTATTAATTAGGCGCCTCCAGTCTTTTTGCAGAAAGCTCCGCAGAGTCAGTGGCAGCTTTAAATATGAATTAAAAGCAGATCCAAGTGACTGTAATGCGAAAATTATTCCGTGTCTTCCTAGGCGGAGATGAAGAAGCGGCAGATCGATCTTCCGGCACTTGGCTCCGAAGGACAGGGGTTATTGATAGCGGGTATTAATGACGTTGATGATTGCAAAAGGGAAACAAAGAGCCAACCAGCTTATAAACTTTTTATCTGCTATAGCGCCAGCCATGAATTACGAAGCCCGCGGAGGGTAATTTATGCAACCTGAGCGGTTCCTTTAGCCTCTCCCAGGGCTCGAAACTTTGGTGCTCAGACGCAGACTAATGGGGTTTCTGGGGCGCAAATCGTCAAGCCGGATGATCACAATCAAGGTCTGAGAAGCAGCGATGTAGGTAGCCCTGAGACCAGAGAAGCGGGGGGGGGGGGGGGGGACAGGGCGGCGGCCAGGACAGCCACGGGGCAGCGAAACGAGCTGCTGCAACACACGCCCAGCCACGCAGGGGGGCCGGAAGAGGCGGTGGGTGAGGTCGCCCCCTGCCTGAACTTTTCCGCAGTTTGAAATGCTGACCTGACCACCGCAAAGACTCGGAGAGGTGCAAAAAAGGGGCAGCAAGGCGACCTCGTCTGGGACAAGAACCTGGACAGATCGTGCAAACCACTCCAAAGCCCGCTTCCATCCTTATGTCGTGGCAGTATTTAGCCTCGGGGGGAGGGGGAGCGGTCGTTCTCTAAATATCCCTAAATGAAGCTCGAGAATATCTACAGGACGGGCGAAAAGACCTCGATTCCCGTTGCCAAATCTATAAGTTAGTAAGCGTCAAAAGTAGGTGGACTTAAGTCGCTTGAGAGCCACTGAGCTTGGCTTAAGGGGCAGTCGAAGGCAGCTCTCTCACGTTCTGCTGCTAATGAAGTGCGGTGGGGGGGGGGGGGGAGGCAGAAACGGCCCAAGAGAGATTCAAACAGAACGAAAAACAGCGGGTAATTTAAAAGAAAACAGGAGTCCCACGAGCCAGAAGGAAAGGACCAATCTGCATTAAGAGGGGCACCGCGGTCACCAGATGTTGGCTACCTTATGAAAATTTCTGAAACTTATAATATTTTATTAAATTTAGAGACTGCCCGACTCCAGGCGACGCTAGGCGGCTTACAATTTAAGAAGTAAGGAAAATATCCTTCATAAAATACACGAAATGTTCGCTGTCCTCTAGCCCGTTAAATCCCTTTCTCCCTCCCTGCGCTTGACTTTAGGGAACGCGGGACTTTGAGGATCTGCCAGCGGTTTTGTGTGTTTCCTGGAATTACACGAGGAAATCCTGAAAATGCATTTCTCCTTCCCCTCCTTTCGTTTTCGTTCCCCTCCTCTGTCCAGTGAGTAGATGTCCATTTTGATGTGTGTTTGAATATAATCTTGTACCAGAATTTGTAATCAAACGGCAGTTGACATAACGATGCTTATGTATCCCTGACTAGGTTATTCTTTTCTCCCTATATGGTATCCCTATGCTATCCCTATGCTAAAAATAGCATCGAATTTCTTTCTTTGTCTTGAAAAACACAAACGCGTTCAAACTGGGACGCCCATAACATCACAGTCCAAATTTTAGAGCTGCCCGCTCCGTAAGGCGAGGCTGATTCTCCGGGCGCTTCTCCCAGCCGCCCCGCTAGCAATGAACCGGGTTTCTCATCCCCGTGGAGCCTTCTCCTTTCCTTCTGCGGAGGCCTTCGGCGCGGTTATTTCTATTTATCCGGAGGAGATTTCTGGGTGGGTCGGGGGGCATTCAAACGCGGTAGCGGCAACGGACTGCAGACTTAAGAACCTGATACAATCAAGCCCCACCAGCTGCACGCGAGAAAGGAAGGAAGCCCGGGCGGAGTAAACACAAACGCTCCCCGGCATGTGGCGTATATTGATTAATATCTGGAGAACCGTCAGATCAGATTGTAATTTGCCGCATCAGTCATTGCCACAAAAAAATTGCACTTTACATTCTCCATCATCTTTAATAGGTAGTGAACTTTTCTAATCCATGTCTTAAAGCCTGCTATAGAAGACATTTTAAAAAGATAAAAATGAATTTATTATTGCAATGAAGTCTCTGTTTCTTAATTTCTTAATTCCTGCTAAAAAGTGAAAATGGTTTTAGTTATTAGTTGCATTTAAGAAAAGGAGAGAGAGGCATCCCCCTCCCCACTTCGAAGGCAACCAACTGGGCAAGACCTGGCACGGGGCTCGGCGACTGGGGCTACCAAACGCAGCCCCAAAGCCGGTGCAAACCTGCCTGACCAGATTCAGTCGAGAGATGAGCTTTGGCTCGGCGCTTTCAAAACGCCCTACTCCCGCCCCCAGAGGTGCCCAAGCGCGGGGAAAAAGCTGCTCCGGGCAGGGCAGGAGCCTTGGCTTTGAGCACCGCCCCGCAAAGAAAGGCTAAAGCTGAGGCCGTGAAACGATGCCCCCTGGCATGGGCTGCCAGGAGCGCCCAGGAGAAAACGGCTGCTGGGCGCGACGACCACCCCGGGAACTGGCGTGGCGCGGCCTGCCTGCTGCTGCTCGCGTCAAGGCGGCACCGGAAAGAGCGAGCGCCGGTCAAGGGGCTGGAGTCGCGCTCCTCCGGGGCTCAACGGGTCCCGCCGCGGCCGGCGCGAGGAGAGGGTGGCTCGTTGCTTGCGCCCCTCTGGAATTTCCGGAGTCCCGCAGTGGAGGGACGGCGGGGATCATCCCGCGGAGACAACGGCGGAGACTCCGGACTCGCCAGGCGGGAGCGGGAGCGGGAGCGGGAGCGGGAGCTTTCTCCTTGGGGAGAGAAGAGCAGGTGGGGGCTGCCTTCCTCGGCCGCCTCTCAACCCAATTCGAGGGACGCAGGATAGAGGTGGGAGCGGTTTCCCGGCCGGCCGCCAGAGAAAGAAACAGCGGAGAGGAGGCCTCCTGTGACGCTCCAGTCGCCCGGGCCGAGCGGTGTGGATGCCGCTCGGGGAGAAGGGCCGCCTGGCTACTCTGCCGGCCAGGAAACCTCAGCCGGGCGCGGCCTGTTGCCAGCAGCGCCCTCGGAGCGCCCCCGAGCGGTTCTTCGCCGTCGGCAGCCCCGAGCAGAGGCCGCGGGGCTGCGGCCCCTTCTTCTGGTCCCAGCTGCCGTCGGCAGGATGGCTGACCTGGTGGGACCGAGGCAGGCGGGCCAGCTCCGAGGAGAACGAGTCTGCCGACGCCAGCCTCAGAGACTGAGAGCCCGCGCTTCCCCCCACCCCCGCCCGCCGCTCGTCTGTTTCGCCGCCACCGCCATCGCCATGTCCGCCCGTTTGGCCTTCAGCTCAGTCGAGCGGGCCCTCCCTGTGGGAGGCGCAGCGGCCCGCTTCCTCCGGAGGGGCAGTTCAGAGACTCGGGGAACACGGGACAGCGCCGGAAGGAAGATCCCTCCCCTCCTAACCCTTTCAGAGGCCGCGAGTCACCCAGCCCCCCGCAGAGAACACTTGGAGACGGGGGTGGGGAGGTGCTGAGAAAAGCCTCCCAGGTCCAGGTCCAGGTCCAGGTCCAGGTCCAGGTCCAGGTCCAGGCCAGGGCTGCCGGCTTCCCCCTCCGGTTAGCATTGTCCCAGCTCCCCGCCCCTGATCTCCGGAGACTGGCGCCCCAGAAGGAGGGCCACTGAGGCAGCTGCAGCTCCCTCGTGCCAGAATTTCTGCAGACCCCCTTTGCTTTTCTGCCCTTAGAGTAGGAAAAGCAGCAACAGCAGCAGCACCGGGGGTCTCCGCAGAGTTGAAGGGCCCAGCAGTTTTGGAACTGTGCCAGCTTCAGGCAGCAACGTTAAGAACTAGACCTGCTTCCAAACAAAGCTCCCGGCGCCAAATGCCTATTGGTTTAATCATCCCCAAGAGTGTCTTTGTTCTGCTTGAGCTAAAAAACCTCACTGCAAAATAAGCTGATTATTTGGATCAATATAGTTGGAAAACACTATTGATTATAAGAACTTAATTTTCGAACCATTAACCCATCTGTGTTTGATGCAGAACCTCTCTGGGACAATCCGGGTTGCTGCATTGCATGGAAGGACATGCACTAAGGAAGAATGTTAAAAAATATGGATCGTGTTGGCAGAGACAGGCAGTATCGTTGCCTCCACCCTCACAGCCATTCTCTCTCATATCCACTCTCTCTGCCCTGTGATTGTGGGAACTTGCATGGCTAGGGTGCACATTTGACTAGTGACTGCAATATCATTGGGGTGGTCTGAATAAGTACAAGATCATCTATTTTCAGTCCTGGAAAAAGGAGTAGTAAATGACCCATGCTATTTGTACTTTCAGTAGGGAACATACAATCTCACCCTATCAGCATGTGTTTAAAGAAATATATCTATTGAACAGAATACCTTATTTCAAGCTTCAAAATACTTTGTCAAATAAACACTTAGCTGGGCATTTCCCAGCATTCATTTACTGCTAGTGACATCTGCCAGTGAAAAATAGCCACCATAGTCTCTGAGACTCCCCTAACCCTTCACAAATTAGTTTGAAGCTGGCAAAATGTAGCACATGAAATGCCTGTAACACCACCCATGGTGTCCAGCCAGTTCTCAGCTCTGCGGGTGGATGAGGTGGAAGAGGGGACTGTTCACCTGGAAGATAAAGAATCCAGCAAACTAAAGAGAAATTTGTAACCCTAACCCTAATCCTTGAAAAATGGCTGGAATGAACCATCCTGACAATATTAGTCTGTAGACTTGTTTGTTCAAATCAAGATCTGAAGTTGCCCTGATCCCTTACAGTTCATCTGCTCAGCCACTTTGTTTTCTTTCACCCATCCTTTAGTACAGTAATGACTGAATTAGTATTTAGGATTTAGTATTGCCTGAAGAAGTGCCTCCTTCACACCCTGCTAGGATGAGAAATCGGTCCAGATAGCAATCCATGAAAAACTCAGACATTCTTGTGGGGGGAGGGAGGCCGTTGTACAGCTGGCTACATGCTTCTGGAGCCACAGACATATCTCCTTCCAGGGGACTTGACTATACTGAAGTCAAGGAATATTCAGAAGACATGGCTGATGTGGCTGAGCGCAGCAGATGTTTGCATGTTTTGCACAAGTTCTTGACTTGCAAATAGGATTTTTTTTCTTTTCCTCCACCTTTACTATTTTTAAGTTTGGGAAGAATCTGAGATTGAAATGCTAAAAGTAGCAACAGATTAGCCACTTAGAACAAGAGGATATAACTGGGGACCTGAAACAATGGAGAATCAGGAGAACCCTAACCCTACAGGAAGGAAGGCATTTTTTCATCATGGAATGGGATTAGCAACTAAAGTAAAATTTAGCAGGAATTTTAACACAATTTCTTATACATAAAACATCCCTCTGTGGCTAGGTTTGCACAATAGACTAGACTGAGTTTAAAAAAAAAATGATTCCATTTCTTGTGAGAATCCAGCAATTGTCTTTGCTTGTTCTGTGTTGACATCGCACCATGTCAGTATCACAATTTTGTCTCACCATTCCTTTCACATTTCCCCTCTTTCTCTTCCCAATACCAGCTGTGCAGATAAAATATTCTTTTGGTACCATATTACACGCGCTTATTGAAGCAAACTGATCTAAGAAACTTGTGTGATAATCAGTTTGCTAGTATTTCAAGTGCCAGAAAACTCTTAGAAGTTTTTACTGTAAAACATAATTGCAATCAGAATCTCAGAATTTAAATATCTTTATGCAAGCCCAATTAATTTCTTTTAAAGTCAGAATAAGCAGGTAATTTCGAGTTTTACCACTTTGGAATATCCCTTATAAGGGTGATACTGTTTTACTTTTCTAAATCTATTGGCTCCATGAAGAATGTGTAAGCTGTTCAGGAATAATAAGAGCATCTGATATGGAATTGCTCAAAAAGGGTTTTTTCTGAGGGTATTCACAGGTACAAGCTAGCAGAATTGCAACTTTTGACAGGGTTGAGGCAGCCGAAACTAAACGAGCTAGAACTTGTCCTCAGGCTGGCTCAGAAAGAAGCCACAGGAAGAGGCCTTCACATGGCTGGTCTGTGTCCTTTGACCAAGAAGCGGCCACCAGGGGCCTCTAGAGAGGATGCTGAAGCAGACTTAAGAGTGTGGCTCCTTCAAGAGATGTTGGCTGGTGAGGAGCTGTCCCTAGTCCTGCAAATCCTGCATCTTCCCTGGCACTGAAATTTCTTCTTAAAGAGGCTTCCTTCAATACATGTAACCTTGCAGTAAATCTATGGTAATGACCTGTCACCACTTGCCATCTGTCAGTCTCCTGGCATGGCCAGTGGGCAGGAAAGGAATGAGTAGCAAGGAGGAATAGAAGACTCATAAGAGAAATACACGTGCAACAACTTTTCATTTATCTATCTATCTATCTATCTATCTATCTATCTATCTATCTATCTATCTATCTATCTACCTATCCCACCCTTTCATTCAACCAGGACAACCAGGAGATAGCCAAAACCCAAAGAATATAAAAGTAAAGTGCACCACATAAACCGTATAGCCTCAATTCTGTTTTCTTGGACTGTATAAAATCAGAAGACAGTTCACCTTTTAGAAGAAATGTGAAAACACGTTGCATAAGTGTAGGGTGCATCCAGTTTCATTCTCTTGGCATACTGTATTCAGACCGGATGGATGGATGGATGGATGGATGGATGGATGGATGGATGGAGCTTCCTATGCGGTCACACTGTCTGTAAAACTCAGAATGACAGCAACATCACAACCTTCCCTTGTTCAGTTGGATGGCTACTGCTTAGTCCTCACTCTCATGTTACACTCTGAGTGGCTATTTCCAAACCCAAAGGTCACCCCAGCCACATCCCTGTGGAGCTGACATGCATCAATCCTATAACCTTTGCCACCAAAATGGGCAGCTACTCTTCATGGCAGAAGGCCTCTAGATCTGATGGAAGGTCAAGAGAAGGGAAGATATTTCTTGTCAAGCCAAAGGCCACTTTCATATGATGGTTTCCTTGAACCAAATAATATCATTTATGGGGGAAGAAGTTTGTGTGTGCACACCAGGAAATAGTAATGCATGCAACCACTTTAAGAAGTTTTTAACTGCTTTTAATGTTGACATCTATTGAGTGTTTGGCTCTGCTTTGCTATTTAAAAGAAATCCTTTTTCCCATTTTCCCACTGTAAGATGTCTCAATCTGGGATAGGCAGGATCCTCTGGGGGTTGGAATAATTTGACCAGAGCCAAGAACCACCAGCTTCTACTGGGTGCATAGCAAAAACCAAGCTTCTTGTTTCCATTATTGATGAGCAGATAATTCAAATGACCATAACACAACAATGTACAGTACTAGATTCTTTCTACAGCAGGATCCCAAAAGAGGGAACCGCTCTCCCTTATTATTTTTTCTACTATGCCTTTCCTCTTACTTAGTGTGGCAAGAGACCACCAGGTAAAACCATTTTAAAACAGCAGGCAGACCTACCCCCAAGTTTTGAAAGCACAGCTTTTCCTTGATGGAACTTGTAAATGCGGTTTTACAAGACGCCAAAGCTCGCAGACGTGGCATCCTGTGCGGTGCCACAAATGTCACCCATCCTAAAATGCCCTGAGCTACACCAGAGCCAGCCCATCAGTCGGGCTTATGAGGTGGCTCCTCTACTGGCAGCAGAGAAGTAAAATCCAGCTGCCGGGACTGTTGGCTTCTGCACATAATGTTGAGCATGACGTGCTTCTTTCCCAAAGCAGCAAAGCTCTGGCAGCCATCACAGATGTGGAAAAGGAGAAGGGTGCGTTCAGAAGACACCCTGAGCAACATTATGGTGTGCGCTCAGAGAGTGGAGAAGGTGGGTGCCACAGAAAAGTAAGGAAAGACTGCTCCTGGACTGCCCCCATGGGTGGGGAGAAATCAAGGGAACTGCTATTGCAGGGGAAGCTTCAGTTTCGAATGAAAGGCAGATGAAGCAGTTTTGCTAAGAGCTGTCTGAGAGTACTGCAGTACGGAGCTCCCTGGAGTTCTTGAAGCAGATGCTGGAGCAGGAGGTAGAGGAGAAAATGCTGTCCAAGGCAAGCCCCTCCAGCTCCAACAGCTTAAAATGCTATTGTGGGGTCCACTGAGCAATTAAGGAAACACCACAATGGGGGGGGGATAATTCAATAGGCATTTCTGCTGCAAGTCATAACAGCTTCTGGGCTATGAGAGAGGGTGGAGTTTTCCTAAAATAATACAGAACGCTGGGTGCAGCAGGGCTCCCAGACCTGTGCTGAAAAACTCTGGACAACCAATAGATGTCAGTAAAGAGATGTACTTTGGGCCCATCCTGCTGCTCCCCCTGTCTGTGTATGGCCTTCTATTCTGTAATGGCATGTGGGAAAGACCTTGGGAGATGGGGCAAAGATGTTGCCCAGGGAACTGTCAGATAAGAGACAGCATAACCCATAGCTGGAAAGTGGGCAGGGCAAGAGGCTCAGAAGAGACCCTCCTTCGTTTCTCGGGCTATAAAGGAGATGGGGTGGGGGAATTATACTTTGAGACTTGCAAGATTCTGTTGATGTAGCTTTACAATTAAGTAGAATTAGCACATCTGGTCATGTTTCCTGTCTGGTCTACCTGGTAAGGCTGACATATTCTCTAGCCTGGCATTTCTTTTACTACCTGGACCATGTCTCCTAACCCGCCAATGGCCTAGCTGAGGCTCTTGTGTGCAGAGGGATTCTGAGAAAACAGGCTGCTCAGAACTGAAAATGTTCAGCTAAAAAGAGAAGGGTATTTACAAGAATGTATGTTCTTCCCTCCCCAGGACAGCCTAGCACCCTGAGACTGTTTTAGGCTTTCTTTTAAAAGGTTCTAATCCTTGTGATGATAGTCTAATCCTTTCAAAATATTCCAGCAAAGTTTAATTAACCTACTTGTGTTGCTTGGAAAAGAGAGCAAGATAAATTTCAGGCCCTTAGTCCACTTTATGTATTCAACAGAGACTGCCATGGAAGCTGCAGTTGCACACCACTTATCTCGGTGTGATCTAATTGAACTGCGATGTTGCTCTCAATGGTATAGCCTTCCAATTGCCATATCCAGGCCTTGGGTGTTTGGAGATCATAAAGATCTTAGGCTTATTGCATCTGCCAGGCCTCCTTTCTACAGTAAGAGGCAAGGAAGTGCAAAGCTGTTCACACCCTTCCTGGCATCAGGAACAATATTACTGTGGTGGCTGGCACAAAGGATATGTCTTTGTTTGCAGGCTTTGTGTGGGTACAGAACCCATGAATTTATATCATACCCTGAAAAACAGAAGGGCTGACATACAGCTTTGCCCAATGCATCTCCTCACGAAAGTTTCTTCTGCGAGATGACCTAAAGCACTACACCTGACTGTTAGCCAAAGTGAGTCCTCACTGAGTCGAAAGAGCAGAAGTAACAGTCAACTGTCAATGGAGAAGCTTCAAGCTTATTCCACCATTTTTCTCTTGCAACTGAACTGAGTGCAGATCTAAAGCCAACGAATGCAGCATGTATTGAAGAGCAGAATGTGATAGCTTGTTTCTCAGCTAAGGTTGTGGCAGCATAGCCGGATCCAAAGGAGAAGGGCCTGCTGGTTCTTCCTGAAGTATACAATCTCTTTTGCGCCAATCCAATAATCTCTCTTCTAGGTGTTTGGTGTATTTTTCACTAATTATATTTAGCAAACCAAATATAATTAGGGTGGTCGTATCCTGGGTCTTGTCAGTTACCTTTATTGAAGATTGGAATAATTAAGGACAAGCCACAGTCATTGGAGATTAAAGCTAGTCATCAATAACTGCAAAGAGAGTAGATGGGATAGGGGCCACCTCTCCAAATTTGTTTGCATCATTTCTGCTCCAGGAGACTTGGCAGGTTTCAGGCAACTAATTACAGCCTTTATTTCCCAGTCTGCAACCCTTGGCCCCTGTGTGAAAGTTGGCATCAATTTACAGGAAAAAAATCAACTTTCAAAATTTTACTTGATGAAGGGGAAACATCTTCCAAGTGCTGATTTTAACCTTGAAAACTCTGAATGGCTAAGACCACCATTACCTGAGGGATAGCCCGTCCTGGTACTCCTCAGAGTTCAGTGAGAACATGGGTCCTAGAGTCCCACCTACTCCCACCTTCCTTGGAGTTATCAAAGGATCATGTTGTCGACCTGCCCAAAAGACACCACATGTTGTTGAATTATTGCTCAAGTTTTTTTTTTCATTTGTGCTGCTTGCAGCATAAGTTTATGTCATTTCTGCTAATTCTGCTATTTCTGCTAATGTTTAGGATTATATATGGAAGATAAGATCTGTCTCGTCTTCTCAATGAAGAGATCATCTCACCTTGGTTAACAGAGAAAGCACAAGAGGATGCTGTGAAGAAGAGGAGTGCAGAACAAGATCCATTATAATCATCATTTGGTGTGATTTGCTAATTAGGGTATGAAGCTGAGTGCCCTCTTTCAGGCTGGAACCCCTCCCTTTTCCTCTCCTGCTCAACTGATTTACAACAGGAAATCAGTGAAGTCATTAGCCCTCAGCATCACTGTGAAATGGCTTCTAAAGTGGGATGAAACTCGTGAATAATTAGGTAATCATTATTAATTCATTTGAATTCATTTTAGCAACTGTCATTGCAAGTCTGCTAATGTGGCGTTAGCATGAGCCCAAAGGCATGTCTATAGGAATTCAGAGCTATGAACCAGAAGGCTGAGATCAGCAGAGGCACTCGCCCCGCCCCCCACAAAAAAATCTATTTTTTTTCCTGTGGATGAAAGGAGAGGAAGCTACAGCAACAAAGAGGGCATCCCCTCAAGGCAATTCTCAAAAAGAGAAATAACTGCCTAAAAGCGCAGCCCAGACATTTATGATAATCTAGAATAGGATCCAGAAAGTCCTAAGAAGCTGACCAAGCAGAACCAAAGGCCTGGGAAGCCCCAGCTTCCTCCTCACATAGTCCCTAAAGGAGCCATCTTCCTCTCTGGAATTTAAAAGATTTTTGATGTAGCTTTCATAACCGGTATCTGTTAGGCAGTGTTGGGCTTCAGGGCTTAGTGACCGTGGTCTAGACAACAGATTTCCTGTTGTCCTGTAGACAACATGTTTCACTGGCAACTTTGGCTAGCATCTTCAGAGACAAGGTAGTCTGCTATGCAGACCCCAGACAACTGAGCAGGGACTGACTGAGTTCCTGTCTTTACAGCCAGGTGTCCTTTTAAGATCTTTAAGACCAATCAGCAGTCACCAATCAGCAGTCAGGACACCTGGCTGTAAAGACAGGAACCCAGTCAGTCCTTGTTGAGTTGCCTGTGATAGCTGCTCAGTTGCCTGTGCAGAGCAGACCACCTTGCCTCTGAAGATGCCAGCCACAGTTGCTGTGAAACATCAGGAAATCTGTCGTCTAGACCATGGTCACCAAACCCTGAACACTGCCCAACTTAAAGATTCTTGTTTATAATTAGCAATCAGTAATCCAAATGTAAATAATGCTGTTAATATTTACTTATTTGGCATCTAGCATTGATTTATTAGGAGTATTCTTTCTTTCTAACATTTCTAAATTGCCTCAGTCTTAAAAAGTTTCTAGGCAGTGCACAAAGAGCATCAGTGACAATCCAGTAGATCTTTAAAACACTATTGTTTCAATCACACATAACAGATTCCCATCAGTCAGGGCCAAGGGGCCTGCAGATGTAGCTCCTGGAAGGCCATAGGAGGACATGCTGTTCCTAAGAGGATGCCTGCTGTCAAGCCCTTTCCCACAGAGCTGTTGGTAGGAGGGGACCTTCAGCAGAGAGGTGGGCAGAAACAGTAGATCCTCAGGCCCTAAGCCATACAGGGCTTGATAAGTGCCTTGAATTGTATCCAGAGACTCACTGGTTGCCAACACAGCTCCCAAAACAAAGATGTTACAGTATAGTAATGAAAGTGTGCTGCAAACACATGGGCTGCTGCATTTTGCATCTGTTGAGGCTTCTGTGTAGTCTTCAAGGGTAAAGCGAATTTCAGTAATCCATTCGGGAGATTACAGAGCCATGAATGACCACCATCCCTAACCCCCTGTTGTTGCACTGCCCATTCAGATACCTCCTGCTGATTTACACTAGAATCAACATTAGGTGGAGGAGGTATCACTTGTGCTGCAGAATTTGCCCTGCATGAGCTGTGAGTCATAGAGTTGGAAGGCAGATCAGATCATCTTGGGCAAACCCTGCTCAGTGGAGATGTTTTGCTGCCGCTGAAGTTTCCTCTTTAGGCACATTCAACAGTGTAGGTTGGCCTGCCTTCTATAAGCTTTCTGGCAGGCCAAAGCAGGCTTGATTTAAACCTGTAAGGGCTTTGCCTCTTACAGCAGTTAGTAGTTAGGCTTTAAAAAAAAAATTAAATAAACCTTGTGTTCTTACAGGCTCTTCCCCTTTCCCTGACCTCATTCCATTATAAATAAATTCTGTAAAAACAGGCACAGTTCTTGCCTAGCAAACATTTGAAAATCAGACCAGGATCTGCTCAGGGTGAAGTGAGACTCAGTTTTCTCTCTCTTCCCCTTGGAAGAGCCTTAAGAGTTCCATTAAATAGCACCAGCCTATAAAGCCTCATTGGAGAATCAAGCAACATTAACTCATTAAGTCAATAATTCATGGATTCTTTTATCTAAAGTGGCAACATCACACCATCAATCTGCAAAACAGCCACTTCTCCCAAGTGTGTACAGTGTTCATAATGGGTTTCCTAACAATGCACTTTTGGAACAAGGTCACTAAACATAAGCCAGCTGACATAGGGACCTGACCTGAGTTGGCAAAACAAGCTGCTTATTGAGCCCAGTTATGAACTAGCAGGATAATGGCTCACGTGAAACCATTTCCCAAGGGACTCTTTAGAACCATGAATGCCTTTTGAAGAGTGAATATTCAGGAAAGCTGTTGTGCTGAGGACATCATGACCAGTACATTCATGTGACTTAAATTTGGGATGTACACAGGGTTTGAAGGGTTAACCTGGCAATAATCTAGTCCCCAGATTAAGAACGTCTGAGTTATGGACAACTCATACTTGTGAACAGGCTGCCTGTTACTGAAAATGGCAGATACCATTCTTCTTCCTTGAGCTGACGAACTGCTGAAGCCACACAATATTTTTATGAACTGCTGAAGCTGCACGTTTTTAATATACAGCCTGTTTTTAGTGGTTTTCAGCGGTTCATGAAAACTTTGCGTGGCTTCAGAGGTTCATCAACTCAAGGAAGGAGAACACCGTCTGCCATTTTTAGTATTAGGCAGCCTGTTCGTAAGTACAAGTTCCGACTTACATACAAATTCATATTAAAGGCAGGCTTGGGAACAGAACTCGTTCTTAATCCGGGGACTGCCTTTACAAGTGTTCATTTATAATCAGGTAATTGTCCTTGCTGGGTTCAGTTCCAGAAAGCAACTGGAGGTGATCCCTATCACCTCCGGTTCCTATTTGCCTGCTCTCACCTATTTGGCATCACTTCAACCAGGGCAGGACAAGCCCAAGCCAGAATGGCTTGCTCCACATGAGGATGGGGGAAGGGGGTGGCTGAGGAGCTGACATGTATCCATGGCTATCCTTTGTGTAGCAGGCAATGGCTGAAGGCGCTCAAGGGCCCCAAAATGATCCGGCTAGGGAAGGATAGCTCCTGTCATAGAGGGTGGGGGCATCCAGTCCTCACTGCCATCGAGGGATCACATACAAGGTAAGAGCCCACTTAGGACATTTCTGGGAGACAGCATAAGAAGCTGGACCTCTGCTGGGTCCATATTATACAGTGAGCTTGGAAGAGCACCTGATTGCAGCAGGTCTGGCCATGGAGAGCAGGACTGTGCAAGTGTGAGAACCTAAATTGGTCTAAGCTGCTTTTCAGGGTTTGACTTTCCCTCTTCCAGTGACTTTTTGCCAGAACAAAGAAAGAAACAAGGGAGCATTCCCCAAGTTAGTCATTGTACTCTATGTATTTATTGCAAAACATCTGGATTTACACTAGAGAAGCGTGCTTGAAATATATCTGGAGAATCATAAGGCAGACTGCAGTGATCCCATGTCCACTGCAACGAGAGGCCACCCGGATGGAGTAGTGAAGCATTTGCTTCAATTCATCAAAGGAAACAATGCAAGAAAGTGAAGGAGTCACAGCTGCTATCAGCTGAGGCATTCCTCATAGAGTCTATCAGATCCATGCATCACAGGAAACTCCTTCCTCTTTATATCCAACTCTACAGCTGCAACGATGTTCATGGACAATTTCTTTTCCAGCCACAAACACAATCTCATTACAGTGGGGCTGTGTGATGGGAGATGGGATGGAGAGAGTGTCAGCCACATCCCATGGATCCAGAAAGCCCCATTCCTAGCTAGGACTGCTCTTTGGTTTCTGTCTCCTCTTTGTGATACTGAATTGCGGAACCCTCCTAGAATCTCTCTCCCTTTACTTCATGGTTGCTACCGACAGCCCAAGAATAAAACATTTGTCAGATAAGCAATGTCTAACTTCTCTGAAGCCTCACCTCTTTTTTTTACTTCTTCCCTTTGCTTGGCATTACCTATTCCACTCTGGAAATGGTACTTTCTGTTAGCATTTTAAAAAATATATATTCCTCCACTTTTCTCACTTTCTTAAGTCTTTCACTCAAGCGATGCAGCCAACTGGTTTTGCCAGCCTATTTCTGAACAGTTTGGAGGCTCAAGGCTCTTTTGCTTTTTTTTTTAAACATTTCTGGACTGTGCTCATCAGTAACTACTACTCAGTCGCCCTTCCTTCGTAGCCCAGATTTCCCTTCTTGTAGATTATAGTTTGATTAGAAGCAATATTGCCTTCAGCAAGTAACAACCAACTTGGGGAGAACAAACAAACAACTACTGTTGTAATGTCTCCTTGAAGGCAGAGCTGGGAACCTGGTATGCTTGGACCCGGAAGAACGCACCTGCCTGGACTCAAGTTGCAACTCCAGTGGCTTAGTCAGTGAGACTGTGTGTCACCAGAGGTAAGGAGCGATGAGCAGATTAAGAGCTGGCCAGTTAGGGTTTGTGCTTGCTGCTGTTGGCTGTGCCAGGACCTTGTCTAATTTCCATTCGCAGAGAACGCAGTTTATTTGCAGAGAATGTAGCTTCCTTACATCACTTGCATTCCACACAAAGAAGCTCAGCACACAGTAAACAGGCAACCTGGAAAATGTGAGGTAAGTGCCTGGCAAGCCTATCTGCCTGTCTTTGGTTAACCAGGTACAAACTTTGAGAAGAAAAGCCAGGAGGTGGCCAACTTAATCTGGACAGGGCCACTTTTTTATGAATCAAAGTCTAATCAGACCCAGCAGAACCAAAGGCTACAGCAAAGACTAAATTTGGCTCTGCCCTTCACACAACACACTTGAACCAGTCGCCCTGAGCAGATACTGTGGGTGTGCAGGCTCTCCTTGAGGACTTCCAGTGAGGGGAGGGACAGGAAAGAAGAGGGTTGCTTTTTTAAAAAAATACTTTTTATTAAAGAGTTTTACAATACCAAAAGATAATACAAACTGAAATCAGAAAAAAAAAAGAATAGAAGTAAAACAAGTATGCATTTGGTAACATCTACAGTCTGAACTGAGAAATCATCATTTTGGCCGTTGACCTAGTTGCTTTGCAGAACCTTTTTGCTCCTCCCTAAGGGCTGCGGAACTGGCCACGGGGAAATGCATGCATTCACTCATAGGAGTCAAGGAATCTGTCTCTCCAGAAAAAAGAGGACAGGGCCAGATCTAAATGGACCTTGGTTCTCCCCACCCCCTCCCACCCCACCCCCTTCATTATCAGTATCATCCTGATGGAAGCCACCAGAGTCTGGACAGATGTTACCAAGTGTCTCTTGGAATAATTAGGTCCCATATTTTGGATAACAAGCAGACTTCCATCTCTCTCCCTCATATTCTTTGGGAATATATAATCAGAACAAGATAAAATGTGTTAAACTGTGCATGCATCTTTTATTTTTTTCCTATTGGTGTCAGGCCAGAAATGGAAGGATGGGATGTTTTTGCTGCACATCTGTCCAGTTTCACCACCAATGCCTATCTCGTGGAAGACAAAAAGAGCTGTGGAGCTCTTGTGCCCTGTTCAGGAGACAAGTTGGGATACTCAATTAGTCACAGATGTTTAATTTAATTACAGAATAATGAATTTCAATTTACCCTGAGGGGAAATTGGCTTTCTTTGCCAAAGGGGTGTTTAGTGAGCATTCAAATTCACGACCTAGACCTTGGATTAACCAGCTGCCATTAAGAATGCATGAGGTGCTTTAAGGGCTGCGTTTATCCTTTATGCTCCTCTTAATCGCTTGCAATGTTTTAAAGACCATCAAATGGTAAACTACTATAGCTCAAAATTTTAGGCTTACTTGGTTGTTAAGGGGACATTTTCCCCATCTCAATACTAGATTTCTGTAGCATGTAAGCAAATTCTATGTACGTGAGGTTAGGGAGGAGCCTTTTAAACAGGCTCAGGATGTGCTCCAGCAGTGACAAAAAGACAAACGAGAATAAAGCACCCTAAGGACAGTGCAAGACCTGCCATGGATTATTATGTACCGGGGCCTGCAGTCTCATTCTTAAATAAAAGGGCTCTCAGCATGTTCATTGTGTAACTTGATTCAGAAAGATGTGCTAACTCTTGTCTTTTAACATTTGGGGAAAGCCACTGAGGCCAGCAGGTGGCTTAGGATGAAGCCACTATATGGAGTGGAGTCCACTGTACGATGGATGCCTTACTATTGAGGATTATCATGTCTGAACAACAACGTATACGTATATTGATTATAAAGAGTGCTGAAACCTATAACGGTTCAATAACAAGCTATTGCTTGCAGCTCCTTGGGAACAAAATTCAGCTTGAAAAATAAACACTTGGGTGATCGTTAGACTTACGCCATTTCCACTCCACTGGTTTAAGGCATCACCCATGCCTGATGTCAGCAGAACACCATTACTGGCTAAATGTGAGTTAACTGACTTCATCCTGGGTCTGCAGTGGCTAGGTGCTTGTTCTCATCTCTCTCTCACACACACACCCTGCTCAGAAGGTGAGGTTGTTAGGCAAGAAAAGGGGTTGGCCACACTTGGATATGGCCATATCTCTGGCAGCATCCAGGAGCTGTTCAGCTGACCAAGTTGGTTTGGGAAGCGGCTGTGAAACAGCACACTTTACAAACCTTGCTGCTTTGGTAGGGTTCTAGACATTTAAGCATGAAATAGCACAAAAAGTGATGGGAGAAAACCAGCTGAATTCTAGGCTGTGGTTATAATGGTGGCCGTTCATCGATCTTGGCAATCTTTTCTGGACTATGGTGTAATGATGCTCTGGGCAGGATGGTGCTATATTTGGCATCAATGGTTGAGAATAAAACCCAAAGTTCTTTTGTATCAAATCCATCTTTCAGAGTAAGTCAGCCTGATCCAACTGAGAACAAGAGGGTTCTCTCCTCATTTCCAAAGCTTCATGGCCCAAAGAGAGGCAGAAAGGCCCATAAGGTGAGCCTGATTTTTTTCTCCATTTGGGCTACAGTGGTGGCCTGATGTTCTGTCTGGACTGTGTTTACACAGTTCCTGATTAGTGGATTCTAATTTATTTTTTTATGGACAGAGTTTATAAAGGCTACCCGCTCAGAATTGGTAATCACCACTCCCTTTCCTAACAGAATGGGCTCAGTTACCAGGAAGCAAGGTTCCCCTCCTGGACTGGTTACAACACAAAACAAAACACAGTTTTGTCACTGATGCAAGAATGGAGAATCTTTCAAAGAGAGAGAGGGGTGCCAGTCTCCTGTTCCGCAGCCCATCAGAAACACTCCTTTGGGCCCAAAAGACGCATGGAGGTGGGGGGGCGGGAAGAGGAGATGGCCAGGGTTCCCTGCCCTTGAAGAACTGTTGGTGGCCCATCCTTGCAGGTCAAACCCTTCAGCAGGCACTTCCGGGCCCCTGGCCCTTGCATGCCAGCCACCCAGCCTGAGCAGCTTCCACAGCCACCGCTGGCAGGAGGCAGAAAAGGCAAACTCGCGCCAGGTGGCCCTACTCTGTGGAAGTTTCTCTTGCTTGGCTTTTAATTGCAGCTTTGATATTTAAAATAACAAAAGTTTTGCTAGGTTTAAGGCTTCTTCCCCTTTCCTGCTTTTAATAGCCTTCAGGTTGAAATGCAATTTCTAAGTATTTAATAAACAAAATAAACATTAATCATATCATAGTAATGCTGTTATAAGAATGTGCTAAGCCCGGCTGAAAACACCAAAGGGAAGAAGACAGGTGAAAGTGTGCTGAGGAACATTTCGGTGCGCACAGCGAGGTTCAGGAGAGTGGGCTGCATCTGTGTGGGCACAATCTGTTCCCACTGCAGAGTCTTCCTCCGAAGAACAGGGGAGGCGGCAGCTGGGCCAGACCAGGCCCTGCCCTTATATAAAATCTGGGTCACCGAGGGCCCCTCGCATCCTGTCCCTCTCTTGCTGTCCGTTCTCTGAAGGGCTGTGGGGTAGGCAGCTCACTTCGCGGGAGGGCAGATGGTCCCCACCCAGGAAACTGTAGTTCTTCACAGCAAAGTTGACTCTCTTCAGTTGGTTTGTCTGTTTGTTTAATCTATTTTTAGGGCTGCCCGTCTCACTAATGTGACTAGGCAGCTAATAAAATGTTTAAAAATTAAAACAACACCAACAAAAGATAAAAACCTACATTGACTGCTGAGGATGAACTCAACAATTGACAAAAACCTCTCGCCTCCAGGCCCTGGAGCACATCCAGGCCTTCAGCGGTTTGCAAAAAGGTCAGCAGGGTTGGGGCCAATCTGACCTCTGTGTTCCAGAGTTCTTGCAATGGCAGTGTATCTTTTACTAACTGGAGGAGGAGACATGGAAAGCACCGATGGGCAGAGTAAGCTGAGATGAAAAAGGAGGGTTCCCCAAGGCAGCACCAACCAAGAATCCCAGAGAAATTTCTGTGTCTGCAACAATTCTTTGTCCACTCTTCTAACACACCTTGCAGGAATATACCTTGGACAGCCAAGGATGTGGCTTCTTTACATCTGTGGAATAACAATATGAATTATGTTTTTGATATTCTTATTTGAAAGGTACAAACCTGCTCTCTGAGAGAAATAAAATGGTTGAGCACTAGAATTGAACCACAGATAAATGTTGAGAGCCAGGTTTATCAATTCAAATATTGTTTCAAATGAAGAGAGTTCGCTTCTCCCCTTATTTTGTAGTGAGAATCTCTTCTACGGATCTGAGCATAGAAACAGGGCTGGCAGTGCGGAGCGAGTTCACCACTGGGCACTGCCAAGGGACTGGAAGTTTACAATACAGCATCATTCAGAAAAACAGTGGCCCTCCCCTCCTGCGCTGGGTTACAAGGGACCAACAAGCTTTTTTCCCAAAGTTGATAGGCTGATGGCCAGTGTCCACAAAAGGCCTGAACCAACATTAAGCAGGGTCTTTCTCCTTCTCTCAGGGTGGACAATGAGCTTATTTCCAACCCATAACCTTCGGTGCTATGAGAGGACTTACCAGGCCTCCTATTCTTCATGCTCGCATGTCCACTGACGCCTGACCATGGATCAATACCGAGCCGTTCTCAGAGAAGTACAATGTTGGCATGGCAACTCAGCCACCCATTTTCAGTGGGAAGCAACGAGCAGGTGGCCGCCCCTGGAGGGGCTTCCGACCAACCCGAGACTAGTTGCAGAACATCACACTTTCTGCAAAGGCAGAGCATGGGGGAGGGAGGGAGGGAGGGAAATGCTCCCTGGTACAGAGTGGCCTTTGCCACACGTTCTCTCTCTTAAAATTTCAAGCCCCGCTTCAGCGGAGGCCGGATGAACAGGCTCAGTGGCGGGGTAGAACTGAGACACCCCGTGCCATCTCCAGAAGAGAGAGATTTTTGCCCCTGTGAGGCAACACTGTGGGAGAGCTTCTTTACGCTCCACCGTTGCCCATTTTTAATCATAACCTGGTATGGGCAAACATGAAGCAGGACTGTGTGCTCATTTAGCAAAACAGCATCCTGGATCTTTGGGAAATCGCAAAGGACAAGTGTGGCGCCAGAGGACCGGAGAAGGGGGAATGTTCAGGGAGGGGGAAAAGAAGGGCCCAAACAACTACATGCTGGTCAGCCAGACAGTGATACGCAGCAAAAGCCTGGAGCAAGTAACTAAGCGGTCAGTTTGTGAGAATCTACAGTAGAAAGAGTGCTTTGCCTGGCAAAAGCCAGCTGTGGTTTATCAAGAATAAATAATGATCTCCTTTTCTGATAGAGTGGCCAGTTTAGTTTGCCACAAGAATGTGGTGGACTTGGTGTAATTTGACTTCAGCGAAGCATTTGACAAAGCGTCCCAGGAGGTTCCAGGACAGATGATGGCAAAACGGGGGCTGGAATATGCTACCATCAAACAGACAGAGCTGTCTGAATGTCAGGGTCCTGCGAGAGTCCATCAATGGTCCTGCATCAGATTGGAAGGAAGGGCTGCAAGGTTCCCTTCTAGACCCTGGACCGCTGAAAAGATTTATAAAGGACTTGGATAAGAAGTTAGGAAATAGGAAATAAAAAGTCTGCAGGCAACACAAGACCGGGCCATAGCAAACATCTTACAGGCAGGTTTTTCCAAATTTTTCAGATCGCAGAACCTGTTAGATATAAAAAAAAATGCCTGCAACCCCAGATTAAAAGGCAAAGCTCTAGTGACAGACAATTGACTTGCCTTTGAATGGATTTTTTTCCTGCCTTTGTCTCTTATGAAATCCCACTGAGTTCTCACAGAACCCCTGGCTCCCACGGAACAGAGTTTGAAAATCGCTGCTGGAACTTTGGGCAAAAACGAACTTCAGCGGGAACAAATGCAAGATTGTATGCTTGTCCTGTGTTAGCCATTATAAAAGCAGGAGGTCAGACATAGATCAAAATTCTTTGTGGTAGCTATAAATCTCACCACAATGCAGGAATGCATGAGCTCGGGAAAATAAGCAAGCTTACTTCAGGAGCCAAGGTTCCCTACAGACAAATCCAAGATCCAGGAATCAGAGCCGAGTGTAGCCTTGTGCCGTCGGAGGTCAGAGGGCATCGGGAGCAGCAGCAGGAGCAGCAGCAGGTGCCCCCTCCCCACCCCTACCCCAAGGTGGACAGTTGTTTGCCAGCAGAAGTCTGACTCCCAAGCTCTTCTTTATACCACTGACTTGGGCATACCTATTTTCCTGAGTCGTGCCTCTTTCTCCTGAACACCTCTGTTCTGCTCACTCGATCTTCCTGCCTGTGCGAGGGCTGAGGATCTTTTCCTGTTCAGGCTCTCGGCTTGCTGCTGTATTTCTGCAGCAAGTGGCTGATTATCAGGGTGCTCTGGACCTGCAGATTCATCCTGTCAGGATCTGCTTTCTGAGCCTCCTCTGCAGGTATCTGAGAGCTGCTGGCTCCTGAGCTGCAAGGCCAGAAGCAAGCCCTGCTTCTCCAATTCAGAATCTGATTCATTGGACAGGAGGAAAAATTAAGGGCATTATAGGATCGTGGGGACCATACTGGCAGGATACACACGTAAAGGAACTGAATATTTTGGTGGATTGAATACCGAGCCTGAGCCAGTATGTGTGCTGCAGCTGCAAAAAAAGCAAATGCAATCTTAGGTTGCTTCAAAAGAAGAAGAATATTAAGATCAAGAGATATCATTCTTCTCTGTTCTGCACTGGTCAGACCCCATGGAGAATACTGCATCCTGTTCTGCGTGCTACATTTTAGGAACAACATTGACAACTGAAGCACATCCATAGAAGAGCAGCTGAGATGGTAAGGGGCCTGGAACGAAAATCTTAGGAGGAACAGTTGAAGGCATTGGGTATGTTTAGCCTGGAAAAGAGAAAACTGCAGGGAGACATAATAGATGTCTTCAAGTATCGGAAGGCCTCCTATATAGAAAATGGAACAGAATTGTTCAGAGTTGTTCTGGAAGATGAGACAAGAAAGAATGAATTTATATTACAAAGAGGATGGTTTTGGTTGGAAAAAAATTGTAATGGTAAGAACCATTCAGCCATGGAACCAACTTCCTCAGAAGGGGGTAGACACTGCTTGGCTGGAGGTATTTAAACAGAGGCTGGGTGGCCACTGGTCTGGCCACTCTATACTTTGACCTTCTGAAGAGGTGATCTGACACTAATGCTGCTGCTGAAACTGGTTGTATGTACCTACTGACACGATTGCGCCATTGCTCTCATGACTGCATAGTTCAGGACCTCACCTGGACTCCCCGGTTCCTCCAAGACCCACTGCTCTGCAGAACCTTCCCTGTCTTCAACATCTGGTGGGGTTAGGCAGCTCTCACACTTGTTCATGCCCGTGGTACCTGGGAAGAGTCACAAGAGCGTACAGTCTTTCTATAGCAAGCCCACCCTCCTAAATCCTTGAGATTAAAATAAATGCGAATGTACACCAAAATGAAAGGAGAAGCAGCCTCCCACGTGTTATTTCCACTTGCTGGAGTTCAGTGCCCTTCCACAACGTGAAAGCAGTTAGAAATCTTCACACACACCCCAGTTTGGGTCCCTCCTGCATCCCATTTGTTTGCATGGAAGCAGGTGGTACCTCCAAGAGACCCTCCTACTCCTGAACCCCACAGAGAAAAGCCCCATCACTTCTGCCCGGAGATATGATACGGAGAGCTTCATCTCCAGCCCACCTCCCTGCAGGGCCAAAGGCTTCTCCCAAGCACCTGTCTTGCCCCGCCCGGTTTCTTTAAGGACAGAGCAGCAGCTGCTGGGACCCCAAGACCCAACTGGGGGGCTTAGACGAAGCAGTCCAGTGGTCTCGAGCAACTTCCAAAGTTGGGGGGGAGGCTGCTGCAGAATAGCCTGGCTCCACTGGACCCACTGCTAATTTCTGCAGGGCACTGTGGAAGGGCGAACTCGTCCCCAGAGCGAGTGGGCCCTTCTCTCCCTCTCCTGGGATCCAGAGTCCTGGGGCTGCCTGCAAGGAGGGTTAGAACAGCCCCACGGCTCCTTAAGCAGGGAGTCTGTTGCCTAAGAGGCAGCGTGGGCGTGGGGTGTGTGTGTGAGAAGGAAGGTGGCCGGCCGAGGGAGGCCCTCAGCAGCAGCCGCCGCCGCTGCCTTGTCTTCCTTCAGGCAGACAGCACAGCGAGAGAAAAGGCCATTCTTGGAGCTGAGGGGAGGGGAGGGGCGGAAAAGAGCCCCGGGGGCAGAGCCCCCCACACCAGCCCCAGAGAGAGAGCATGGAGAGAAAAGCCCACTCACAAGTCAGTAGAGGGGCGAAAAGGTTTTCGGATGCAAATGGACTGAGATTGGCTGCAAGAGCTGAAGACCTGGGGGGAAAAGGAAAGATTTAAAAAGCTAGGAAGCAGCTAAGAAAACAGTGCTACAAACACAGGAATAGGAACACAGAGATAGAAATGTATAGATTAAATCAGAATAAAAATAGATGTAATAGGACTTATAGTAATAGGAAAGCAGTAGAATAAGATAGGTAGGAAAATAGAAACAAGCATAGAATTAGCACTAAGTTTAAAAGGAAGGAATAGGAGTTTAATTTCCCACAGTAAAAGAGTTTTTTGTGTGGGAAAAACAAATGCAGTCTTTGTGTCTGAGTTCGGTACCATATTAGGAAAAGCCCTAACAGGCGCCTTCTTGGAAATGACAAACGAGAACATCTTGCGTTGGAGCCGCTGCTCCGAGATGCAGCTAAGGGTTAAGCTGGACTACTTCTGAGCAGCTTCTTCAACCCCAGTGCTTCAAAACCACTACTAAGGTCTGGGCTTAGGGTGTCCTTTTGTCTTTTTTGCGGAGCAGCAGGATCCCACTTGTGTGTCTGTGGAAACAGTTGTTCCCTTCCTGATGCGCAGTAAGTCTGAGCCAAGGCTCTTCTCCACAGTCGTCAGCCGGTTAAAAAGAACGCTGGGTCAGAAACGCCGAGCTGAAAGAGAACAGCAGAGCTCTGGACGCAGCCGCTTCAACGCCCAAGGACCGGGCTGGGCAGCAAACGGCCGTGGCTCCGGCTTTCAGGCTGCCTCCAGGGAACAGCATCACTCTTGCCATGGGGCTCGGGGCCTGCCAACCGCTGAGTTACAGTCTCTCTTCAGAAGGAGCAGAAATGCAAACTAGAACAGGGCTTAACTAATACAGCTACTGTGTCTCACGCAGAGCGTGAAAAGAAAAGAAAGGCAGGTGCAAGTTCCTCCCAAACGTCCAAGACCGCAAGAGACATTGCTAGGCGGTGGCTGGCCTGGGTGGGGTCTCAGGCATTTGCAAGCTGTTCTACCGGCATGGGTCGGAAGGTCTGCTCCACAAGGCCCAGCTTCATCCTTGAAATCTTCTTCAGCAGAGCAACACTGGCTGTACGGCCCCCGCCTCTTCAGTGATGATGGGCCAGGCAAGATCTTGGCTAGGCGGCTCCGTTTTTTTGCATCCCAGTTTGCTCCGTGCAATCCACCAGTCTGACTACTTATGCCAACCATTTGAGTACGGGCCGCTGCCTTGGTAGTTACAGAACAGATTATGAAATTAGGGTGCGGTATGCAGCATGCCCAGCCTATTTAGAGGAGAACTGCGATTCTGACTGCATTATACATAGGGCCATAGAGTTCGAAGGGACCTAAGAGGTCATCAAGTCCAACCCCTTGCCCACTGCAGGATTCACTACATCATCCCTGATAAATGGTGATCCAGCCCCTGTTGCAAAACCTCCAGCGAAGGGGAAGAAACCACTCCACGTGGTAACTCCTTCCACTGATTGGTGGCTCTTCCTGTCAAGAAGTTCTTCCTAATGTCCAATCTGCATCTACAAATTTCATCCCACACAAAGCTTTAGCAAGAAACAGAAACTGCCGAAACATTCAATATGTTTCTAAAAGCTTGGTGCAGTTCTGCAGCACTGGCCAGTCACGTTCTCAAACAGTGTTTGACCGGTAGCTCAAGGGGGCCTGTTCTCTGGAGCACTGCTTGCCAAAGGAGGCCCTGGACGCTGCAGAGCAGATGTGGGTGGAGGTCAGGTGAGCAATGACAAATGTTGAGAACAGATGGAGGAAGTAATTCTGAAAGACCCTGAAAATAGGACTCCAAAGGGAATTCCATTCCAAATGGCAACAGGAAATCTCTCTCTCAAGGACTACAGTGAAAAACACTAATGGGGCTGCAGATTTATTTCTATAACTGAGAGAAATGAGGGTTTTCCTTTTATTTTTCTAAGTGCTTTCCAAAACTGGGTGGCACCCATCCTAAAGTTTGTCTTACCATTTTAAAATCTTCATAACAAATTGCTATTTTTTTCATATGCCCTTTTCTTATTATACACATTTAAATGTGTTTTTATAAGCAATTTTCACACATATAATGAGTTTGTCCATATTATTTTCACATATAAGATTTTAAACTTTATTTTCCTTAAATAGTCCGGTGTCCATCTAGACACCGGAACAGTTTTTTCCCTCGTGCCATTGCTCTGCTAAACACTACATGATAAGATATGTGCTGGACAGTGGCTTCTCCTTTTGAAAATGAACAGGCGTTGGTCCATGGCGGTAGCGTTATTCTGCTGTGTAGCGTTACTGCTTATCATCATTCCTTCTTTCTGCTGTCTTCCAAACGCACTGTGGCTCTTGCTGTTTGTTTTTTCACCGAAGATAAATTCCTTGTATATATTTTATACTTGGCCATTAAAGTAGTCTGTATTCTGTATTAATATGTGGCTTTCTATGCAGTTTCAGTTAGAGAAATGCTAACATGATGCCTATTTTTTCCCACATCTGGGAAGAGGAAGATTCACGTCCAATCCAGAGAAATTAAATGCCTGTGCTGCTGGCTGTCTTCCAAGGCTCATGAGACTAAGTCCATCTCCTTAAAAGGGAACCAGCTTCCACTGGATTCTGCAAACAGGCAGTTCTGGAACCTGAGAGCAAACTCACTGCCTGTCCTGGGCACCTTCCACCGCCGGTGAACATGAACAGGAAAAGCAGGGCTAATGGACAGAGCTCTCCTTTAAGGTCCAAGACGTGAACAGCTGGTGAAAAAACGAGGATTAAGGCTGTCCGTATCATAGCGTACATCTGCTATCTTAAACTATGCAAAACATCTGGGGATACCTTCTGACAGATTTTACGTTCCTCATCTAGTGAAGCAGAAGTTATGTGGGAAGAAGGATCTACCGAGTTAGTAAAGGACACTTTACTTCTATCAGGGCCAAGTACCAACAGCACTGCATATGGATCAGTAAGACTACAGTATATATCTTCCACATTATGGATGCCTTGAAGGAAGAAGAAGGAAGGAAAGTTTAGGCCCAGAGAGCCAATGGATATGGCTGAGCACATCTCTTTCTCTTTCTCTTTCCTGACTGCGGATTTTAGACATTCTGGTACCAATATTCTGGAATGATATTCTGGCAACAAGAGGACATCTGCCTGGACCCATGAACTGGAGGTCATCATGATTTTAGCCACATGCCAAGTTTCTTCTTGAATTGGACCATGTGTATTCCCAGTGCCCTTCTCTTCTTTCTGTAAAAGGCAGCATAATCTTTAGTTCTACTATCATTTGTCTGGGAAAAAGGGAAAAGATTATCATGTTTTCTACCCAAAGGATTCTCAGAGAGGACTCCAAGGGCGTCCCCAGTGAACTAAGGCACAGGCATGAATACTTCTGTCTTTTCACTGGGTCCCAGAATAACAAATCTGTCCATTTCTTCTACAATCATACGCCCCTGAAATATGCTATTGGTATCCTTTAAAACAGGAGCTAGAGAATGAATAAATTGAAATGTGCTATAAGTCCATATTATGTGATGAAACACAGATCCTATAACTTGCCTTGTGATTGTGATGGTGTTTAAACTGTATATTTTTCTAGCTGCACAAAACATCATGAGTTAATCTTTTGGAGCTTCCTTTTTCCGTGTTCACAAATCTTTTGAGAGATGTTTTCAAAGCCACATGAGAAGATGGAACTCAGGAGGCACCAGGCCTCGGTTTCCACTCCCAGTCCATCAAGTCAACTAGAAAGCAGCACAGAAGGGCTCAGGAAGCTATTTTGCATAAGAAACCAGACTGCTGACCTCTCGATCTGAGCCTGGAGGGTCGCAGGGAGCCCTTTTCAGCAGAAGCTAATGCAGACACACGATTGCCCTCCCAATGAGAGCCTGGATAAAGCAATTGCCAGCCCGCAGTGCAGAAAGCTGACCCACCTCCCCAGCCACCCAGGGGAAGCAGAAGATTTCTGGGAAGAGAGAAAACAGGAGGCTCAGATACCTTCTCAGATCCTTTCTTAGAAGGTGGAATTAGGGGACAGACAGCATTTCATCCGGGGGAAGAGTAGCCAGCGCTGCCACTTTCATCACTCCCTCTCCATTGCAGGAGACCACCCCTCAGAACAACCTGGGCTAGAAGCTGGCCTGTTTCCCGCCTTTCCGCCTCCAAAGAAGGGACTAGTAAGTGCGGCAGCAGATACGATGTGAGTGGACGTCCTCCTCCCCATTGCCCTCAATTTGGCGTTCCCCAGCAGGACTTGGGAGAGTCGCCGTAAGAGTAGCCCCACATTGAGGTAGCCCCACGTGGCTGTGTCCTTGAGGGTTACGGCTGGACCAGGTGATCCTTGCAATGCCTTCCGGCTGCACGGCTCTAGGGTTCCTCACGCCAGGGGAGCAGGGAAGAGAAACGGTCGGTGGCCTCTTCCTTTGGAGGCCCTTGGAGGCCGCTGCACTGCAGAGATACTATGGCTCGCGTGGGACGTTCACACAAATAACTGCCGGTGTGGCCTGACAGCCATTAGCTAACTTGCCAGGCGCTGCTGCTGCGCCTATGGGGGTGCTTAACTATTTCACATCCACAGCACACATTTTACATGGAGTAAAAGAACATTTTTAAAGCATTAGATTCCACACACAGGCATCCAAAATATATGGTTTCCATATGGGGCTTGAACAATGATCTGTTGGAATCTATCTTTCTAACGTTTTGGATAGGGCTGCTATGGCGCCTGTACAATTGGATTTTGTGTAAAATGCACAGCAAATCTGATTTCTGTTGCATTAAGGGGTTCTCTGCTAAAATATATGAAGCAAAGAGTAAAATAAGCTGCAATTCTACAGAGTCTTCCAATGCGTTTCCTTCAATACTTCACCACTAATGCTAGAGCTACACTTGTAAATGAGCCTTAACAAAGCGAGAGTAGCCAACAGCAACCACAGGTGTCGGAGGAGAAAGCATTAAATTGAGTTGTCTCTCTTTACAGGGAAGAGCTGTAATCTGAAGCAAGACTCTAATGGCCACAGGCTGACGTGCAATCCGTGGCCAGGAGGACCTGCTGCCCGCCTGAGGAAGACTCGGGGGCTGGCTGAATCGCTCTGGCAGGTCAGCCCTTCCTTCCCTTGGACAGGAGGGAATTCCCCGTGACAAGAAGACAAGCCGGCGCCAATGCCAGGTTCGTGTTTAAGCCCTGCTGTTGGGAGATGAGCCCCAGACCCACAGAGGCTCAGCACCACATCTAAGGCCTGAGCGCCTTCCGGGGTCATGGCTGAGAGTGAGCACGTGGCCAACGGCAGCAGCCTGGCACAGTTATTGGTGTGACTTGGAGACGGTTCGGGAGGGGGCACCGTTCACCAAATGCAGGAGGCAGGTAAATACGGGTGTAGTAAATGTGGATTTCACCACACTTCTGCCTCCATAATTTAATAGGCCTCAGCTTGCCCCGCACCCCCACCAAAAGCCACACTTACCCAGAAAAGGGGGGTTCCTGGCCCCCTCTGACTGCCCCCTGGAATTTGTCTGCCTGCAGTTGCCAGCGAAGGTCTTCTGCTGTATGCTCTGCTGGACTTCAGCCAGCAAAGCCGCCTGGGTGGCCTCCATCACCTGGCACAGACCGAGGGAGAGAATTAGATTTGTGCTGGGACTGGGTGGACAGCCTTCCTTCTTCGGGCCTCCTTGCCCACTCCTTCCCCAGAAGGTATGAGCATTCTTAGGTGGTTCAGGGCGGGAGCAAAGAGACCCAAGCTGGGGTAGCCCCTCCTGGCAGTGATGCTCCAGATCCAGGCTGGTGGAAGGAAAGCGTTGGGGGACAAATACTCCAGAGCATCCCAGGCACTCAGAAAGTTAGCACATCAGGGAAAGGGCTAGGCCCCTATTTTCTTCTACATGCAGGGAATGTTTATCCTGAATTGTCCAAAAGCTTTTCCTACAATAAATAGCCTTTACATGTACAGTGGTACCTCGGGATACGAACGCCTCTACTAACGAACATTTCGGGTTACGACCAGCTTCGGCAGGAAAATTTTACCTCGGGTTATGAACTTGCCTCTACTTACGAACCGGATCCGCGGCCATTTTCCCTGCTGTCACGCAGTCGCGGCTTCCTGTGGGCGAGGTCGCGGTAGCAAGGAGATGTTCGGTGAGGCTCGTGGTGTGTTTTGCGGTGTTTTGTGAAGGTTTTTGGTGTGCGTGTTAGCATGGCTCCAAAGAAAATGCAGAGCAGGCTTGGCGGGAGTCAGGCTCTGAAGAGGAAATTGCCTCGGGTTGCGACCAAATTCGGAGGGCGGAACGGATTAACCAGATTTACATTGAACCCTATGGGAAACTTTACCTCGACTTGAGACCAACTCGAGTTGCAACCAGAGTCACGGAACGGATTAAGTTCGTATCCCGAGGTACCACTGTACAATGAAAAAGTCTCGACACCCAGGTCAGCCAGCAATGCATTGCACAGACCCTCGGTACATCTGTTCCTGCTCAGAAGCGGAGTCAGCCAGATCGTGCTTCTGCAGATGAAGGGCTCTAGGGGAAGAGGCCAGAAGGCTGTGGCCTCTTCTGTTTAGCCTCCCTTCTAGCTGCTGCCCTCTGTTTGAAAGGCTGAAGACTCAGCCAGAGGGGTCATCTGGGGCACACTTGGCAATCTTGTATGCTACCTGTTCAGGCATGGCCAGAGGCTCCTACACCAAGCACCAAGCAATTTAGCTGAGTGCCAAGCTGCCAGTTTCAGGAAGGTGGTTGCCAAATTCTGCACAACACGCCGAAGGGAATGGCCCAAAGCACGGCAAGGAGGGAAGGGCGGTGGGTGTCACTCTCTCAGGGTTAACTCCCACTCGGTTGACTCAGGGAGACTCGGGTCACTGCAAAAGTGCCTCCCCCAGTTGAAACCTGGGGGGATTTTAAGCACTCTGAATAGTACTCATTTCTTACCTCTATGGATTGGTCTCTCCAGCAAGTAATTAGCTTGACAAATGAACGATTATCTGACTCACAGACAGGAAACCTAAATGTGTCTGAAGCAGAAGAAACATTCATTGTCAGCTAGGAACTAGTTCTTACAGAACAATATAAAATTCTCTACAAAGGAACCCTTTCCTTGATGGTTGGGTCAAGGTTGATGGTGAAATGAAGAAAGGTGTCAGAAGGGCCTTCGCACGATGGCACAAGGATACAGACCATAATCTACCACACTGGTCCAGTGTGGGTTGGCAGATGTTTGTCAATTTCCTAGTCTAGGGCTGAGAGGGGGGACCGGCCGAAGTCACTCAGCTGGCTTTCATGCCAAAGCAGGGCTAGAAGCTGGATCTCCCCACTCCTAATCGAGCCCCTCACTCACTACATCCCATTAGCTTTCCCGTGCACACGCATAGACAGGCACATATGCTCCTTTCCCCTTCTGCCTTCTCTTTTAGCTTTTTTTGTTCAGTTTGGTGTCATCTCTGCTAGTTGTTTCTTTCTGTGCTGTTGGCCTATGACTGTAGAGCAAATAAATAAAATAAATTATATTTATGCTTGCTTTTGCTCCTGAAATGTTTTTGGTCAATTATAAAAGCAAATGTATTTTATAAACTCTTGCATACCTTTAAATTAAGGCAAGCTTCGATGGCTGGTGTGGGTCTTCCGGGCTGTGTGGCCGTGTTCTTGAAGTTTTGTTTCCTAACGTTTCGCCAGCACCTGTGACCGGCATCTTCAGAGTGCAGGAGCACAGACAGGAGCAGTTCTCTCTGTGCCCAGGGTGATGTGACCCTTCTGTGGGTATTTATAAAGATCTGGGGGGGGGAAAGGGGGTATGGGGGTGTGTGTGGGGGGTTGAGTTACTGAGTGGCTGCTTGTTTTGGTGTCAGCATCTGTGTGTATCTTCCTGGGGATTAGGCAGGGTTTTTCTTCTATTGAATTGTTAACGAGGGGCTGCTGGGGGTGATTAGCAAGTTCATTGTGTGAACTGTTCACATGTCCTGGTGGTTGAGCTGAGTTCGTTGACCTTTTGCAGGCTGTATTTTTCAGGATTGGTAGCCAGGTTTTGTTGATTTTTAGACTCTCCTCTTTTTTATTGAAACTGTGCTGGTGTTTGTGAATCTCAATGGCTTCCCGGTATAGCCTGGTATAGTGGCTGTTGGTGTTGTCCAGTATCTCTGTGTTTTCAAATAGGATTTTGTGTCCAGTGTGCTTGAGAGCATGTTCAGCTACTGCAGATTTTTCTGGTTGCTGTAGTCTGCAGTGCCTTTCGTGTTCTTTTATCCTGGTATGGATGCTCTGTTTTGTGGTCCCGATGTATACTTGCCCGCAACTGCATGGTATGCGGTATACTCCTTTTGTCTTTTGCTGATTTTAGCACTTCTTGTACTTTCTGGTGGGTCTGAAGATTGTTTGGAAATTGTGTTTTTCCATCAGTTTTCCCATGCGGTCTGTGACCCCTCTGATATAGGGCAGAAATACTTTGTTGGTGGGTGGCTGTTTTTCTTCTTCAGTCGCATGTTGCTTTCTTGGTTTGATGGCTCTTTTTATTTCATTTTTGGAGTAGCCATTCGCTTGTAGGACCCAATTAAGGTGGGTGGTGGTTGGAGTTTTTGTGTAGGTACCGGTCTGCGTGGGTGGGTTTTCTGTAGACTTTGTGTCCTAATTTGAGGTCTGGTTTGCGTCTGACCAACGTGTCTAGAAATGGAAGTTGGCCGTCCACTTCTTTTTCCATGGTGAATTGTATATTGGGGTGGACGCTGTTTAGGTGGTTCAGGAACTTCTCTAGGTCTTCTTCATCCTGACTCCAAATTGCAAAGGTGTCATCCACAAATCGGAACCAGACTGTTGGGGTAGCAGGTGCGGTTTTTAAAGCCCGTTTTTCAAAATGTTCCATGTAGAAATTTGCTACGACTGGGCTCAGGGGGCTTCCCATGGCGACACCGTCCATCTGTTCGTAGTACTCATTATCCCATAGGAAGTAACTGGTTGTTAGGCAGTGCTGAAATAAGGCTGTTATGTCTTCTGGGAAGATCTGTTTGATGAGTGCCAGGGTGTCCCTCACTGGTACCTTGGTGAACAGGGAGACCACGTCAAAGCTGACCAGTTTGTCCGTGGGGTTGAGTTTCAGGGTGCTGATTTTGTCGATGAAATGTCCTGAGTCTCTGATGTGGGCTGGAGTCTGTCCAACGTGGGTCTGTAGAAGGGTAGCCAGATGTTTGGATAATTCATATGTCGGGGAGCCAATGGCGCTTACAATGGGTCTGAGTGGGATCGAGTCTTTGTGGATTTTGGGGAGTCCGTATAGTCTGGGTGTAAGGGCTTCTGTCTTGCATATGCGTTGAAGTACGTTGGGGTGAAGGGAGGAGCTCCTCGTCAGGGTGTTGGTTTGTTTCATGATTTTGCTGGTTGGATCCCGTTTTAGTTTTCTGTATGTGGTGGGGTCTAGTAGTTCTCTAACTTTGTCTTTGTATTCATCTGTTTTCATAATTACTGTGGCGTTGCCCTTGTCAGCCAGCAGGATGATGATGTCGAGGTCCGAATTGAGGGTTTCTAGGGCATTTCTCTCTTTCCTCGTTATGTTGCTGGTGGGAGGCTTTGCTCTCCGTAGGATCCTTGCTATCTCCCACACAGACCGGTACCTACACAAAAACTCCAACCACCACCCACGTCAGAAAAGAGGCATTATCAAAACCCTCATGGATCGTGCCAATTGGATCTGCGAAACCCAATTCCTAAACTCTGAACTTAACCACCTTAATTGGGTCCTACAAGCGAATGGCTACTCCAAAAATGAAATAAAAAGAGCCATCAAACCAAGAAAGCAACATGCGACTGAAGAAGAAAAACAGCCACCCATCAACAAAGTATTTCTGCCCTATATCAAAGGGGTCACAGACCGCATGGGAAAACTGATGGAAAAACACAATTTCCAAACAATCTTCAGACCCACCAGAAAAGTATAAGAAGTGCTAAAATCAGCAAAAGACAAAAGGGATCCCCTCACCACCGCAGGAGTATACCGGATACCATGCAGCTGCGGGCAAGTATACATCGGGACCACAAAACGCAGCATCCATACTAGGATAAAAGAACACGAAAGGCACTGCAGACTACAGCAACCAGAAAAATCTGCAGTAGCTGAACATGCTCTCAAGCACACTGGACACAAAATCCTATTTGAAAACACAGAGATACTGGACAACACCAACAGCCACTATACCAGGCTATACCGGGAAGCCATTGAGATTCACAAACACCAGCACGGTTTCAATAAAAAAGAGGAGAGCCTAAAAATCAACAAAACCTGGCTACCAATCCTGAAAAATACAGCCTGCAAAAGGTCAACGAACTCAGCTCAACCACCAGGACATGTGAACAGTTCACACAATGAACTTGCTAATCACCCCCAGCAGCCCCTCGTTAACAATTCAATAGAAGAAAAAACCCTGCCTAATCCCCAGGAAGATACACACAGATGCTGACACCAAAACAAGCAGCCACTCAGTAACTCAACCCCCCCACACACACACCCATCCCCCCTTCCCCCCCCTTCCCAGATCTCTATAAATACCCACAGAAGGGTCACATCACCCTGGGCACAGAGAGAACTGCTCCTGTCTGTGCTCCTGCACTCTGAAGATGCCGGTCACAGGTGCTGGCGAAACGTTAGGAAACAAAACTTCAAGAACACGGCCACAGAGATATTTAAATGCTCTATTACTATTTTTTCAGCACCAAAAAAGGACTTCTATTTGCCTTGGCAGTTGAAAAAATTGTATTTTCTTAACATGCCTGTATTTGTGGTCATCTGTTGCCTTTATTGTGAAGGATATTGTGGGATTTGTATTTTGTTTAAATAATATTCAGCTCTATTGTACCCTGCGCTGAAATCCATTAAATGAAGGAGACACAGAAATAGCTTGCTCCTCAGCAGGGCTTCTGGGATATCTGGTGCCTCTGAGCATTTTAGGGCTTGGAAGGCTTGAGACAGCCTGTGGTTCTCTTCCCAACTGAATCTTCCTCCACTTATCACAACATACACCTAGGAAACCAATATGGATTATGTCTGCAAGGTCCTGATACTCACACTGAGAAGACGCTGGGTTAAAATCAGCCAACTCCAGAGATGCTACGGGTCTCCATTTGTTGCGCACTGACTCGAGTTTTACAGGGCTGAAAGGCAAAGAGATCACTTGTCTCTCAAGGACCCTCACCCAGACTAGCAAAGGTGCCAACAGTCACTTTGGGACTGCAGATGAACAATTTTTATTTGTTTGTTTAATTCCATTTATATAGCTGGGTAGCTGACAAGTTACGTAGGTACAAGGAAGAGGAGGAGGAGGAAAATATCTTCCTCAGTCTGTATCTTTCAGACAAACAAAGCTGAAATTTGGTAATGTACTAATGCTTTTCGGTAGCTAATGTCTGATCCCAGGAGGAAAATCTCCATTCTCAAGTGGGCTCCTGCAACGTTCCAAAGTATGTTGACAATCTGTTTTGTTCCGTGGTAGCCATGGGGGAACAAACCTGGTGAACTAAATGCTATGATAATGTTGATGAAGAAGTCAGTGCCGTCAAAACAAGTAGCTGATTGTGTTCTTGCAAGGGGGGGGGGGGGCAGTCAGAGGAAGCAGCACATGCTTGGCCAGATCTTCATTCATGAAAGAGGAGTGAGGGGCACCCAATGCAAGGAGACCCTGGAGGGTGCCTTCTCCCAGGAAGCAGGCAAGCCACCATGATGCTCAGGCCTTTCAGAGGAGCTGACTGGGAAGAAGGCAACCCCAAAGATGTTCTTTTAGACTACCCTGTGAATGGCATACAATGGGCAACACCTGTTCATCCATCCATTTCTTCCAACTACAGCAATCAATTTTTATTTCAGGAAAAGCTAGACAACCTTACCTGGCCTTTTCTGAAGACCTGTTGATTATCCTTTGAACTAAAGACATCCTGCTCAACAAATGAGCCAGAGTTAGCCTTTGCTCTGCAGAAGCAGCAGCGTTTCTGCATCCATTCTTCTTGCCTGCTTGCTCTTGGGTTACACTATAGTATTTACGATATAAATGCAGCACTTTGCCAGAAAATAGGTTGACCACCTCCTGCTGCTTTTCCACCCTTTCAGGATTAGCACTGCTCCATCTTGGTAACATCAGAGTGAGATAACTGTCTTTCGACAGTAGTCCAAAGGAGACTGGAGAGAAAAGTCTCAAAATACCTAAATGCTGAACACAAAGACCGTCCAACTCTCTGTTCACACCCCAAGGGAAAAAGCAGGACAGAAGGAGTTGGGCCGCCTCCGTGGCGGCCGTCACGCTGGTTTTTCCCGAGGGCTGCCCTTTAGGCTTCTTGGAGCTCTTTGCTTTCTTGTGCCTTCGGATGCCGCCCCTTTGTTCCAGAGCTCCGACCGCACGCCTCTCCCCGAAGTCTTGTTCTTCACTGGCCACTCTGGCTTGCCCATCCACTGGAGAGAGCGACCCGGAAGTTCTGTTTCTCTTTAACATCAACGTCTTCTTCTCTGTCGCACTTCTGGCTCTCTTTAACGCATCAAAGGTGTTGAATGAATTGGAGGACTTCAGCCCATTGACCTGAGAGGAACAGAGCAATTCCACCAGCTTTTCCAAATCAAAAAGAAACACGTTGACATTTATGCTCTCCCATGTTGTCTTCAGTGGCCAAATAGCAAAAGGCCCCTGAGCCCAGCAGAGAGTAGTTAACTGAAAGATAAACATTTTAATGATTTAGTTAATATTACCATAGTCAATGCAATAATTATAATTTAATAGTATAATAAAATATTTATATTCATTTATATCCACTTCAGGTGGATATTACATAACAATAAATGTAACCAATAAATATGCCAATATTTCAGTTTTGAAAAGAAGAGTAAAATAAGCCAGTATTGAAAATAGCAGAACACCAAACTGAAAGGCGGGAGGAATAAAGAGCATGTCAGTATGGTAAAGGAGTGCTGAACAGCAACAACCGTGTGACACAAACACGCTTCCGGCTCGCAGTGAAAGAGCCATAAAGGAAGAGCCTGATGTGCCGTATCCGGCCAGGGAGACTTCTAGGGTCGCTCCACCTGCAGCGGAGGGGCTGCGGGTCATCCACCACAAGCACAGGCCGTCCAGTCCTTCCAGGGCCTCCGCGCACTCTCCAGTCTTCCTGGGGATCCAGGGGAGACAGCAAGACAACCCCACCTGGCTGGCAGGTGTGCTGAGCTGACGCCTCCTGCTCTGAGACGGGAGGCCCCCCTGGCCCCAGCGCTCCCCTTCGATAACAGGCTCCGCTTTCCCCCTTTGACCCCAACAATTCTGGACTGTGCGGTGCCAGCCTACGCAAGGCAAAAATCAGCACTCCAAAGCTAGCCATTGTTAACCTGTAAACAGACCGAACAAGCGAACAAAGGGAGAGAAAGAACAGGAGCAGAAGACACAAACGGAGCAAACAGCCTGAGTTATAAGATGCTCAGAGTCGCCCGTTAGAGTGAAGGCCCCAGATCTGTCACGACACCCCAGTCCGTTCCCCAGAACCCCTGGTCGCTTTTTCTTTTTCGTTTCTCCTCCCCTCCCCCCCAACCTTTTTTATTCCAGGTTTCCCATTGACTGCGATTCTTATGCCCAACTGACTCAAGGCAACTTACAAACAACTTCATAAAACCAGCTCAAATATAAAGCACATATAGTTATATAAGGAAAACCGTGGCAGATTGGATTGCGCCAGGAAGGCAACGGAACCCAAGCCTGGGGAGAACAAGCAGGTAGGCCTCCCTGTCTTTAATATATCCAAGGTTTTAAAAACAGGCTATGTTCCAAAAACTCCTCTAGTGTACTACATGTCCAGTTGTGGCTAATGTAGAGTATCCTTCCTGGATAACCGTGGCAGCAGAGATGGTGAGCATGGTCTCACCTCTTGCCATATCGCCCTAGGAGAACAAGCACATGTCCAGTGCAATGCATCACAGGCCAGAAGTAAAACAAAGCTATTGATGTAGATGCTAGAAGCCCCAACGTGCTGATACCTCTCTCTGTCTAATATTCAGACTTTTTAGGAGAAAAACTCAGGCAGATAGGCTGGAAATAAGGAAAACTGAGGACTGACACTACCCAGTGAGCCTCTGTTGTGATGGAAAAGTAATAAAATAAGGCTGCGAACAATTACTTCTCCCCGCTTCCCCCTGCCTCTCCTTCTGCCCCACCTCCCCCTTGCCTCTCCTGCTGCAAACTCTTTCCCCCCATTTCCCTCTGCCCCCCCCCCACACATGCAAAACAGGACCAGTCCCAGGCTGTTGCAAGGAGAGGGCCATCACCTGCCTGCTTAAGGATTTGTCCAGGGGGCAGTTTCAATGAGGAGTTAGAACCCCCCCCAGGAATTCCATTCGTATTCTCACATACACACACACACAGAGGTGCCTGCTTTCCTTAACCTTCCATTCTCCTTGACCATGGATTCCTTGACTCGGCTGCCTTGTTACAAAAGCACACTTTCTGTTTCACAATAAAAAAAAATTGTCCCCTGTTTAACACCTATCCAAAACTTGTCTGCGAATCAGATCCCAAGGATTTCCCACCTCTGAACCCCAAAGTGTATAAAAATCAATGGCTTTCTGTTGTTCAGGGTCCCCCTTTCTTGGAAAGCAGGCACCCAAGGATCATCGCAATAAACATGGTTCTTCTCAATGGGTGCGCCTTTCTTCAGCAACGATTGATGGATTGATTGACTGATTGAGATGGACATGAATCTGGATCTGCCTGGCCCCAATCCAACCCAGCATCCTTATACAGCTCACAATAACAAAGACAGCCTGGTATTGAACCTTCTCCTGGGGAGGCCAGCCCTCCATCCTACTTAGGAGCTGTCAAGCCAAATCCAAAAACACCAGGGAATTCCTGGGAGCTCAGCATTCAGACAGATCAGCCATCAACAGACACACAGAAATAAACCATATTTACACACTATTCAAAAGAGACAATAAAAAAGCTAAGAAGGAAACAAAAAGACCAGAACACATCCTCTCCAGCAGCCAACACAGATAAACAGAGATTAATACCAGCAAGCAGAAAACAACACCCTAATCAAGGAACTGCCGAGGAGAAAACCACACCCCCACCAAAACTGACAGGGCAAGCCACCGTATATAAGCAGGGAGCAAGCCCCACATTCACTGACACTGATGATGCCACCTAGTTACCAGACAGCCCCAAGGACCCAACAGTTCAACCCTGAGCTACATATATTATCTTCTATTGGAACCACATGCAGGTTTATTTCGATTTATTATCTGGTTCCACAGGAAGTTTGTTTCCAAGGCAAATTTTAATCTTAGCTCTCAGTCTCACAGCCATTCCAAGACCAGGCAGGCCACTAGAACAAACAAAGAACAACACTGGAAAGGCTGGAAAACCTGAAGATTTCTGCGCTCCTTCCCTCAACCCTGCCCCAGATGTCTGCTCCCTTGGCAAAATCCCACACTGGTATCATGCGCACTTTCCTGAAAAAGCCCTTTCCTCTCACCCTCCCTCCTCTACCCCAAGGAGGGCTCTTTGAACCTAGCAGGCAGGGGGAGAGGGGAGGTCCCTGGAAGCGTAACACAAATATGAACCACTTGCACAGGCTGATCTCACGGGACAGTTGGTGGCAGCAATGGCTCCAGCCTGCGAGCCTTTCCAATTGCATTTCCTTGTCGGCTAGGCACACCTTTCTTGCTCTACCCTTACTAAGGGCTGCTGTTGCTTTTTCTTCCTGAGTACTTCATTTTCCTTTGAAAACATTTCACTAAATTTATGGATGACTGACAGAACACAACAAGAAAAAAAACCTGGGTCCCAAAAATGCAGGGTACATCTCTATAAATAAAAATATATATAATTAGTCCATGGTCCCCAATAGAAAGGCACGAGCAGCTGCAGTATTCTCCCTCACATTTGAAAATGCCTGACCTTGCACAAGTAGGTAGAGAGGCTACAAAGGTCTGTGGGGATGAGGTAGCTACTAAGTATACTGTCATGCAAAGTGCCCGTTTTTCAACACTTGGGCAATAAAAATGGGTGCCTTTTTCAAAATGTCCAAATGTCCTGGACTCATGACTCCTGCTTGAAGAGCAGGTGGCTAGGAGGGCCTTTGCACAGCTTCGAGGTTGTGTGCCACTTGCCCCTGTTCCTAGATCGGGGCCTCTGCTCATGGTCACTCATGCCCTAGTCACCTCTCCATTGGATTACTGCAACACGCTCTACGTGGGGCTGCCCTTGAAGAGTATCCAGAAGCTTCAGCCGGCGCAGAAGGCAGTGGCGTGGGCAGTGTTGTGTGCCTCTAGAACAGCACATGACACACCTCTGCTCCCCGAGCTGCATTGGCTGCCAGGTCCAATTCAAGGTGCTGATTTTGACCTTTAAAGCCCTTCGTGACGTGGGGCCGGGTTATCTGAGCGACCGCCTCTCCCCAGGTACATCTGCCCGTCCCATCAGATACAGAAGAAGAGGCACACTGCAGGCCCCGTCTGTTGGGGAATGACACTTGGCGGGTCCCATGGTGTCCACCTTATAGAACATTCTCCCCACTCCCACCCCAAAGAGAGGTCAGCTCCATTCCTGCTGATTTTCCCGGAAGCCCAAGACCTGGGAAATTATGTCATCAGGCCTGGGGGTCCCAGGGGAGGGTGAGATCCTGAGATGGCTCCATTATTGCTGTTAACATCTATTCGCTTTTATGCCTTGTTTTTAAATTTTTTTTTTAATGGTGACTGCTTTTTATGTTTATGGTTTATAACCTTGTTGTACGCCACCCAGAGACACTTCCTGTGAAATGGGTGGCTATATAAATTTGATATATACAACAATAAATAAATAGATAATTCTCAAGGTGGAATGGGTGAGGCCCATCACTATGGTGACGTAGAACAAGCCCCGCACATGGCCGGAGCCTCTCAGTGGGGTGCTCTCAGGTCCTTGGAACTGGGCATTCCAAAGACGGGACAGCCATCAGAGGGGGCAGGGGGGAGAAAAGGGGGCAGACCCTTAAAGGGAGTGCAAAAGAACTGAGCTCCCATTCACACACCCAGCAGTTGCTTCCTTTTGTGTATTTACCTGAAGATGGAAAGACCTGCTTGGATGAGTGAGTCTGTTGCAGGAAAAATTGCCAGATACAGAGGAGCTGGACAACTGGCCACCCAGACCTTTCTCTCGGTGGGCATCTTCTTCCAAGGCTGCGCAAAGAGGGTCAACCACTGTAAGACTGGCATCTTCACAGGAAGCCAGGATTGCCCTGGCCATCTCCCCACTTTCGTGGCGCTCTAGGCTTCCTAGCAAAGGGGAAAAGGAAGGTGAGCGTGTCTTACAGGAGCATGTCTCCACATTATTAATACCCTCCCTGCAATTTCCAGGATCAGGCCAGACTAATAAATCACAAAGGATAACACACTTTTAAAAATTAAAGAAGCCAGTGTGGATGTATAGTAATCCTCTGATAACCAAAATGTTAAGAAGAGATACAGACGCGGCTGGAGAAACAAGCCATTGCGAGAAACCCTAACCAGGAATGGCCAGCAATGCTGCCCTCTAATGTCATCCCAACTTTTGCAACCCACATCTGGTCCCGGGGTTCTCTTGAGAACAAAGGGAGAGAAGGATTCAGGGACGGCGGCGGCGGCTGTTTGTCCGCAAACTTGCCACTGACCTGAGCTGCGATAACCGAGGGAGATGGCCACTTGATGACGGCAAAGCTCCCTGCCACCTAATGGCCATCCAGATTTCTGCAGTCTATTTAAGGTGTATCTACTGTTTGGGGGGAGAGACAGAAAGCAAATCTATTCAGCGCCTACTTTTTTTTTTTTTTGTCTGCACTCAGTCATTGCTGACCCTGCAGTGACTGCTTGGACGAGTCCTTGCAGTTTTCAAGGCAATTGTTTTTCGGAAGTGGTTTGCCAGAGCCTCCTTCCTAGAGCAGAGCCCAGCTGGCGAGCGCAGGAGGCGGGGTTTCCGTTGCTTCGCGCCCTTTTCAGGCGCGTACGGTTTTTCGCGCTTACCGGCAACTGCTCCCAACTCCTTTTTGCAAGGCGCCGCCAGCATTTTTCCTCCCACCAGAGTGAGAGTACCCATTTATCTACTCATGTGAGTTTTCGACCTGTTGGGTTGACAGGAACTGGGGAGGAAACAGGAGCTCACCCTGTTTAACGCGAAGGCTGGACTCGAACTGCTGAAGCGTCGACCATTTCTGGCCAGCAACTTTCAGCGTCATTAAGCCACTGCGCCACTGCGTCCCCCTCAGGGCCTACTTTGCTTTGGCCTAATAATCACGACAGGAATCGTGTGAAGGGTCAGAGAATGGCCGGGAAGGACACGTGCGCCCTCTGAGGCCAGGCGGGCTGCTTCTCAGAGTCGGCGGACCGCGGGGCCACGCATGCCTTCCGCAACCTTCCGGATACGCGGAGAAGGGCTGTGAGTGGAAAGCTGAACTCTGGCAGCCGCCCTGCTCCTCCAACAGCAGGGAGCTGGTCTCCAGGGTATTCAGGCTGGGCAGAGGAGGATTCGCAGGTCCCTTTCCTGCTGATAATCACAGCTATCCGCACTGAGGTCGAGGCCCGCTGCTCATTCCTTTACGGTCAGCTCCCCGGCTGCCCAAACGCATTCGGGGCAGCCCGCTGCAAAAGGAGGCCAGGGTGGAAGTGGCGCAGCGTGGCGCGGCCTCCCTCCCATCACCTGTTTCAATGTCCCAAACGTAGATGGAGTCGTTCTCGCACCCAACGATCAGCAGATTCTCCACCGGGTGCCACCGTAACACCGTCACGGGAAAAAGGTGTTTCCTGGCACGCAAAAGGCAGGCACGGTCCTGCACGTGCAGAAGCACAACGGAGTGGTCGCTGCACACGCAGCACACAAGCCGGTGGCCGTTCCGCTGCAAAGACAAGGCGAGGAAGGGCGATGCCGCGAGGAGCCCCGACCCCGAAACTCCCGCGCCGTGCCCAGCGGGCGCAAAGACCCGCGCGCAGAGGGCGCGCTCCCGCCGCCTGTCTGGGGACGGGGGCCCGCCCTGACCCGGCGCTCCAAGCCCGCACGGGAAGGGCTGCGCTGGGCCACGACTCACCCTGCAGCGGTCCGGCGAGAGGAGGAGGCGGGCGACGGGCCCCGCGTCCAGCGCGAAGCGGTGCAGCGCCTCCCCGCTGAACAGGTCCCACCAGACGACGCACGAGTCCTGGCTCCCGGACAGCAGCCAGCACGGCGCTGGCCGGCCAGGCAGCACCAGCAGGGCCGTCACGCTGCTGCCGCCGGGGCCGCCCAGCACGCGGGGCGCGACAGCGGCGGCGCCTGCAAGAGAGAGCCGGGCGGGCAGCAGCTGTGCCAGGGACGTGTCTGCCAGTCTGCCGGCCGCAGAGGCGAGGACGACCCAGCTCGCCGTGGCCGCCGGATGCCCCACGCGCGCCGGCCCGCAGGCGCTCCCATGCGTGAAGCTGCCGGCCCCTCAGAAGGAAAGGAGGCGCAGGGGGGCGCGGCCCCTCTGCAGCCGAGCCCCCATGGCGAGGCCGAAGAGGCCCCCCCTCGTCAGGAGCGTGGGGCCGAGCCCCAGAAGGAACGGGCAGAGGTTTGGGCCACGAAAAGGTGCGACGCGTCCGTGGCACTCTTTGCCACGAGATGGATTAGGCCAAGAGCCCTCCAGGACCTGCGAGCTGGAAGCATCGCCACCCTGCAATGCCAGCCCTGGGGGGCTCTTCCAGGCTCCTGAGGCAGCACCGAGGGGCACCAAGGGTGGACCCAGCAGGAGGTCACCCAGGGAGGCCCCCAGGAGAGCCAGAGCAGGGGGCAGCCTTGGGCAGGTTTGTGAAATGGCTGCCCCCAGTGCTGGGCTCGAAAGACCTTTGCAGAAGGCAGATGAGCTTCTCCCCACGGCCTCTTCCACTCCCACCCCAGTGATGCACCGGGGTGCCACGGGCAAGGCCGAAGGCCAGCATGCTCTGGGGAGGATGCCTCTGTTTGCGTTACCGAAAGAAGAATCTTGGCTACTGCCGTTGGCAGCGGCTTGATCTGGGCTTGAGGACCAGGAGGGTCAGATCTAGTTAGACCTCCAGGGAACACAGGGTGCAGGCATCGAGGGCGAGGGAGGCACAACAGAAAGAACGACTCTGAAATGGCTGCCAAGGAAACTGCAGGCGTGTGTCCCATAAGTGCCCAGGAAGATTTTATTTTGGAAAGATCAGGTAAGGCAGGGACACCCTGCTGCCCCCCTTGTGAGGTATCTGCAAAGTTCTCGGCCAGCTGCTCACCTTTCCATAAGGAACTGTCTCCCAACAGCCTGGCCTTCGCAGCGTGCAAAGCTGGCACTGTGATGATTCTGCCGTCTTCGCACCCACAGACCAACTCCTCGAGACTGGAAATGTATACCGAAACCGTGATGGTGGCTCCCCAGAGGCGATCAGGGGTACCTTCAGCTATCTGACTGTGGACGTTGAAGTCATCCTGCAGCGTCCTGGATGCTGCTACTGGGATCCCTGCAGAGAAAAGCCAATGAGATGTGAACGATGGCACCTTCCCGTTTGTACCCTTGAGAAGAGCCGGGTCCCTCTAGATTAGTACCCACCAAATGCCTTTGGATAGAGCATAAGCAGAACATGGGCACAAACACCCCCTCTGGTTGGCATTCTCCACCCATTGGTGGTGGAAGACATACTGTTTCTCCCACTATCCTCAAGGTAGCCTTGAGTCACTAGCCAGTGACAGCCTTATTCCCCAGGAATTTGGCCCAGCATTTTAAAGCCATCCCGAATGGTGTGATAGTAAACTCTGACCACAGGTGTGGAAAAGAAGCACTTCCTTTCCTATGTCCTGGTTCTTCCCTGGATTCGGGCAATCTTGAGGAGAGAGAGAACTTTCTCTCCAGATCTTCTGTCACCTGCATATTCTAGACATTTTTTCAAAGCAGAAGAGTCCAAATGGTGCAAATGTTTTCTCACAGAAGGTTTATCTTGTGAAAGATAAGATCTGGTGAGAAGCCACTGCCCCGTGTGCTGTCTCCCTTCCCAATGCCTCTATTATCTAGCAGTGATGTATATCCAAACCCAGATCACCCTTCTGAACAGAGCAGAGCGATAAGTAAAGTAGTAGGTCTTGGAATTTATGCTAGGAGTTTCCCATCTTCACCTTTTGCAGTGCAACTTCTGAAATAATGAAAAAAAATCTTAACCTTTTGGAGAGCCATCTAGCGTTGAAACAGGCACATCAGGAACATGCCATAAAGTAATTCTCCCAGAAGCTTGTCCAGAATAAAGAATCTTATAAAAGGGTTCCTTCCTTTCGTTCATGAAGCCCATGATGTAAGAGAAACTCTATTTAAAATAAAATCCCAGAAGAGGAGTTGTGTTAGCTGACTTGAGGACAAACAACCAAGATTTCTCTGGCATCTTTGAGGGTCAGGTTATGGGGGCCCACAAGTCCCTATTCACAGTTTGCAGATTACTTCTGCCTCTTCTCCCCATCACACAGTCTCTTGTGTTTTCCTGCATGTTAGTGCAGTGGTCAAAGAAATGCATACCTTTACGAGATGAGATTGATATCACAGCTCTCCTTAATGCTTCTAGTGTTCCTCTAGAAGCTTGAACTACCATTTCCATCCCACAGTTTTATCCATGAAACAGCCTGAGACTGAGAGTGGCCTCCAATCACTCCCAGGTTGTTCTTTAGCTTCAAACACACAAATTTGGAGATGTGGGAAGTGTGAACGAAAGTGAGCCATTTTTAATCCTTTAATTTCCCATATGGAAATTTGTGTGTTTGAAGCTGAAAAACAACTCCAAAAGCAAATTGAAAATCCTTTGTGCAAATGCCCCAAGCTGATCTGCAGTTCCTAGATTTATTTGCCTTTGGTTGGTAATGGTGCTTGCTGTCACGGAAACTCCATGAAGCCTTTAGGAACCCAGCCAACTTACCTCGTTATCTTCCACATCAGTGGAACAGAGTAAAACTGGATAGACTGTTTCTTTCAGCGCCCTTCCTTTGGACAGCTGGATGCTCCGTGAAAGACCGCTATAGACACAGGAAGGGGGAGTATCAGTCCTCTGGCAACACACGTCCAGGGTGGTAAACTCTGTTAAACGTTGTGTCCTTCTGGGAACTGCCCCAGCGGACATGGTCTCTCTCGTGCCTGCCTAGGCAATGAGCAGCAACTGCCTGACCCAGAGAAAGGGAGGGGTCCCCCACTCAGGACCTCAGAGTTGCGGAGGGTTTTGCCCTCGAAGGGTTTCCCAGGTCAAGCTCCTGCTGCTGCTCCTCACTGTGCTCCTGCAAGCTCCCTCACACTTTGTGCCTCACCTGTTCAGCAGCTGGTAGATGTAGCCGTGCCCGTCTTCGGTCCAAATGATCAACCTGTGAGCAGCGAGAATTTCCCCCCCTGCCAAGGACCGGCTGCTTGGGCTAAATTCAGTCCACAGCAAGCAAAAGTCACAGTAATCATACACCTGAAGCCAGAGACAAAGAGGGGGAAGGTGACTCCGTTTTTACAAATGGGGGATGGGGGAGTTTTCTCTAGTTTCACGTACAGTCTATCCACTCTGCCCAGAGTCCTGCACCATCCTCTGCTTCACTCCTATCCGAGAAAGCAACTGCAAGCATGGGAGGAAAATGAAGCAGAATTTGAAAGCAGGACACACATGAAGAATCTTTGGGCAGTGGAAGATCCGTGTGTGATGGAGGGAGGCCTTCTGGTACGTGCCTAGGCAATGCGGGGTCTTTTTGTTCAGCGAGTGCACTGGACAAAGCATTGGCACATCCTGGAACATCCTGGCCAGACAGTTCATCGGCTCAGGGTATAACAGTTCATTCATAAAACTCATTCAATCCCTGACGTTGGTAGTTGTTTCCAGGCAAAACCACAGAAGGAAACACCCAGAATAACAAGATTCATTTTGCAAAGGCAAGAAAATTCTGCTTCAGTTGTGTTACAGTAAAGGAATGAAACGTGAACGTTCCAATTCTGGTATAGGTTTAGTTTAGTTCCTCAAATTAGGGAAAATGGATCTGTGTTGAAATCAATAGCATAAAATGTTAGTTTGGTCTATTCATCGTTATCGTTTTGTAGGACTTAATTCTCTTATTACAATTTGTATAGATGATGATGATTTCAGTTTTCATTCATCCTCTGGATTTTCATAAGCTCTTAAAGTTATCTGTGAAGGAAATGTATAACCAGTACCTTCCAGCAGGTAGAGAATACAATTAAGAGAAGCCTCTCTGTATAGGTGCAAAATCGGATTGCATTGCAGAGCGTACAATCCAGAGACTGGGATTCTCTTTCATAAACACTTTGCTTCTCCTGCACATTGAAAGAAAAATAAAATGTAATTTGGGGGAAGAATAGAAAAAAGAAAAATACCATTGCCAGTCATCACTGAAGTTGGGCTACTAAGAAGATAAAAGTTGACTCAGTGGGAAGAATTTACTTCTCCCAAATATGTGTATTTGGCTTCCAGGTATAACATCAACCAGACTTAGTAGAAAGAGTGGAGGGATAGCTGGGTCTTGAAAAGGCTTGAACTCCTTTTCCAATCTATTTACTTTGAGTTCTTTTGTGTAACAGCATGCTCTCAAGGCATGGTGACAAAGTTAAGGGGAGCATAAGGACCCATTGCCAGTTCTCTTACAAGATTTCAACATCTAAACAATGATGCCTTGTCTCGGGCAGTTTAGGACTTTATGAGACTTCCATGACACACTCCACCCTCTTATAGGTTATGTGAAATAAAACCCAATACATGAGACCAAGCACACAAAATAAACAAAAACAAAAACAAACGCAGAGGTGGTCCATTGATTGAAAGACTGATTTATATCTTTCCCCATATGACTGACTGATGAAAGATTTTATACTGGAGTCACCCTTGTACTAAATACAATGTCTACAGAGGACCTTGTTGGCAGGGACATCTTGTGATGGAAGAGGGAAGCAGTCCAGCACAGAAATCACCTTTAACTAATATGTCCCTTAAATTTGCGGTTCTTCTGAAAGTGAAAAGGGATCGTTAATGCATCTGACATGTCCTGGAATAACCCCTATGTTCCTTTGTACTCCTACAGAATAGACTAGTTGCGTGGTCTTACATAGAAGGCCACATCTGATCTGGGGCAGTTAGAAAGTTGTATATATTTTCTAGTTTGGAGTACATGTGTTTTAAGACTTGGATTCTTCTAGGAAATTTATTCCAGAAACACAATTGTGACCCAGTCTTAGGAATTGTTTGTAAGATAAATTATTTTCTAATTATTCTGATCTGTCTTGGATTGGAACTGTACCTTTAGAAAATCTGACCTGGGTTTTTTTCTATAATGTCCATGTCATGTCCAGGAAATTAATTTGCCATCATGTTTAACATCAAATATTATCACTCTTTTCTCCTTTGCATTCAGCTGGAGCCCTGGGGGATGCAGAACTTTCCAGAAGTTTCAACACCACGTGGGCCCTCTTTATGTCCACTCACAGGGATGTTTCTAACCATCCACCATCAACATTTCCTGACTGAAGAAAGAGAGACTGGCCCGGATTATGGGCCTTTGCTGCTTCTCACCTGAATCCTGCTGACCGAAGATGACAAATCCCAGACTTTAAGGTCTCCTGCTGCAGATACTGCTAGCAAAGAATCCTCTGGAAAAGCAACAACAGGAGGCTGTTGGAGAGCCAGAAGCAAGGTGCATGGGGGTGGTGTGAGATGTGCTGTTCTCACGTGCCAGAGATGACGGGGAAGGGCCAAGATCCTGCCAACACAGCTACTGTAAACTCAGCCTCCAGGGAGAACTCTCGTGCTCCCCTGCTTTATGTCTGTGGGTGGCTGTGCCCATTTGGGGTCCTTGCAGCTGCCCATTCAGAACCTTCAGAATTTATGGTTGCTCTTCCCCTTGAGAACACAACACCATCCCAGGATTCCTAGGGTAGGCAAAATTGTTTCTGCACCCAGCAGTCGCGATGTTTCCTTTTAGGACAGCCAGGGCCTAAGAAGTGCTGGCCACGAAAGAAAAGGATCCTCCAGCAGCAGGGAGATCCTGGGGTAGAGTCAGCCTGGGAATTAAACCATGAGCTGGCATCACTGAGCCCTCCTGACAAGGATGTATCCTGCACGTCTCACCAGCTGAGGTAATTTCAAAACAGGCTTGTGCCCTCCCACTCACCAAAGGGATTCTACATCGACCCTCCTCCATGTTATCTATGGAGAAACGCTGGTGATAACCCCCCACAGAAGCATCCACTTCGCATGCTTTTGACAGCACATATACCTTGAATCCTCAGAGAATGCACTAAGCACATGCAGCTGATCCAGTCTGAAGAGGAAGAAGAGGTTAATGTGTGAAGAACAACCAGGGTTATCGCATCAATAATGAGGATGTCGTTATACTGCCCACAACAGAGCAGCCAGCCCTCTCCCGTCATGCGAAATGAGCTGTGGTAATACTGTACAAGGGGAAAAAGCCACAACAGATTAGCTCGCAGGACCAAAGCCACTGAGAAACACATCTGTTATCCTGACAGTGACTCCTAAGAGACGCAGCTGCGCGAGCATTAGCACCAAGAAGCCTTCACGAAACAGCATGCGCCCCAGAGAGGCATGGATCAGGCCTAGAGCGTTCTGCCCTCTAGTGGCTGACCAAGATGATGCATCTGGACAGCTCACAAGCAGGCAGGAGTACAGTAGCACCCTAGCCCTAAAGCTGGTCACGGATCATCTCCAGCCCACGACGAGCTATAAAGGGAGTCCCGTGGACCCCTTTCCATTCCCATTTCAGTCTCATCTATGTGCTATTCCAAAGATACTCCTTCCTGGCAGCTGCTTGTTTTTCTGCAGAAAAATGCAAGTGTGCCAAGGAAATGCACCACTCCTTGTTCACAGAACTGAGAGATCATGCACAAGGGGAGAAGGGACTTCTCTTTACCTCTCACCCATGAGGCAACCAAATTGTATGAGTGCTACACGTGCCTGAGTTCTGTTTATAAATGAGCACCCTCATTCTAATTTTAAGTTGGATACAGTTAAACAGGCACTGCAGTACAGAAACAGGTTATCACAATAAAATGATTTTGAGGCCACTGAAGATCCTGAAGCCCCCGTCGCACCTTCTTGTTTGGTGCTATCCGTAGATTCTGTTGGAGGCCGGTGGCCTTCTCTCTGCTACTCCAAGCCTATGGCAACCTCACAGGTAGGTTCGTGGCCCCACTGCTAGACAGACCAGCAGCAAGAGCTGGAAATGTGCTCAAATGCATTTCCAAGGCAGCAAGAGCTGCATGCTCTCTTGGTGGGCCTGCCTTGTCCCGTTTGTCCCTTCCTTTCAAAGTCAAAGAGGGAAAGGCAGAAGCTGCAACAGCCTCTGCTCAGCACAGTGCAGGAGAGTAGCTAATGGATGTAAGTCATCCAAAGAAGAAATAGCATGCCAGGTCTGATCTGAGCATTCCTGGGTCTCCAGTGCTTACCAGAAGTCATGGACTTCTGAGCACTTTTGCTGAGATCTTCATTCAGTTGTCCCCTGCAGGAAGGACAGCCTTTACTCAGATTTTTGAATCAAAAATGTAGGTATAAAACCCAAGCTGCATTCAGTTTACTCCTTGCTCTCCTATGTAACATTTTAAAATCAAAACTACCGGAGACACCAAAAAGACCCATGTAAAAAGAAGCTGCTGGGGACGCTCCTCAAAAAACCAGACAGAAGGATGTTTCCTACTTACACAGATGGCTGTGTGCCGAAATGGAAGCCTTGTATTCTCTACACACAGTCCACTGGTGATGTCCCAAATGCTCATCTCTCTGCCAAAAGAGCAATTGATCATGTGCTATAATTTTTTATCAGAGGACTGGAATAATCATTTAATGTGCCACAAGAGTTTTTCTGTATTGTGAACTAGATTATAGTTGGACGGTTGTTTGAACATCCTGGAGAGTTTTAACACCTGGGCCATCAAGTCTCTTCTATTTTGGAAATTGTACCCTGCTGCTGAAGTCTCTCTTGCAATGCAGTTCTTATCAAGGGCGAAGCAATTATGGTTTCCACTGCAACTCGTTAACACGTCACATCAGCAATCGTATGTTGAAAGATCAGGAAACCCTGTTCACTTTGCCAAACATAAACTAGCCAAGGCTCTTCTGTAGAACATGTGCTGTTTGGGACAGATGAGGCTCCGTTATAAAACAGGGTGACCCCAGGAAGACAGCAGCAGCATGGTCAACATGCTTTACAGTGCCATTCCAGAAATTATTTAGAAGATTATGGAGTGTGCTTCAAATTAATTCTTGAATGAAGATATATAGAAATGTTTTAACTTCTCTCATCCCATGCTTGTTCACATTCATATGATCCCCGCTGTATTTAATGGGGTTTACTTCTAATCAAGAACATGGAAGATTGCAATATAAATCTACTTCATTTGGTACTAGTAAAGACTCCCTCAAATCAGACTCAACTCCTGGTGTCATGACATGGTTGTAACTGCAATTTTCTTGACATTCATACAGAAGTGGTTTGTCATTACCTTCTGGGGTGTTTTCTTCAACTTTCCCAATTTAGCTTACAGCTTTGGATTCTCCTGGTGGTCTCTCTTCCAAGGACAATCAGGTCCCTGCTTAACTTTTTTCAAGATCAGCTAAAATTAGCTAGGTATTACTTTCTTTTTAAAAAAGAAAACTCCAATGCATATTTTAGCCGCTGCTTCTTCTGTAGAGAAATGGAAATCCTTGCAGCTTAATAGATTTTTTTCAGCTTGTTACTATTGCAAGAATCAGAAATAATCCACCCAGAGCCTAGTGGGGATGCCCAAGGCTATGAGATCTCTATTTTTTACCAACCTCTGCTTTAAAATGCCAGTATGGAATTTACTTCGAAATTTAAGCACAGAAGTAAGTAGATAAGGTGTAAATTACAGTGAAATCAGTTATTTTAGTAGAACATGAAAAATCACATTTGTTTTTTTAAATAATTGATAAGGCTCAACTTTCCTCGGCTATAGTGGAACAGTTCTGCCAATATCCACATGAGCTGTCTTAAAGAAAGCATGGCAAATGGTTTTGACCCATACATTGAATAAGCAACCTTGCTTATATTAACAGGTTCTACATTACAGGCATGTTACAGGGTTCTTGTGTTTCTGCAGAACGGATCATGGCTTATCCCTTCTTTGTATTTCAGGAGATCTGGAGCCTCCCACTGAGAAGGTCTTTCATTAAAACCTTCCAGGGCTCTTCTACAGCTTGCCCCTTTCTCAACTGAAATCTCTAGGAGATATTCATACCAGTCCTGACCTACATTAGCCAGAATTACTCCTACAGAAGAGCCACAAGGGACCAATGTCTATTGCCCAAAATAGTTTGTCTATTTCCTTCAACTCAGAACTTTCCATTGACAAGGTATCACGGGAAATGCAAAGTGACTGACCCATTCTCAGTAGCACTGACCACGTATGGTTGCTTCTCAAAATCCCTTGCCTTTGCCAAACATGTCACTGATGCTGTGTGCCCCAAAAGCATCTGCTTTGATGAAATCTAGAAGGGCAGAAAGGTAATTATATGACAAGGTCAAAGTGACTGATTTTCAACAACAGGTTACATGCTCTTGATTACAGAGCAGATAAATGGAAAACAGCATTCTATTGAGAAGAATTAAATGAGGAGAGGCAGTCATCGCTCCTCCCCAGCCTGTGGTATGGAGGGTGCTCCAAAAGGGATTGCTAATTCTGCTTGGGAAGGTGTTGCCCAGAGCTTCTGCAAGAGAGGGTCTTTCCCTCTGATCAGATATTAAACTGGAGATGGGAGCAGGCCTGGAAGGAGCCAGAAGGCTACCCCACTCAGCTTTTCACACCTGGAGATCTGGTAACAGGTCCCAAAGACAGACTTGGCCTTCGTGACTCCCTGTAACGATAGTTTTCTGGTCGTCCGTGATGAGGATAGCTGTGATGCTGTGGGGTGGGGCTTGTTTCCCCCACAGGGTCACCATCTGAACAGAGCCACTCATACTGACCTTGCCTGAAAAAAGAGGAAGGACATTTTTAACAGCAGGCAGAGAGAGGAGCTTTTCAGGACTGCATCACAGCTGTTTTCCTTTGGATTGTATTAATGCCTTTGAATACCACTTGTTCAGAGTTTTCCTTACTTGGAGTTTTTGGTTAGTTTAGGCAAGTATCAATCGATAGAATATAATGTCAGAAATACGTTAATTTTCTCCCTTGTCTAAAAATGGACAAAGAAACCAGACAACTAGAAGGGGGTTGGCCCCTTCTGTTCCACACACCTTCCTTGCCAGGATGTTAGAGTGAGTGGTCAATTCTGCATTGATTTTCATTTTGCTTTAGAATTAGTAGGATGAGCTTGGTTGCAAAAGGGACTGAGTGGGTAGAGTTGGGTCTCTTGGCATCCACCATAGTCAGCCATAGTCCCAGTTATTTTAATTGGGCTTTGGTGGAGATTGTCACATACAGTATCTGCTCTGCCCATGCCAGGCAGGGGTGCTTGTAGATGATGCAATAGCTGACTCTACTGTGCAACGTGCCACCCAGCTGTCTCCCCCCCTTCACCCTCCATCAGTGGCAGCTCTAGGGTGCTCTGCCCTCTGGAAAGCACCTTTTGCAATTGTAGCAATCCACGCTCGGCTAACTTTCTAGACGGTCGGTGCAATCTGCCCTATCCGAGACTACCTCTGAGAAAGGCCTAGAGACTTTAATTAGTCCAAAACAGGCTGCCAGGTTGTTGTCGAAGAGTAACCACGTAACTACTGGAACTCTACTTTATTGCTGCACAGTATAACAACAGACTCTTGGAAGCCTGACAGTTTCCCTCTCCCCCCCTTGTACCCAAGAGAATCAAGGTGGGGCAATGCTGAATTTCTTTCTCATTTCCTCCTCCTTTTCCAGGCTAAGCTGGTTTTAACCTAATGGCTGCTGAACACCTTCTTCAAGGCCATATCTGTACTCCTCTGCGGACATTTTGGATGGATGGATGGATGGATGGATGAGTTTTTCAATTTTAAGTTTCTTTGGGATGCCCTTTCTAAGCTAGGACCACTCAGAAAAGACTTCAGAAACAGACAAAATAAATAAACTGGACAATACGGAAATGTATTGGACAGAAGCGTAAGCCAGAAAACTTGGGTGGGTGATCAGCTGGCGCGAAGCCAGTCGGGGAGGTGTGGTGTGGGGAAGCGGGGGGGGGGGTTTCCTATTGCTTCCCAGCTGCAAGTTACTGGGGCTGAGTTTGCCTGCCACGTGCCCCTGGCGCCTCGTTGCTGGGATCTGGAGGCCAGGCCAGGCCAGGCCAGGCCAGGCCAGGCCAGGCCAGGCCAGGCCACAGCTTGTGCCTCAGAAAGGGACGGCCGACTTCACTCCGCACCATCGTGAGGAGCAACAGCCTCTCCGGCGGCTGATCCCAGTGCTGCTCGGAGCACAGACGCTTCAGAAACCACCTCAGAGGGAAACGGTTTTTCTCTGGGTTTCTTCGCAATAATTATTTTCTTCATCAGTCAATAGAGCAATGATTTAACCAAAACGCTCTGTCTTGGTAGAATTTTCAATTGGTCTTCTCATGTCTTTCAGGGACACATTGTTAATTACAATAGTTTACATTGCTCCTGGCCTGGCAAACGGGGGCCCTCTGTTTCGGTTCAGGGTCTGGATGGGCACAGGAGTTTGGCCCCACAGAACTGACTCAAGGACTTTGCACACAAAATGCTTTGTTCAAAAGACAAACGTGGGGAGACTTTTGCCGACTATTATAACCCCCCCCCCTTTTTTAGTTGTAGTTCTCAGGTTATTGATATGTGCTGTCCTGGGGTGGTTTGTTTTAAACCATTTAAAAAGAAGAACTGGTTGAAAAAATAGGTTTCACTGTCAGGAATTTCTTTTGCAGTTCTGCTCAGGTACTTTGAGAGAATATAAAGGTGGCTTCCAGAGGGAGTCTGCACATCTAGGTGTTGCCGTGAAATCACACAGGAGGGGGACTGGCCAGTGAAGGCTGCACAGCCCAAATGGTGTCTGCCATGAAACCCCAGTCTAACTCTGAAGTAAAGTTTGCTCTAAAGGTGACGGCCAAATCAGAGTTGGGAGAAGGTGTGCCAATTACCTGCCCTCCGTTCACGAAGGAAGGGGCGACCTGTTTGCTCACTGCATTTTCACATTGCCCAACCCTGAGATTCTGGGCAGGGCACAGCAGCCTTAAAGCACAGAAAAGAGCTGCCTCAGTCAGTCCAATTAAAAACACACCCTGCAGCACCAGGGCACCAACGACTGCCTAAAGAGGAAGGTTCACCTCTCCTGCATGGCAGGAGCTGAAGCGTGACCGGGCAGCTCTGAAAAAGACAAGCTACGAAGCTGAGCGCAAGCCAGACCCAGGCCGGCGTTGGCGTCGGTGGAACGCTCTGAGATCAAAAGCCAAGGCCGGAAGCGGGTTAATGGGACAGTCCCCCTTCCTGCGACCTTGAATTCACTTTGTGCCCAGCCCGCTGCCTTGACGTTACAGTTCTGTTTTGGTTTCCGCTACACAGAAGCACCTACTCCTGTTGAAAGAGTACACAAGAGTATTGGCCATCAGGACGGGAAAACAAAGTCATCCTTCTTCTAACGTATCTCTCTGCTCTAGAGGAGAGGGGGGCACCGCGGGTTCTTGCTCTGCTACTGGCACTTTGCAGTTCCAATTCTTTAATGTTTTTGTGTATTTCCCCCACAAGCTGAGGAAAGCTTCACCTCTCACGACACACAGACACCATACAAGCAGAGCCCTGCTGCTCTCTGTCTTCCGGGCATTTAGCCAAAGCCGAGACAGTGATGTTGGCAGCCACACAGAGATCAATCAGTTGCCAATCAATATTCAAGCTACTGGTCAAACCTAAAACCAGTTTGAATGTTGGGATTACCCAGTACACCTAGAATAACACTGACATTGTTGAAAGACAGGCAGGCTGGCAAGCTGGTGCCAGCCCCCCTAGACTCATTCCTCCTCTAGAGAATCAATCTGAAGGAGAGTCAATGTCTGCTTAGTGGATCTTGAGTACCCGTGTCGTGCCATGGAACCGGCACCCAGGAGCCCACACTAGAAGCAGCAGGAAACGAGAGCCCCTTTTCCCCAAACCCAATAATATAGACATTTCTTGACAAACTGTCTTTTTTACAGTTACCTAGGAAAATATGGGAAGACTGACTGAATCAGAAGGCCAGGCTAAGGAAAAGGAGAAACCCTGGAAGACTCCTGGCCCTGACTGAAATGACATGGGCACGTCCCCTGCATTTCCCCTTTGCCCTCCCAGAATAGCCCAGGCAGACCCAGGGGCTGGGGGACCATGCTCAGATCAGCATCTAGGCTTTCCTCATACACACACACACGCAGGCACACGCACACACACAAACCCAGGAGCCCCTGTGGCAGTTTCCATCCTTTTTTCCTGTCCTGACCTGGGGCGATCCAGTGACTCTCTCTGGGCTGATGGGAACTCTGGATCCAGGAGGTTATGTGGGGCTAGATGAGGAAGGAGGGATCCTTCATTTTCCTTTAGCCCTCTACTCACCAGCCTGAAGTTTTTCCCCCTGAAAGTGGGGCCCTGGTGATCCTGTCAAGGCGCTTCCTTAAGCTTTGCTGTGGAACGCGCTCTCTTCTGCTCAGCAGATGTCCTTGGGCACGGCTCCTTCCTCCTCTGCCTGCGGTCACGTTTCCGATGACAGTTCTGACGTGGGCTGGGAGCTGCTAAGGTTAGAACCGGTCCTGGCTCACCTGGTAAAAACTCGTCTCTACTGGCTTCTGTTCCTCTTCCTCTGCAGCACAGCCCCGGGAGGGTGCCAGGACACAGCCTGCAGACGGGAAGTCGTAGCGCTGGACAGTCACTTAGGCAGCAGGGCAGATGCCTCTCAATGGAACAGAGGCCTGGGTATTTTCTGTCTCGACAGTCATTTGATTCTTTTTTGGGGGGGGGGCAAACTGCAGGTCAATTTCTTCTAGATCACCTCAGTATAGTCTTAAAGTACTTTAAAACAGTTGTCTTTAGCAGCCATGTTGATTCTTTGGCAGGGAGAGATTTTCAGTCAATTGAAGATGGTCCAAGGATATTACACTTTTCTGTAAGAGAAAGGTAAACTTTCCCTAAAGTCAGGTTTGGCTGCTGGTGGGTCCCTGTTCCTTTCTTTGAAGTGATATGGAAGTGGCTTGCTACTGTCTTGCGTCAGGCTGTTTCTTCAGTTCCCCAGTCTAGCCTACTCACAATTCCCCTACAGCGTCCATCTTCTGTTACTAACTGGGCCAGTTCTACTTGGGCTAAAGAACACCACTTGTGGCTGACAATATTGTTGCCAGATGTCTGATCGCTAAAGTGTGAAATGGCTGAAATTCTATCTGGAAGACGTATCAAAAACAACGGGTACATCCTGCCATCGACGTGATGAAATACTGAGGAAAATGTTTGCTTCATATTAATATTTTCCTTGTTTTGGAAACATCCAGAGAAGATTGCATAACCCCTGCTCCTGGCCAGAAGCTCATTTGAGTACCTCACATTGATCCCGAAAGAGTAACTTCTCGAAAAGAAGTCACATTACAGAATGACACAGACTCTGACATTACTGCTGGCAAGACACAAAGGGAGCGTTCCCAGCCCCTCAGCAGATGCTGTCCCAGCACAGGCTTTTAGCAGACGTGGCTGCTAGTTCCGTTGGCTTCTGCCTCTGGCGCAAATGCAGCGACTTGAAGGGCACACCGAGGAGGAGGCCGGAAGTCTTGTCCCAGGGCCTTTTAGAGAACCCCGGCGGTTCTCATGGTCTGGGGCCAATTTTCTATTCCAATTTCGTTTATATTATTAAAATTTGTTTTTGTAACTTTTTAAAATTTATGATATGGTGGTAATAGGCAGGCTTTCTGCAATCTATTCAATGCCTTTGGAATTTCAAAGGCTGTGGGGGCTTCTATATACAGCCCTTTTGGGTAAGCTATATTCCTCTGGTAAAGTTTCAGAAGTTTTAAAGATATCATGACTTATTAGTCAAGTAAGAGTAATAATCTTATTTTCACCCCACCCCCACAAAGTTCTACAAGCCATTTTTAAATAGGAATTCCTTTTACAGTTAGAAGCAAAACTTGCCAGGAGCTCAAATGTACAAAACAATAGCTCTTAAGCTGAACCCACAGTGGTAAATAGACAAGATTATTTTCATTTCAATATCTTACTGAAGTTGAGAAATATGGCCAATGAACAAGGAAAATCAAAGCCACTTCCCTCATACGGGAGCATAAACTTTAACAGAGAAGCTCTTTTTCCACAGGAGTTCTCCATTTTACATTTTCTCTCTGCTTTTAATGACCTATTAGGGGATCTGACCACATCTTTTATGTGAGACCTGTTGCTTTATATTTACAAAGCTACCAGATGCACTCTTTGGGCATCAAGTTACATCTGAGGAAGGATAAAATCAGACCCACAATATTTACATCCAAATATTTCTCTTTCTACCTCCTTCTTCCCCATCCAGTGGTGCTCCTAGAGCTAGGATAGGGTGGACGGAGAAGATACCTTGACTCTGCAGAAATTGCCAACGCCACCCCTCCAGATCCCTCTGCTTGGGCTGTTGCGGAGATGCAGCTGCCAAGTCTGGAAAGAACCAGATTTCATCAGAGATTGCCCAAGTGCTCAAAATTCCCACTCCTGCCTTTAAACAGGTTCCTTTCAGTGACCCTGAAGACATTTTGAGCATCAGCCTCTTTGCTTTCAGGGCACAAGGGCGGTCCTGCTGGTGCAGCCGAGAAGGATGGGCCTCCTTGGTAGAAGCAGTCAAAAGTTGGCACAAAGTTGCTGCAGTCAGGCAGCTAGTAGGGAGTGCAGCTCTCGCAGAGTCACTCTCCATGGGTGAGGCCCTGGACTCTGAATTCATCCTAGAGGAAGCCACTTTGGCATCAGTTCTGCACCAAATGCTTGGCTGTCAAGGGGCCAGTTTGCTCCCAGATGGTGTAGAAGGACTGGGAATCCGTGTAAGTCCCTCTGCACTCCATTGTTCTCTCAAAGGGTCTCTTTTTCCTACGTTAGCCTGTTCTAAATAGCTAGCTAGCTTGCTTGCTTGCTTCCTTTGTAACAGATTTGTCCTTCTGAACTTGTTCCCAAAATTTAAGAGATTTGGGAAAAGGTGACTTTCTTCTAGAAAAAGTAAAGAGAGGAGTGTCTTTGTGGTCCTTCAAACAGATTATCCAGACCTTTCTTGCCTTGATGAGGCTTCAGAGCTTCTGAGGGCTCTAGAGTTGCAACAGCCTTCATGCAGGCAGGGCCAACTTTGGAAGAAAGTTCAGGCATTTTAAGAGGTGAAATAGGTGTCTCAAGCATGTGGGAGGTTCCCATTTTGCTCCTTAAATCCATCAGTTGCTCCTCCCCCCATGGTGGAGGTACCAAGGGCCTCAGAACAAAGGCTAATGAGCTGCATGTGACCCCGGGGGGCTCTTTTTGGACCCCTGGCTGCTTTAAAATACAGAAAGCTCCCCTAGGCCAAGATACCTGATTTTCCAAAGAAACCTCCTGAAATCACAGTTCTCCAAAACTCCACAGGGGGGCGCTCGGACATTAGCTTTTTGAAGCAAAGTTTGACCCGTGTCCTTGCTGGGGGCTGCAGATGCTGGGGTTTCTTCAACCTCTGCTTGCAAGGGATTTTCACTTTCCCCCTCCCCACAAGTAAGGCTTATTTTACTATCAGGCTTAATTTTGGATTGTGGGGAATGAAATGTTATTTCTAGCTACTGGTTTTGACTCATTACTTGTGCCTCTGCTAGGAGTAAAGTCCTTCATGTCATAATTAATTCAGGGAGAATCAACCCAGCGAGCAGAAGGCAAAAATTAAAAATCTTGGCACTAGTCTAGACTGGAAGGAAGAAACCAAAGAGAGACAAATGAAAAAATGATTTGTGCAAAGAGAAGGGAATGGGTTTTGCAAGGAGGGGTCAGAATTGCTAAACAGAATTTGATGCCCTAGAAGCATTCAGGCAGCACCATGGAGGAAGAGGAGGAGGAGACATCCCTTAGCAGAATCATAAAGAAGAATCTAGAGAATACACAGGTTCCCAAAGTTCACCCCCCCAGGCAGTGGCCCTGGCCATCTCCTGGGTCACTTACCAGTCCTTTAACATCCACTGGCTGGGCAAGGCAGGGAGACATGGTTCTTCTGGTGGGTGACCAGGCAATTTGCCTTCTGCCAAGGATATGTCTTGGAGTTTCTCCAATGGATACCTCCAGCCTCCAATCTGACAGAAAGGTGGGGAAGGGAAGCTTGCAAAAGCATCCAATGGTACATTCAAGGAATCCCTGTCACAAATATTTGAGAATATGTTGGGGATGCTCTTATAAAACAGCTGCAGGGAGCAAATTATATTCTAAGGAAGCTTATGGGGATATTTTAGGGCAGAAAGGAAGTAAATACTGATGCTTTGTTTTGCAACATGCTAACCTCCCAGTTTTTACATAGACTTCTGCATGTAATAAAAAATATACCATTTGGGCAATTCCATGTGACTTCACCTAGGCCTGGGTTGAGTTTTTGTATGCATGACTATGGTCTGTTCCAAGCAGATCTCTACTGAAAGAAAAGTGGCAGACCTTCACTGGACTGTTCCGACGCACCAGTGACTCAGTCTCTCACCAAACCAGCCAGCAGCAGGACCTGCTTTGACTCTTCTCAACCCATGTCTGAGCAGCTAGGCAGGGGATACTTTAAAACGATCAGGTCAGAAATTAAAGGTATCCAGTCATCAAATGCTTCTGGATCAATGAGAGACATTCTTTCCAGTCAAGATCCAGACTAGGCACCCCTGGAAAGCAAGAAAAACGGTTACTGTGATGCAGACAAGTGACCAATCCACTCATTCACATCTACAGAAATTATGCTTGAGCTGTAGGAAGCAGAACCCAGCTTCCCATAGAGCGAAATGGGACCAAAGTTGTTTGGGGATCTGGCTAAGGAAAGAAATTGCAAGAGAATTTTCCTCAGTTCTTTCTTGGAAACTTCATCATGCCGTATAGACCCAGCTCAGGAAAGAAGGTCCTTGTGCTGAAATATGTGAAAACAGAATTTGTAGTAGGGTTCTCTCTCTCTAGACAGACACACATGAATTGCATTTCAGCTGTGTTTCTAGGGGAAAAAATCAAACTATACCACTCATTTCCATCTTACACTGGTATATGCTTTGCAGAAGAAAGCAAGTTCTGGCCTGCTAACTCAAAACTAGCATTTGTGAGCTCACACTTACGCTTGACGTTTTCTCTATTACAGCTGCACATCAGGCAACAGTTATACTGTAAAAGTAAAGAAATCTGAGTTTCAGAAAGTTGGTCTTGCTAAATTAATAGTTTTCCCTTTCATCATGTTGTAAGATACAACATTCCATTCTTCCTTGTCTGTGGGCCAGGGACACAGGTAACACCATTTAGTGATTTATTCGTTTGCTTAGCAAATTTATACAGCCTCTCATCTTAACTGAGGGCGACTAACTCCAGGCAAACAACAAAACATAGATAAAAACACAGCATATAAAACCCCACGCAAACAACCAGTTTAAAAGAAATATAATTAAGGGTCCTTACAGGTTGCCTGACAGCATAAAACAAGATACATATGCCAGACTCCACTAACATCCTGGCCCCCAGTGCTTGAGGGAGGTCTTCACAGCCTTCTGGAAGGCCAGCAGGGTTGGGGCCACCCATAGGGCAGGCACCGTGACAAAGAAAACATCTCTCCTAGGTTCTACTAGGGGATATTATTTCACAGAAGGGACCCAGAGTACATCCTCATGTAGTGGGATGAGCTGAAAGATAGGTGGTTCCACAAGTAATCTGGCTCTGTGTCATGCAAGGCTTTAAATGCAACAAACAGCACCTTGAATTACATCCAAAAGTCTCATGTAGCAGTGATGTTCCATACCGTGGTGGATGTACTGGACTGCGCACAAAACTGTGTTCCTGCATTCTGGACCAGTTGCAGTTTGTGAAAGTTCTTCAAAGCCAGCCCCACGTAGAGCACATTGCAACAGTCGTACTGCAAAGAGGCTAAGACACGAGCAATCACACGAAGCACCTCCCGATCTAGGAACAGGTGCAACTGGCACCCAAGATGGATTTGTGCAAAGGCCCTCCTGGCCATGGCTACCACCTGCTCCTCAAGCAGGAGCCACGAATCCAAGAGGGATCCCAAAGTGCACACCAACTCTGTTTGGGGGAGTGCTACTCCACCCAAAGTCATAGATGGAAAACCTCCAGATCTGGGGTGCTGAACCCCACAGCTACTGAGTTCTGCTAAGGTTGAGTCAAAAACCATACAGGCCCCCACCACATCCAAGCACTGGGAAAGAACCGTGGTCAGCTTGGGCAGACATGAATGGCTGAGTATCATCAGCAAACTGATGGCACTTAACTCTGAGCCAACAGATTACCTCACCCAGTGGCTTTGTGTGGATGTTAAACAAGACTAGGGAAAGAGTTGAGTCTTGCAGCACCCTAGAAAGCAGAGGCCTAGGGCCAGACCTCTCCCCGCTACCAACACTGACTAGAACCAGACTTGGAAGAAGGAAAAAGGCCAGCAAAAAACCCCACATGCGCATACCTCTGAGCTGGTCCAAAAGGACAGGATGACTGATGGTACGGAAGGCTACTGAAAAATCAAGGAAGGCTTGACCTATGGACTTCTTCCATCCTATATTCATGCCATTTTTTCCTACTCAAATGTAAGAGTTTGCATATGGTCCTTTTGAAATTTGTCTAGCTGAATTCTGCTCAAAGTTCCAGCTTGCCAAGATCCTCCTGAATCTTGATATGGTCCTTGAAGCTATTTTCTATTGCTCCATCTTTGTACTGCTTACAAATTTGATAATTATATTTCCTAACCCCTATCCAAATAATTTATAAATATATTGAACAGCACAGGGCCTAGAACAGAGCCCTGAAATCTGCTACTTAACACTTCCCTCCAGCTTGATGTGGAGTCGTTGACATACACTTGCCGACTATGATTCTTCAATCAGCTCTTTGTCCACCTAACAGTAGCAGAATTCAACCCACATTTTGTCATATTCCCTAGTAGAATTCCATGGGAGGTTCAGTTGACTGCTTTGCTGAAGTTGCAACATCTGTCACATTCCTGCTGACAATTAAATTGGTCCCTCTGTCAGAAAAGGAGATCAGGTTGTTTGGGCATGATTTATTCTTGATAAATCTATGCTGGCTCCTGACAAGCAGTGTATTATTTTCTAAATGCTCACAGACAACTGCTTAATCATTTGTTCCAGAATTTTGTGAGGATCAATCTCATGCTGACGAGCCCATAGTTTTATTCTCTCCCCGCTTTCTGAAGAGAGGAAGAGCATTTCCCTTTTTCTAATCCTCTGGCACAGCACCTGTGCTCCATGAAGATTTCCGAAAGATTGCAGAAGGGAGCTCGGATGACATTCTGAAGCTCCTCAAGACTCTGCATTATGGCTGCTCTGGTCCTGGAGACCGAGGCAGACCTGTACTTCTGCTTGCCCGTCACCAGTACTCGCCGCCGCCACCACCACCTGCTTCTTCAGTGCAGGAACGGATGATGTCATCCTCCACCCACTCCAGCCCATTGTAAACGCACCCCTCACCAGTGTTTCGAAGCTCTACTTTGCTCTGCTTACTCTCTGAGGCCCTTCCAAGCAAACAGTTGGTGCAGATGCAGAGTCATCAGAAGCCCTGCCATCCAACCAGATCAGATACATTTTGAACCTGAAGGACGTGTGCCCAGTTCTTTGGGATCACTGGTGTGGGCCCAAGGGGAGTTGGCAGCTCCTGCACTAATGCGGGGAGAGGGATGATGTGAAAGGAAACGTTCCTGAACAGGCCAAAAGATGTGACCTGGGAGTGGGGAGCAGCTTTCTAGAGCTTGACTAACCACATGGTCCTCTGTGCATGTCAGTTGCTTGGCACAAAATATTTCTCTTCCCCACTGACTTTGTTAGAAAGCAGCAAAAGTGTGCCTTATTTTATTACATGCTAATCCATAAAAAATCCCCAGACAGTTTGTTGGCAGGACTAGTTCTCAATGGTCTTTTAATTCCACAGCAGATCAATAATCTTGTAATTGACGTTAACAGATGCTCTCTGGAGCCACATCCTAAAACACAAGCTGCTACAATGCCATCAGCGAGTCCCTGGGCAGGCCTCTAAGGGCCCTTCAGCCAAAGAAGCCAGAAGGGTCCCAAACTCAACAGGGTGAGCCTGAAGCAACGCCTGTCAGGAAGTTGGGGGGACTTCTTCCCAGAAGGCCCCAGAGTGCAAATCCCGCTTGAACAGAGCTGCACAGTTCTTTTCCCTAGGGAAAGGTCTGGCCCCTTAAAAGCAGCAAGCGTGACCTAGGACAAAAATGCGGGTTTCTGAGTGGCTCTGTCAGCATTTATACTTTTCAGATGAAGCGTTAAGAAAACTTTCACAGGACCTACTCTCGCCCCAAAGGGGCATTCCTTCTTGGTCCTCTCCTGAAGAACCCCAAAGCCTCATGCCTTGCAGTAGGCCCAGGATGTGTTGGGTGGTTACTCCCCACAGGGAGGCAGCGAAAGAGGCTCTGGCCAGATGGAGGCCAGATGCCCGCTCCGTGAGGCAGGGGCCTGAGTCTGGGCTCCCTGGCTCCGCCCAGTCATCTCAGGGTGAAGGTCTGCCCGGCTGCAGGATGGACGGACGGACGGAGGGAGGGAGGGAGGACGCTCAAGCGCTGCGGCCCTCCTAAAGTCCTCTCCACACCCCTTCATCAGCCCTCAGCCAAATTCAGACTCCACCTCAAGAGAGCTAGCTGGGAAAGGGGTCCTGGGGAACTGGGTGCCGGAAGGCGAGTGAGAGCGGCCAAAGGCAGTCCTGGGGCCCAAACCGTAACCTGGCCTTCTCGTTATACCACCTTCCGTTTAATTTCCAGGGATGGCGCGCATGAAAGAAACCTACTGTCAGACCTGCAAGATACAAGACGGGTAAGCAGCAGCCCTCGGAGCAGGAAGGAAACGGTCTTCGCTAGGCTACAAGCGACCCTCTCCGCGGCCGGACTCCGAAAGGGACAGGCGCCTGTGGGGAACCAGGAGCATCTCGGGACCGGCGGAGGTTGGCACACCCCCTTTCCGCTGAGGGAGCCTCTGTGTGCACCGACGCTCCTCGGTGGGGGCTCGCGGGCTCCTGCCCCGGAGGCGGGGAGAGGCGGGCCTCGGGCGCCCCTCCGGGGGCAGCACCTGCTCTGCCAGCCCGTTCCGCGAGGGCCGGACAGGCGGGACCTGCGCCCGGTCGGGGGATCTCGGTCTGCGAGCACACCCTCCACCTAGTAGCGCGCTGGCCTGGCCGAGCGCTCCTGGAGCCAGCAGAAGGCAAGGCGCGCGCCGCCGCCGCCGCCGCCGCCTACGGCCCCCTCTCGCCAGCGGCGGCCCTGCTCTTATTTCCCGCGCACGGACGCGCTGAGGGCTGGGACTGGCGGGCCGCCCGGCGCTGGGCCCCTCGCCCCACCTCACCAGCGGCAGAAGCACGACGGCACGTCTCCCGGGCGCGGGGAAGGCCGCGCAGGCGTCCCCATCATTCGAGGCCCGCCATCGGGCACGCGGGGGGCCCGGCCCGCCCCGGAGTCCCGGTCCGCCCGGGGCCGAAGGAGCCTCCGCCGCTCGCCGGGCTCCTGGCGGCTGACCGGGGCTCCAAAGGCGGCCGGAGCCGCGCGGCCCCTGCGGGAAGCCTCCTGCCGCGTGTGGCTCCCCGACGGAGCCAGGGCGGCCGGGAGGGCCCCCGGGCCCCGCCGCGCGGCAGGCGCTCCCCCCGGCCGCGGGGGGTGCGGCGCCCTCGGTCCCTGGGTCCTGGGCCGGGCCGCCCGCGGGGGCTCGGGGCGCCGCGCGGCCGCGTCCCCGGAGCAGCGTCGCCTCGTCGCGGGCGCGGCAGCCGCGCTTCCCCCGGCGCGGGCGGAGGCGCGGCCCGAGGAGCGGGGGCGGCGCCGCAGAGAGGCGCTCCGCCTGCGCGGGGCTCTGCCTTCGGGCGGCGGGAGTCGGCCGGCCGCGCGCTCCGAGGCGCCTCCGCAGCCCCGCCGGCCGCGGGTCGCTCGGTCCGGCGCCCGCCGCGCCCAGGCTTGCCCGGTGAGTTCGCGCAGGTCTGCCGCAGCCTCCCTCGCCGGTGGCGCCTGCCGCTGCCGAGGCCGGCCCCGAGGGCCGCCGCGGCTCCTCGGCCCGCGGCGCCCTCCGCCCGGCCCCTCCGGCCTCGCCGGCGGCAGGCGGGGGCCGCGGCCCGAGCGGGGGGCCCTCGGGCCCGCGACCGCGCCCCGCGCCTCTCGGGGAAGGCGGGCGCTGAGGCGCTGGCTCCACCCTCGGAGTGCCTCCCTCGGCGGGCGGAGGCCGGCGCCTCGGCCCACCCGCGGGACCCCCGAGAGCGGGACCGGGCGGCGGCGGCCGACCCCGAAGCGGCCGAGCCGGGGCAGGGCGCGCGCGCGCTCGCCGGCTCGGCGCCCACGGCTCTCCGGGCGGCGGCGGCGGCGGCGGCCGGAGGAGGGAGGAGGGAGGACCGGGCGGCGCGGCCCCGTTGCGGCCGAGGCGGCGCCTTCGGAGCCGCGGGATGGAGCGCCGCGCGGGGGGCTCGGCGGGCTTCGGAAGCGGGGCTGCTCCTCCCGAGGCCCCTCCGCAGAGGAGAGCCGCGAGCGCGGGGAGCTGGCGCGGGGTCCCGGCCGCGGCTTCCCCGGGGGGCTAGGAGAGCCGGAGCAGCGCGTGCCCGGCGGGAAAGGGGAGGGAAGAGACGCCGGAGCGCCGCGCCGTCCTCCCCTCCCCTGCCCAGCCCAGCCGGCGGAGACCAGCGACAGTTAACCCAGAACGCGGAGGGCCCCCGGGCCCCCCCGTGTGAAATGTTCCCCCTCGGATGTGCTGCGATGTTTGCTCTGTGCACCGTCCTGGTGCTGCAGCGCTCAGAGGGAGGCTCTTCCCCCCCCCCACCTTAGCCATCCTTCCTCTTGGCTGCACCCCGGCCCTCCCCAGCAGCCCAGGGAAGGCAGGCAGGAAGGCCGGACGGGGGGCGCAGCACAGCACCCAGGAAACACCGCTGATGTCCAGTGTGCACAAAGCGAGGCTGATGTGTCAACTCCTGTGATGCAGCTGCTGGTGTTGAGCCACTCTCTCTCCTTCCTTCCTTCCTTCCTTCCTTCCTTCCTTCCTTCCTTCCTTCCTTCCTTCCTTCCTTCCTTCCTTCCTTCCTTCCTTCCTTCCGCAGCAGGCAAGGTGCTTTGTGCTGCTGAGCGTGAATGCTTGTGCTTCCACGCGCGTTCTTCAAGTTGGGAATGGACATGGATGGCAGCATCAGGATGCCTGCCTCTCCTCTGGCATCGCCTGGGACTCGGGAGTCTTCCAAGGGAGGCTTGGTAACCTCTTGCTTTTGAGCGGCATGAATCAAAATGGGGTAGGTGACCACAAGCTGTTTTTCAGCAGCCTAGTCGCAAGGTCTGCTGACCTCAGAAGCCCCTCTTGATTTTGCATTGCAGCTTGTTTAAAATTCCCAAGTGCCCCACAAGGACTGAAGTGAACATGGCTGGTGCAGGGCCAAGTAACCCTTTGGTCACATCCTGTCTTGATTATCCCAACATGCACATGGTACAGGGTTACACGATGGCTGCGCCGAAAGAACTACCATGGTTTGCAGCGATTTTACTGTGCTGGTGTTAAGATCTGCAGGAGAGGATCTTTGGAAGATGCTGTAGTAGTGGAGCCTCGCCCTTGGCCGCAGGTTGGACCAGGTGATCTCCAGAGGTGCAGCATTCTGTGATGCTGAGCCAGAGGGCCCTCTTTCTGGCAAGAGGGAGAGGGCTTCCAGGCTGTGGGCGACTGGGAGAGTTGGAACCTGCGGCTGCCACTCCACACTGCAGCTGAGAGAAGGGGGGCGTCCTGCGCGGCCCTCTTTGTTCTCCTCTTTTGCCTGGGCTGCAGCCTCCAGTTGAATCTTGCTGTTCTCCCTGGTCGGTATCCAGGTATGAAAGAAAGCCAGCGGAAGAGGAAGGGAAGGAGTGGGGGCCCTCGGGCTCTCCGGAATCGGTGGACCGATCAGCGTGGAGGGGTCTGAAACAGGATTCGGCTGGGTGGTTTTGCAGATATTCAAGGGATGATGGGGTGGGCCCAAGTCTTCCTTTTGGGGCCCCTTCTGAAATGTATTGTGGTGATTTTGAAAGTCATATCACAAATAGGAATCACATTCTGAGAGGTGGCGTGGCATGCAAGAGGAAAATGTCCAGGTATTTTTGTCATGGTTTTCTCTCAGTCGTGTGCTTCTGTTCTCTGGCTTTTCTTTTTAAGTGGCAAATGCCAGTCAATGTTTGTATCTTGTCACCTGTCTTTTGGCACGGGGGCGGGGGAGTAAGGACAGTGCTAATTTCATTTGCTAAATCACTAAATAGGAACTGAATTCTGGTCTCCTAATGGCCTTTTGGCTGATTGATTGATTGAATATTGCTATCAAGTCAGTATCGACTTTATCTATGTGTTAGCTCCAGGATGGTCTGTCCTCAGCCTGGCCTTTTAAACCTTTCAATGGTGCATTCATAGCTGTTGAAATTGAACCTGTCCACCTTGCTGCTGGATAGCCCCTTCTTTGTTTTATTTCCACTTTTCCCAGCACTTCTCAAGGGAGCATAATGTCTCCAAAATGGGACTGTTTCAGCCTAGTCATTTGTGCCTCAAGTGAGAACTGTAGACTAGTTTATTTGTTTTCATGGTTATCCACGGTATCCTCAGGAAACTTTTCTAAAACGGAGTTCAGAACTCTTACTTATCCAGCCTCTTCAAAGTCCAACTTTCCCTTCCATAGTGTGTCACCATTGCCTAGAATAGAAATACATGCAGCTTTATTTTCCTGACACCCTTTACTGATGTAGTTGCCATTTTAAGAATGTAAAATGTGCCATATGTACATTGGTAACCATAATACAATTATCATGTTTATTAAATATAGAAGCATAGTTTGGTGAGACGTTTGTTTACTAAACAAATTTACTTTGAATGTTTTTAAGATTTTAGAAATGGAACTATAAGCTGAGGAACTCCTAAGGAACCAAAATCTCTTCATATAGTTGATTTGACATATTGACAAAAATAAAATAGAAAATAGATGTAACCATTGATATAATAAGAAAATAGTTATTTGTTGTGGTCTTATACTCCTCCTTATATTCATATTTTTAGAATGGAAAGCAAGAAGACTTATTGCACAAAAATTGCCTTTAGATTTTGTTTATTCAGTTTTGTTCTCTGAGTTATAGCTATTATTAACACTTCATTTTTAATATCTTGATAGATTTCTGATTCTAAGAACAGAAGCCTTGCTTGAATTAAAACACACTTTTCTGTTCTTTCATATATTTCCATATCTATCTATATCTATATCTATATCTATATCTATATCTATATCTATATCTATATCTATATCTATATCTATATCTATCTATATATATGAATATCTATCTATCTATCTATCTATCTATCTATCTATCTATCTATCTATCTATATGAATATATATGGATATATACAGGAATTGTGGTGTTCTGATACTGTAAAAAATTTTTAATTATATATTTTTCATATCCGGCCTGATTGTTTTATATTCATTATTCTTTTAAAAAATTGAAATTTTTTTACTCTTCACCCTCCCCTCCCCTCTCCTCCCCTCCCCCCAAAAACTTTTCTTCTTTTTAGGTAGAAGAAGCTTTGGGGAGAATGAATTCCTTCTGCTCTTCCCTGAATTTTTTTTGTTTTGTTTTCCCCTTCACATCTAGAGCTTTTCTTTCAAATTATGTCTGCAACTAAATATTGCATAACAGTCTCTCACATCGTACTATGGTAGTTAGAGGGGTTGCTACAGGAAATTTTCTTCTGTTGCATTTGTTCTGGCAATGTTAAGACGGAATAGGTGGACTGTTAAGATGAAGGAATAATCAGACCTGGGTCCTCTCTGAATACGTGTAAAGTTCTTCTGACACCTGACTGATGCCATTTAAAAAAAAAGTGTAAAGTGCAAATGTGCCTGTGTGCCTGTGTGTGGTCAGAAGAATTACTGGCAAGCAGTCTCTCTGTAGACTCTGCATTTAACTGCCTGACCCCAATAGCTCTGAGCAAAACATTTTGCATACTTGAGACCTGCTGACTTCAATGCCTCTTGTTTCCAAGGAACCTCTCTAGAACGCTGCTGTAAAGGTCCTATTGAGGATCTCTAATTTGGAACATCACTTGTTTCTTTTAATGTTCTTCTGACCCCCAGACTGACAGTATGTTGAAGGATGCTATGAAAACAGCTTACTTGAATATCTTTCTCTCTTGATCGGCTTTTCTTTTGTAAATAGAACATGTAATTTCTCCAAATGTCATCAATTACTTTTTTAGTAGTTCTATGTATCAAAATGTCAGATGAGCAAGTTTTCAGTATTTTTTGGATATATAACATTACGAATTTGCTTTGGAAGTCACAGTAACAGTCTTCTCTGCTTTTTAGGTGCTGCAGGGAGTAATGGGAATCAGAACCCGAGTTTTCCAGACCTGCGGGCTTCCTTCTGGAGCCGTTCCTGCCTTTTGACTTGCTGGCAGTGTCAGCTGTCTTGGACCGTTCAGAAGGCCCTGCCTCGTCTTGCTTTGGAAACACACAAGTGGCTGCGTCAAGAGGGGACTACAGTACTGTCTTTGTGGGGAAGAATAACTGAACTTGCCTTCCATGGTTTCTTCTTTCTTCCAGAACCAAATCCCTTTCTGTATATCCAGGATTTACAAAGGAATGTTTACAAAGAAATTGGAAAACAGTACAACGAACAAACAAGAGAATTGTCAGAGCAAAAAGGAACTAAATATTTCCCAGGTTGGACAAGTAAAGAATCCCAAATTCTCAAGTAGTTTAAAAAGCACAGTAAAAAAAATAGCCAAGCATACTTCTGCTTGCAATTTGTCAGCTAAACAGGAGAGAAGCAATCATGAATTTTCTTTGTCTCCAACTCTCAGCTATCGGGTAGCCATTGCAAATGGATTGCAGCAGAGGGTTTTCCTAAATAAGAATGAAGATCCCTTTCGAGATGCTTCTACTAATGAGAGTTCATTCTCAGAATGTTTAAGTGAAGCCAAAGACCAGAACAGGAGCAAAGAATATTTCTCGCACACAATGCCTATGAGACGCAACAGGAAGAGCGTGAGCAGCCTCGCCCCTTCGGATGGCAGTTCCGAAGGGGACCGCACACTGCACAACCTGAAGGTTGGTGCTTTACGGAAACTGCGGAAGTGGAAGAAGAGCCAGGAGTACGTCTCCTCAGACTCTGAGCTCAGCACATGGAAGAAAACCTGGGGCCTGAGGAGCAAGTCTTTGGACAGAACAGCTCGAACGCAAAAGTCAAGTACCTTGGAACCAAGCTTCAGCTCAACTGGTTGCATCAGTCAGACCCACGATGTGATGGAAATGATATTCAAAGAGCTTCAGGGTATCAGTCAAATAGAAACTGAACTCTCTGAACTGCGGGGACACGTCAATGCCCTCAGACAGTCGATTGATGAAATTTCCAGCAGCGTGGAAGTCGTGCAGAATGAGATTGAACAGTTGCGGACAGGGTTTGTACAGTCACGAAGGGAGACACGTGATGTATATGATTATATCAAGCAATTTGGACATGCAGGAAGCAAAACCAGTCTTCGATTTTTAAATGTGCCAGAGGAGAAGTTTGAGAACATTGAACATGTAGTGTACAGGACATTAATAGAGAAAATGGGGTTTTCAGAGGCTCAGAATTCTGTCAAAATAGAATTTGCACAGCGACTGGGACAGCAGAGAGACTGTCCCAATGCCAAGCCACGGGCCATCCTTGTTTATTTTGAAACACCCCAGCACAGAGACTTGGTTCTGAAAAAGTCTTACAAGCTTAAGGGGACAGGCATTGGGGTTTCAACTGATATTCTCCCTCGTGATTCAAGAGAGAGGAAGGAGAGAACTCTCCCTTCGTCGCAGACGTACGAGAGCATGGATTTGAAATTCCTAGCCTCTGATCTCAGAGCTAAAGAACAGAATTGGGAGCTGCTTGATGACCGTGGCAAAGAACTAGAATCCGATATCAGTCGGAACAGGTATGCAAAAATATCCAAATCTGCTCCACAAATGAAAAGAAATTCTGCAAAGGACATGGGAGATATTCTTAAAAGGGCTCCAGATGGCAACACTTTCCCAGGTCAAGACAGCCCACAGAGGGAGATCAGAGCCGGTTGCTCTTCTAACATGACCTCTCTGTGGCCATCACAGAACGATTTTGCAGCACTAAAGCTCAGTCGTTCAGAATCTGATTTTTCTAAACTCTGCCAGTCTTACTCCGAAGATTTTTCAGAGAACCAACACTTCATCAAAACGAATGGGAGCTCGATCTTATCCTCTTCTGATCAGGAACTCTGGCAGAGAACATACGGTGATCCATCAGACTGGAGCGGTGATCTGCAAGAACAGGCGTCTAATCAAGAAGGTCCCTCTCGAAGATTTGAGAGTGAAATCGAGAATACAGAAACAATTGACAGCGGAGTCAGCAACGGGATGGCATGTGCATCAGGTGACCGAAGCCATTATAGCGACTCTCAAGTCTCTTTAGAAGATGCACTTTCACCGTGGAAAGACTGGAATCAGCTAGACCAAAATAGAGACATTGGAGTAGATTCCTCAAGCTACAAAAATTTGGGTTATAACTTAAATGATTTTTCTGACCAGCGGGTGGGCTATGGCCAGTTATCAGATGCCCAGTATGAGGCAGAACATTACGATTATGCCCCAGACAGTAATTGCCTCTCTGGTACAGAGTCCAATAGTGAAATACAGAGCCAGCGGCTTGGCCAGCTCGCTGAGCACCAGCAGACCAATGCCCTCTTTCCAAACCAAAACAGGAAGCCTGTGATGTATCGAAGCCAAAGTGAGCTACCAAGCAAGGATGCTGAGGAGGTACCTCCTAAGTCTTGGCACAGCCGGCTGAGCATTGACCTTTCGGAAAAAAGCTTCATCTTTCCCAAATTTGGAAATACCCTGCAGCGGGCAAGGTCAGCTTTAGAAGTGGTGTGGAATAAGAGCACGCAGAGGTTAAGTGGCTGTGAGGACAGCGGATCATCTTTTATGGAGAGGTTTCGGACACTGTCTCAGTCCACTGCTAATGAATCAAGCACAACCCTAGACTCTGATGTTTACACAGAGCCATCCTATTACCGAGTTGAAGATGAGGAAGACCCCAGCAAGTCCACGGCTGAGCTTGAAACAGATTACGTAGAAGTCATGGAACAAGTCCTTGCTAAACTGGAGAGCAGGACTAGTGCTAATGAATTGGAAAAACAGACCCAGGAATGTGAACCAGAGGCATCTGTGTACAAAAGCCCTTCAGCTGTTTCACAAGAAAACTCTCCGGTTGGCTGTTTGGGGAACCACGTGGCTGGTCAGCAAAAGTGGGAAGTTGCAGGTGAAGATACAGTGGTTGAAAACAAATTAGATGTATGTGAAGACGAAAACCAGAATGTTCCAGTAGTCCCTGCTAAGGCACCAATTAAAAAAAAAGGCATTCCATCTTTTAAAGAAGCTGCTCTGAGGGCATACAAGGAACAGATGAGCGAGCTGGAGGAAAAGATCCTTACTGGAGGTAGGGTGGATTTACATTTTGCTTATAAACAGCAATAAACCAAAAAAGAAAAGAAAGAAAGAGATGTTGAATTCTAAGAGTCACTTTTCTCACTTGGAATTCAGTGTGTCAGAGAACCACTGTTTATCTCCAGTAGAAATTATGCTGAATTCTGCTGGAGAATCCATGACTAAAGCTGTTACGAGCTGTGCCGCATGATCTAAGTTACTGTCAAAGATTTGGCGTGTTTTGTCCCACTAAACTAATTAGAGTGAAGCAGTTTAAATACAGTACAATTATTATGGCTTTAGGGCACTGTAACTCAAACTCTTAGTTTGTGACCAACTCCATGATGGTGGATAAATCCATACATTACCTTGAGGCCACACTGTATGTTCTTTGTTTTGAGGGTGAAGTGATGTGTGATTATGACTTAGTGTGATGTGGGAGGCAATAAATCATGGTTTAGAAATCTTGATGATGTTTATTATTATGAATCAGTGCAGCTAGCATCTTATTTTTAAAATTATGTTTAGTGAATGACAATCTCTGTTAAGGCTTCTCCACATGGAATCCAATTTCCTTCTCCTCTGTGGCATGCTGGAACCATTCCTGCTGGACTACCCCAGTGCCTCCCATGAGGGACCACCCTTGAAAATGCTATGGGACATTCACTTGGGGTTGATTACCTGTAGCATCTGGTGAGGCCTATTGTTTTCCCTGCAGAAAGGACTAAATACCAAGGCTTCTTTGCAAAGGACTGACCAGCAGTGAGTTCTTTTATGCCCCTTGGGTACAAGCACAAAGGGGTGGCTTTCTCTTTCTTGCAGCTTTCCCCAAGCAGTCCTGCTTGGCAGAATCTTTGCTTGGAACTAAAGTGCGGTCTTTAAATTCTGTTTAGGAAGGTTTTTGGACTATCATCAGACTGACAGAAGCTTTTATGAGGCCACTTCTGCCCTCCCCAGGATGACCTAAGGAGACAACTGGAGGTGGATAGATAACAAAGGCCCTGGAGAGAATGGAAAGCCTGTTCCAAATTAGGAGTACATAATGATAGTAACATTCAATCAGGAGTGCATGTCTAGTGCCCTAGCAAAGGCACAGCACTGTGCAGAGGACAGGCAGTCCTGCCCTGCACCAAGGAGCCAAACAATTGAAATACTGACAGGTGGTAGAAACCTGTGAAGAAGGAAAGTGGGCAGGGAGAAAGGGTGGTGGTGGTGGTGGTGGTGGTAGTAGTAGTAGTAGTAGTAATAGTAATAGTAGTAGAGTAAGGCTGTGCTTATTTCAGTACGCATTCTTAGGCCTAGTTATAGGAAGGGATGGGACGGGATAGGGCACGGCTCCACAGAAAAATGGTTGTCTGAATTCATAGAATAATATGTAATGCTTAGGTGGGTGATTCCAACCAAGACTCGACAAGCAAGCAGCAGGCAGGGATGCAGTTTCCTACCTGAATCTGCCAGTGTGCCATTGAGAACGTCTTCCGCAGACCAGTGTGCACTGTGTGGTTCTTATGCAAAAAGTACACAAGAGCTAGCGAGTTGGGACATTCTGAAGGATTTTCTGCAAGCTTGGATTTATTTGGTTTGTTGTTTTCCCTGCTGGGCTGTTTCCAGTCTCTGTCCCAGCAGCTCTTTGCAGGGGTTTGAGCTATCTCTTCCTGGGTGGCAGAGGCCTCTTCTTGGCAGCGGGCACCCGTGGCTTTTTCCTTGGTACACGGATTATGCTGTGGGGAACCAGTGGAAGAGAAGTGAGCAAAGGTTTTTCTGCAGAAGAAACATTGGAGAATGATCTAGGATGTTCTTAGATAGGATGCCTAGAAACTGAGATGGGGACCCAACAGTGTGGCCCCAAACCCCCATGACAGATGTGCTCACTAATCCTCAGTCTTTAAAACTCTGTATTCTCATATGAAACCTCACGTACCTCAGGCGTGCAAGATCTGATGAGGTTTCAGATCTTTGAATGTTGTTATTTTATTTAAATGGATTATTGTTGTTGTTATTTTTGCATCCATGACAATCTGGAATGGCGCAGCGATGCCTATCAGCTGAAAAGCTTCTTGTCTGGCTTACACCTTTCTGCTGTAGTCGAGACCAGGACTCAAGTGCTGACAAACGTTGCCCTTGGGCATGGAGTTTTGTGGACAGGCAGGAAGCAGCGCTTTGAGGGGCTATTTGGAACCTCAGGAAGGAAACTAAGGAGGGTGAGGCTAGCTTAATATTGGGATGGGGGACCAGGGAGTTCCCGGGTTTGGTGGAACAAATGGAGGGAACCTGCAGCCCTTTTGCCTGAGCGCATGGTTTAATCTGCCAAAGCCCCTTTCCCTGCTCCCAACTTGAGAGCTGTTGATCACAATTTCTCCTCTCCTCTATCAACCAGTAAACATTTTGCTTTGACCCTTCTGGATCAGGCCATTACTATCCATTTGTTATGCACCATAATCCTCTCAATTGGGCACAGAACATTAGATGCTTCTGCCTCTTCCCAGTACGATAAGGTCCTCCAGGCAAACTCTGCATTGGAGCGACGATTTTAGAATACTTTAGTGCTACCATCCTGGGTTGTGGCCACAGCTGCCTGGGCAGACAAAGCAAGTCAGGGGGTCTGCAAGTGGGTCCCTCCTTCTACCTGCTTGGGTTCCTTGGGTGACAGTTAGGGATTTCCTTGATGAGATCTGATGCCGCTCTGGGCCACCACAGTGGTTGCTGCTCCTTCTGGCTAAGAAGGCTCTTGATTTGTAAGGCTAACAGGAAGTGTTTCCTGGCCCTGAAGAAGAAGTAGAAATGCTGAAGGGACCAAGTGCTGCGTGGGGAGCTTAGTGGTGAGGACACACAGGCTGGGAAGGGAACTGTCAGTGTGCAGCTAATTTCCTAGGTAGCTTTCACCACCATCCCCCTGTGCACGCTGGCTGAACTTCACACTGTCACTAGTTCCAGGCCACTAGCTCTGTTTGTTGAAGTCTTCCTGGTCAGTGCTCCGATTCTGTGGAAAACGCATAATTTATAGCTGACTGGTTGTCTGGATACAGGAAGCTTTAATTCCTAATGGCTGCAAAAGTTTTGATAAATGCATCATCATTCATAACAAGACATTTGTTGAAAGATTTGTTGTGTTCAGTGGGAAAAGTATTACGCTCTGCCTCTTTTCACTCTGGCTTCCTCTGTTTAATTGAGCGATCATAATTGAGCGGATTTGTTTATGTGGCCAAGAAAAAGAGTTTAATCATCACAATATATCTTTCTGATTTACAAGAAAAAAAAATTCCTTGTGTTAATTATTGTCCTTCATTCGACTGGCTGGTGTTAAGGCAGAAGCATGTTAAAGCTATTCTGCTTTTACTGTTGCTCCCAGAGGTCAAGCATTTTTTGTTTTTATGTTTCCCTTCCAGGTCTGTAATTCCTTCTTGGCATGGGGGGACCCCCTTTTCTTTAGGCTTGAAATAAAGGGCCACCCTCTCCTTTGTGCCCCCTTGAGAGGTGATGACTGTCCAGTTCACCCCCTGGGGCAGTAGTGGCTCTGAAAGGAATTGAGCACACTTGGCAAGGTGTTTGGAAGGCCTTCCATCCAGAGCCAGGACTGCAGGGATGATGTTGGAGGCATACAAGAAGGAAATCATGACTTGATGGTCCTTTGGCTGGAAAGTGTGAGGTGGGCAAGGGTTTCCCAGCATGCCTCCTTCTGGAGCTGCCCCCATTTTCTCCGTATTTGGGTCATGGAGACTGCTTTAGCTCAGGCTTTGCAGTCCAGGAGGGGCTTTCAGCCCGGCACTTGGAGGTCACTGCCTTAACCCAAGGACTCTTGCTATGATTGGGTGGCCTATGCTGCTGCACTCAGAAGGAAGTTTCTAATCAGAAATGGAGCATAAGCCAGTTTGCCAGGCTGGCATCTGAATAAGCAGAAGAACTCCTGCTTCTGAGTAGGGCTTTGTGGGATCCCTTCATAAAGATGACTAAGCCTTTCTGAAGACCCCCTTGGGTCAGTTGCTTGATAGCCTGAGGGTTCATGTCACACCTGAAAGTCCAAATGCACACCCATCATTTTGTCATCAGGCTTCCTACAGAATGGAACCTGCATGACAGCAAGGTCTCATACATGGCTCTTCAGATTCCAGCTGTAACTTTCCCTGCCAGGCAGAAGGGAGGGGGAGAGGAGGTCCCAATCTGGTTTAGCATCAGTGGGTAAAGCTGGTCCCTCAGGAGCCTCCTGGGAAGGCTCTAAATAGGACTGCAATATTCACAATGCACATTTCTTGGAGAGTTTGTGTCTAATTTTTATTCCCCCCTTCCCAATTCTTTTTCAGATAGCAGTTCTGTGGATGAAAAGGTTCCAAATTTGCATCTTTCCTTAAAGGGTGGTGTCTTTTGTGGGCGCGTGGTTGTGGCTCAGTTGACCCGTTTGGTCTTTTAATTTGAGTTGTGAGATGCGCATGCCCCCAGCTTTCCATGCTTCTGTCTTCCTCTTTCTCCGTCGTTGATGTGTCTAGATGTCTCCCATTGACATGCAGACTGAGTCCTCACCGTTGTGAGTTTCTGACTCGTAAGTTGTGCCAGCTTAGGGATCCGCTGTTGCCAACCCTGAGTTTCCCATTTTGCACCCTGGCTAGCGCGCCCCTTGGCCAGCTGCCGCTTGTACTCCAGGTTTTAAAGGGAAAACGCCTGCAGTGGGTTTCTCCCTAAAACTGAATGTTGCTCTGTTGTCTTTTCAAACAAGACGGGCTTTGGCGTGGTGGAGCTGGCCCTGCTTCGCATTCGTGTTTCCGTCCTCGGTGTTGTTCTGTGTGTGGCCCTCTCTGCTTGCCACCTGTCAGCCGCGGCTGAGAAGCTGAGCTTTTCCTTCTTTTCGTTCAAGGCTCACACGGCCAGTGGATGTTCTTTGGAGGCTTCCAGACTTGCAGTCCAAGCCTTTGCTGGGTAAGTACCTGCTCCCCTCTGGCGGTGTAGCTGGGGCAAGGAGATTGGGAGGAAGGGGCAGATCTCCAGGGGCTGCCTGTAGGATGAACTTTTAGGGAAGTAAAGGAGTCCTTGCAAAAGGAGCAATTCACTGGCTTTGCCTCTCCATGCCTCCGGTTTGGGTTTATCCTGCGCTTCTTCTCAAATATCCTCAGCTTCAATCAAGTCTCTCCTAAGTCATCTGGGCCTCCTCCCCTCTGCTGCTTCGCTTCTCCTCTCGCCCTCGTGGAGATGTATGTAGGCCACAGCTGCTCCTACTGCTTCCCCCAAAGGAAGCGCAGCAGCGGAGAAGGTAACACGCTTCAAAGGCAGAGAGGGGCAAGTAGATTGCTCCTTTCGCAAGGACTCCTTTGCTTCCCTAAAAGCTCGTCCTACAGGCAGCCCCTTGAGATCTGCCCCCTTCTTCCAAATCTCCTTGCCCCAGCTACACTGCCAGTTGCTTGAAACATGTCTCACTGGCAAAAAGGAGGAGAACATCAGCAAGCAAAAGCATTCGGAGTTGCCCCCAATTGACTAGACTGCTTTTCCAGTCTTTCTTTGCCATGGCATCTCCAACCCAAGTGTTTTGTCACCATCTCCCGTCCTTTGCCTCCTGACCCCTTCAGATCATGTGCAGCCTGTTCTCTGATTTGGCCCAACAAAATAATTTCTCAATCACACCCAGTCAGTTGAATTTCGCTGTTGGGCAGCTTTGTGGTCCTCCACTGATACCAAATCTTCATATCCCCCAAAGTTTTGGAAGATATATTCATTCTTTCAGAGTGTGTGAGTCTGGTGATTTAATTACTCCCCTCTGATGTCTGTCTGCTGCTCAATATTTCTGGCTTATAGAGGATTATTATTGTTATTGTTCAGTGACACTTTGTGCAGAGAAATGTCAAATCTACAATATGTCTTACCTCCAGCCTCTAATTATGACATTTGGTATAAGGAGAAAGCACCACGCAGTTTTGCTGGGAAAAATATGGAAGAAAAAGCAGCACGTTGGAAGGAGCATTTGCATTATAAAACCAACAAATAGTGTATGACTTTCACTGTGGTCCTGCAGCTCAAAAGGCCAAGGCTTTCTCATTCCAGAAGGTCTAGGGGCTTTTTAATGAGTCCCCAAAGGTCTCGTGGGACTGCAGGAGCGTGTGCCTCTTCACGCTGGTAATCATCGTTGCTTTCTTTCATGCGAGCCACACATTTTAGTATGTACCGTGGATCCATCCCACTTTCTCACCTTTTCAGCCCTGGTAGTGCTCTGTATGGGATTGACAGCATGCCAGACCTGCGACGGAAGAACACACTTCCTGTCATCCGAGATGTGGTGAGTTCCTGGCAGCATGCTATTTCACATCACATTAATGCGCTAATGCTGTGGGTGGCTGGTCCCTGCTTCAGCTAAGAGCGGGTGTTTTTCTGCTCACTGTGGAACTAAACCAGAGAGCTGACTTGGGCCTTGGAAAGATGTAGCCCTGCTTCCACCCACAGGGCCAGCATAGCATCAATCTCAACCCTGTCCCGCTGCGTTGATAATAAATTGCAAGAGCAGTAATCCCAACTAAGAGATGAACTGGCAGACTGCAAATGAGACATCTGTAGAAGAATGACATTCATTATTTTGTTTCTCATGGCTAGTAAGAGGAGTACCAGATGCACACATCTGTGTTTTGTGGTTGGTTATTATGTGTGGCTGTAGAAGGAATTCCACCTTCTGGGAAATGTGCAGTTTACTTTCTTGATCGATATCTCCTATTTTTTAAAAAAATTATCCCTCTTTTGTAGTTAGAGACTATTTTAGCTTAAGTACTGAAACATTATGTTCAATGAATTTAAATGGTGCTCACAGAGAAAAAATGAGTAATGTGATGGGATCCTTCTAAGAGTTTTCTTATATGGATCAGTTCAGTTACCCATTTGAAGGTTTTCAAAATGAGAAAATAAGGCAGGATTTAACTGTGGTATCTGCTGCCTTAATGGCTATGAAAATATTAATAATTGCATGTCATTGCCCCTACAACATCTGATTATTAATGCTTTTCCTAATTCTTTCTCATCAATGCTGGATTTTCCAGGCAATGGTAAGTGATTTTCATTGATGGATGTTGTGAAATTTCACAGTTAACGTATGGCATTACTCAAAAGTTCTGTCCAAGGGTAGCTGTTCACTGCAAATTTGACATTTTTCATAACAAATAATCCTTTGATGCCAAATGGGTTTGAAGAAGTTAAAATCTGTCTTAAAAATTATTTGTCTCAGCCCTAAAAACAGCTTGAGTCCATCCAGAGGCCCACTGACTACAGGTACAATTCAGAGATTAGCCATCATTCTTGTGCATATGTAATCCACTTGGACTTCTGAGCCTGCTTGTTCAGGGGAACTGTGGTGCAAGGCAGCTTCCAAGACTTGGGTTTCTCTAACGCTAGCTACAACTAAAGCAGACACAGCAGTGATCAGTAGGATTCTGAAGGGATCTGTCTTGGGGTCAGTATCATACAACCTTTTTATTAGTGACTTGGATAATGGGATTGGTGGGCTGCTTATCAGAGTTGTGGATGATATTAAATTGGGAGGTCTGGCCAAGACTCAAGGTGACAGAATAAGATCAGTGACTCAGGACTTCGGAAAGAGAAGTTGTAAATAATCCTGACGAATTCTCTGCTTCTTGCTGGTATCAATCTTGCTTGCTGGAATCATATTGGACAAACAGATGAATTTGTAGGACTGGATTTTCCTAGAAATTGCAGGGATTTTCCTGCCTGCCCCTTTCAAGGTTTTCCAAATACTGGGGTGGGGAAAACATACAGAGGGCTCTGCAAATGTAATCTTGCAAGGCAGAAACAGCACAATTCCCCTCAACAGTGGGGAACTGCTGGTGGCTCCAAATGTCCTGCTGAAGGTCAGCAAGCTGCCCATGAAGTTTATCCTGCTGGAGAAACACCATGTCTTTCCCTCTTTTCCAGGCCATCTTCTGTATTTTTGTTATATTAACTCCTTGCTACGATAGGAAACGATTTTATGGTCTGGGTTTTTCTGAAGTTAGAAGGTGGGTGTGTTATGAGAGGAAATATTTATTATTCATTATTAAAATAAAAGATAGATGAGCTTTCCCCACATCCTCTGACTGCAGAGATGTACTGATGATGGTGCTTTCAGGAGGCAGTTCTGAGCAGTTTGTGCCTTTGTAAGACATTCCTGGAAGATCAGCTGACTTTCCCCTGGGAGACCAAAGACTCCGTAGAAAGCTAGGGTTTTGGTTACCCCGTGTGTTTTTCCACCAGTTGTACTTGGGAGTGACGTGAGCAGCAGGAGAGTAAAGCTTGACCAGGCCAGAGGAATGAGGTCAGAGCTGGCTTGGAGAGGGCTGGAGCAGCACAGCTTGCTGGCCAGCCTTGCCTCCCCTCCCCTCCCCTCCCCTCCACAGCATCTTACACCCAGAGGGATTCAGACCCTGTTGCTGGCTCTCTGGGGCAGGAAGGCCACCTGCTCTCTGGTGGGGCATCCTGTGGGGCCTTGACAGAGGGGGACTGAAGGGCCCAGAGCTTCCTGCCACTGCCAACCTCTGTAGTCAGGCTTTCTGCTGTCCCTCCTGGGCACAGTCCTTTGCAGAAAGGCAGGGGCAAGCGTGCTCAGACACCGCTGGGAAGCTTCGGGTGATGGTCTTTGTATTTCAGTCTCCGTGGGCACGGGTGACCAGCATCAGTTCTTAGCCTGCCTATGCTTGTGCAAAAGTGGGATCCCCTTCTGCTTTTGCCTTCCCCACTAGCCTTGGCAGATCATTAATCCCTGTCATGCCTAAATTATTGATAAAGGTACGTGTTACTCAGTTTCTTCCATATATGTTTGATGAATATTTAATGGACACAGAATTAGGTGTAATTTCTCCATTACCTATTATTAAAAGTCTGTCTGGAAGAGAAGAGATGCCAGGGGTCTGAATTGTCCTTTCTGACATGGTTGGCTGGTTCCTTCTGGTTTCCCTTCCCTTCCTTCTTCTCCTTGATAGTAAAGTTGTCTTCTCCTGGAACAGGAGCATCCAAGTGATTTAAGGGCCTTCACACCATGTTCTTACTAGCCTAACTCTGAATACAAAATCCTTCCACAGAAACTGAATCATGGGGGCAAGCAGGTTTTGCTGATGAGCAGAGGCCTTCAGGAATGGAGATCCATGACTTTCCTGTTAGCTCCTTGCAGTGGCAATGTAAGCAGCAGAAAAGTAGTGTCAGCTTGGCTTAAAATCCAAGTTAAGGAAGGATTGGGAGCCACGGTGTCCCTTGTCAGGGAGGTGAGCATTACTGATTATAATCCAAGCCCATGAATGGTTAGCTTTGGAAACAGGTATTGAAAGGGATTAGGGTTAGGGTTAAGAGAGATGCAGTGTGGGGAGGAGGTCATCTAAGAAACACAAGTCTCAAGCTCCTTTGGACAAGTAGAACTGCTCAAATCTGGACTACAGATGGCAGATCTCTATTTCCAGCATTTCTGACAGATGGCCATTTGAAGACCTTCCTTCATGGAACTCACTACTTCATGTGGCATCCTGTTCTCTTGGCTGACAGCTCGTATAGTCAGGAAGTTCCTCCTGATCACTAGCCTAATCATCCTTCCTTGTACTTTCAACCCATTGCTTCTGGTTCTGCCCTTTGGTGCAAAAGGGAATAAGGTATTTGAAGACTGCTCTCATTCATCTCCTTGGTTATCTCTTCTGTAAGCTAAATGAACCTAGATCTCTGTTAGCTGTTCCCTGTAGAAATTGCTTTCCAGATCCCTTACCATCTTGTTGCCTTTCTCCAAGCTCATTTGATTATCACTGTTCTTTTGGAACTATGGTGCCTAGAACAACATAGCTCTCCAAGTGGAATCTGACTAGGACACATTAGAGTGCAGTAATTATTTCTGTGGTCTGGACTCTGTGCTTCAATTAATGCACCCAAGATAATGTTTGTCTTTTTATCTGCATCACACTGATGTCTCATGTTTATCTTGTGGTAAACAAAAATACCCAGGCCCTTTCCTGACCAGGTTTTCCCCATCCTTTACTTATGCCTTACATTTTTTTTCTATGCAGATCCAGAACTTTAAATTCCATCCTGCTTATTCAGCCCACTGCTTAAGCCTGTCTAGATCTTTTTGAATCTTCTCTTTCTCCTCTAAGATATTAGATACCCCTCCCAGTTTTGTGTCATCTGCAGCCTTTTTAAGTGACTCCTCAATTCTCTCATTCAAGTCACTGATCAAAATATGAAACGGCACAGGGCCCCAGGACAGACCCCTATGATATTCTACTCAACACTTTCTTCTAAAGTAGATGTAGAGCCATTAATAAGCAGTCTTTGCGTATGATCATTCAGCCAATGGAGTATTCATCTAACAGTAGTGTCATCTAGCTCATATTTTATCATTTTATGAAGGAGATTATCATGAGGCTTTCTGTCAAAGGCTTTCCTGATGTCCAGGCTATCTCTGTAGTTTTCCCCTGATCTACTAAGCTAATGGCTCTTCAAAGAAGGCAGTGGGGTAATTTAGCATGCTTTGTTTGTGACAAACCCATGCTGGTTCCTGTTAATTGAAGCATCCCTATCCAGGTGCTCACAAACAAATTGCTTGATTGATTGTTGAAAGACTTTACCTGTTATAGACATTGAACTGACAGTCTACAGTTCCTGGATTGTCCTCCTTCCCCTTTTTGAAGATGGGGTAACATTTGTTCTTCTTCAGTCTTCTGGGACTTCACCAGTCCTCCAGACTTCTCAAAGATTATGAAGAGTGGTTCTGCAGTCGCCTCTGCTAGTCCTTCAGTACCTGGGGGTGTACCCTTGGAAACCTGAATTCGTTTAAATTAACTATGTTCTCTCTTAGCCTTTCCTTGCTTGTCCTAAATTGCAATTCCCTTCTTCCCTCACTAACATAACAATGATTAGCCAGGGCTTCATTTTTGTTCTGAGAGAAGACAGATGCAAAACAGAAGTTAAGAAGTTCTGCCTTCTCACCATCACCCATTACCAATTCACCACTTTCTCCTCCTAATAGACCTCTTACAAGCCCCTTTCTGAATATTTCTGAATTTCTATAGTTTCTGGAAAATACCTTGCATTTTTGGTTATGTTCCCCTCCTTTGATTTCCTGGACATGTCCCTTTTTCTCCTCAGCATTTTAAAGACCTCTGTAGATATTCACACTAGCCTCTTTAGATTTCTCCCATTTTTCCTCATTGTGGGGATTGTTTATGATTGCACCTTCAACATCTCATTTCATAGAATTTCCCATCCTTCCCAAACACTTTTCTCCTTAAGGATTTGAAGCTGTGGATCCAACTTACCTTTCCTCAGTGCTCATCAAAAGCCTTCTTTTGAAGTCCACATGCAATCTCTGCATATTCTGAGTTCCTCCTCCTCTTCTGGATGTCATAGATTCAAAGATTACACAGTCACTCTCCCCCAGTGTGCCAGTCGCCTTCACTTTTTCAACCAGTTCTTGCTGGAGAGGATTAGATCCAAGGGTAGCAGACTCCCTTGTTCTTTCTTCCGTCTTCTGACAAATTAAGTTGCCAGTGGGAGAAGATAAGCATTTGTTGGATCTCTGACTCTTGGTAGAGTTAAATTCCCAGCAGATGTCAAGGTAATTGAAGTGCCCCATAATCACTATTGAAAGACTGGTCACTTGATGCAGAGTGATGCCCAGATGGTCAGTAGCGAACTCCTACAGCAATGTCACTTTTGTTTCTCTCTCCTTTTTTTCTTGCCCAAATATTTTTAACAGGAATTCTGTAATTCTGTGCAAGTATATCTTTTCTGTATGTGCAGTGCAACATCCCCACTCTTCCTCTGTTCCTTTTGAATAAACTGGAGACTTTCAGCACTCTGTGCCAGTCACAAATATCATCCCACCAAGTTTCAGCATTGCCTGTCACGTCATATTTGTCTTCCTGAGTAAGAGTCTCTAGTTTATTTTCTTTGCATTGTGCACTGATACAGAAATCACCTACCACCTACTAGCCTCTGTTGTAGTTTTCTGTCGTATCCTTCAGTCTTCATTCCAGCCTCCTGCTTCTCCCTTTGTGCTCTGCTTTCTTGGCCCCAGTCCTCGGCTGAAAGATGGAAGGTGACAAGCAAGCAGAAGTATTCATAATTAATGGTAAGCAAGGGGAATTCAATATGAGTTAGCATCACAAACTAAATTGCCAAGAATTTGTGAAGAAAAACTTGTGAGATTAATTTATTAATTGTATTGCTGCTGTAATGAAGCAAATTAAATAACATCATGCCAGAGATTTGTTCTTACCTTACCTCATAATTATGTGTGGAGTTAATTTTGTGGTAGAAAAACTCAGCTAACAACACAAGAAAAATGCATTAAAACTGGCAAGTTAACAGTGAGTCACTGGTCTCCTGCTGTTAATAGTGAAGAATTCAGAGACCAGCCAACCCAGTTTTTAGATAGAGTTACACATAATGTACCGTAGGGGAAAGGGGAATGTACTATGCATTTGACTATTGACAAGAAATTGTTTTGCAATAGAAAGAGAATACTTTGTAGCCCAGGGTATTGAGGTCCATGAATGCCGGTTGATTGTTATTATCATGGTTTGACCCTGCATCGCCCTTTGGAAGGAAGAGTTGTAAACACTTCTGTTATCAGTATCTTGGATAATGTTGCAGTTTGTGGAGATATACAACTTGTGAATTCATTGATGCAACAAAGGTTGCAACTCCAGGAGGATACGCAGATGAGGGAGTAGTCCTGACTTGTATACAAGAAAGATGGTTTAGTAATTAAAGCTGTTGTAGCTACATTCACTGATTTTTACATTTAGCAGGCAAGCAAGGGCAGGGATGCTTGGAGACCCAGGTGTGTGCATGTAGGAGGCATAGAGTACGACACTGTGTCCCTCTGCAAGTTTAACAGTTGTCAGGGGAAACATTAAAGATGGGGAGAACAGTCATAGGGCCCCTAAAATGATTTCTTCCAAGTGCACTGTCCATCCCCTGATTCACTCCCTGCCACGGGGAGTGTGTGTATGTGGCTGGTAGCCCCAAGAGGCTCTCAAGCCTCACCTCCAAAGCCACTTTAAATCCCTGGGTCTACGTCAGGAATAATCTGGGATTTTGGCTCTTGTGAAGGCCCCTCCTCCAGGACTGAAGCACCCTCCCCCCATCTTGCCATGGGGATCAAAGTCAGAGCCAGACTGGTTGATGATTTTAATCAGCCAAAGTCACGTCTCAAGGCTCAGTTTAATGGCCGTCAGTGGAAGGACATGGAGAGGAGGCAACTCTCTGTGACAAGAGATTGGAAAACTGCTGGGGAGGGAGGAAGTGTTTTTCTCCACTCTTTTTTTCCTCCTAAAAATGGGGAAAAATATAAATAGATTATGAAATCCTTTCTTTTAAAAGGATGCATGGAATAGTTAAAATCTGGAAGAAATGGTTATGTCAGGCCAAGGAATAAACTAAAATGTGAAAAGAGAGAAAGGCAGACCTTTCCAGGAAACAGAAATGGGCGTTAGACAGCAGTAAAGGACTTCAGAGAGAGCCCATCAGGCATATAGTAAAACATGCGTTCTGAATCTTGCTTCTCCCTCCCCCATATTTTTCCCAGTGTTTTTCCTGCAAATTGATCCTTTCTGTATCAAGAGCATGGAGGAAAAGATCCGCCACATGTAATTTTTATTGTTTTAACATTGATTATTTGTTTTCAATATTAACTTTTTGCCTTTCTCCTTCTCTCAATAATAAAAGTAAAACATGTTACCTGACAATTCTTCAGCAGCTTGTAGTCCATTTGTAACAAAAGCTGAACATTTTAAATGAAATTGAATTAATACATTTATAATGATTGAATAAAATATACTTCTCAATCTTTTGTACCAAACTTACTTTTATGAGCTAATCAAATTATACACCACAGATATTTTAAAGATATAAAGCGACTATATCTGTGAAAGGTGCTAAAAATAATGTTTAAAAGGTTCAGTTTCAGTGTTTCTCAAAATTTGCAGGGTTGTTTTCCTGCTGCTTCACAGTTTCGCTTCTGTATTAGTGCCTTATGTTTCATTGGAAGGGGGAAGTTTGGAAGTGTCTCTTTTCAATCATTATCCTGGTTGCTCGAAAACGTTTTGACAGGAGGAGCAGTTCAGCAGGGGATCAGTCCTCCAGGGAGGTGCCATCACAGGCAAAGGCCAGAGAGGAACTGGTTCCCAGCAGGACCCCTGGGCTAACAGTCACGCCAGTCTGTGGATCAGTCCATGGAACCTGCCAGACTCAAAGTGGCAACAACAACCACTTCTGGCTGGGTTCACAGGAGCGACTGAGTTTCCCCATACTTTGGCTGCAGAATTCCCTAGACTTGTCCCTGGGTTTTGAGGTGGCAAAAAGAGATTGTGCAAGGCAACCTTGGGGCCTTTGTCCCCTTGCCCAGTGTTCACGGTGGGACCTTCTGCTTGGTCCCAGGGCTCAGAGACCGTAATGGGGGACTTGGTGGTGGTTTGGAGAGCAGCCCATCTGCCTTCATCCTGCAAAGGTCCAAAGAAGTGTTTCTAGGCCATTGTGTCATTGTTTCCCTGCCACTTACTGCCTGTGTCTTTTGCCTTCCACAGACAATGGCTACCCGAAAGCCAGGGGTCTCGCTGGCCATGCTCGTCCGGACATCCCTGAATAACGAGATGGTAAGGGTGAGAAAGGGACCTGCTTTCTGAGGCCTCCACTAGGATCTGTTTTTTGGGTGGAAGGCCTGCCTCACCACATAGTCATGAAAAGAAGCTGGTCTTGAATCGAAGACCAAAGGAAGGGCAGGTAGAAAAAACAAACACAACACCTGTACTGTGCCCATCTTCCTTGTCCTGCCAGGAGTGGGGAGCCACTTCCAGCTGAAATGATTCCTAGATTTCCTTTTCCGCTATAAAGATGTACTTGTAACACGTGTGTGTGCGTGTGCATGTGTGCATGTGAAACCACACTCAAAAAAAAAATGAAAAAATCGGCAGGGCTAGGGCAAGTCCAGCAACCATTTTCTCTCTCACTGACACAGACACACGTCTTGCCTCTCTCTCAACATCCCTGATGGTTGTGTTCCTCCCACAGAAAATGCATGTTTTCAAGAAGACTCTGCAGGCGCTTATCTATCCCATGTCCTTGACCACGCCGCATTACTTTGAGGTGTGGACAGCCACGGCCCCCACCTACTGCTACGAGTGTGAAGGGCTCCTCTGGGGCATTGCCCGGCAGGGAATGAGATGCAGTGAGTGTGGAGTGAAATGCCACGAGAAGTGCCAAGACCTTCTCAATGCCGACTGCCTGCAGAGTGAGTCTTTGTGTGCCGTTCCTTCTTTCCAGGGCATCCCAGCGTGGGAAAAGAGGCCGCGGGGAGCCTTTGGCTAGGGTTGACTGACACCCAAATGCTGTGGACCACTAGCCCTTCACCGCTGCCTCTACTAGCTCCAAGATTTACTCACTTTGCTAACTATCTCATTCATACAACACACTGAACCTCAACTAGACCCACTGGCTGGGTTAGCTTGAAAGAGTCAGCTAAAGGCAGTTGCCTCCTTTGTGGCATGGTGGGTCAGGCAGCCTCCACATTGTACTGCTCCTCCTCCCCCTGTGTTTATGGCCATCGCTTTCTGCATCTTGTGACATTACCAAAGGGTCACCTTAGATCAAGTCAAAGCCCTGTAGATGTCATGGACTTCTCTGTCTCACCAAAGGCAAAATGCAGGTCTTGGTGCTCCCCCATGTGTGGTTGAGCCAGGACAGGGGCTTTAAGGTCTGGCCTTGTGCCAGCATGCCCTTCAGTTTTGGTTTCTGTCGGGGCCTTGGCAGCAGTGTGCAGTGATGGCATTTCTTGGGGGTCTTTGCTGTGTTTGGCTGCCCAGGGGCGGGAAGGAGCTTTTAGAGAGGAACCAGCCCTCTAAAAGCCCTCCAACTGAGGGACAAAAGAGGGGGTGGGCCAGAGGACCCACCTCTGAGGTTTCAGCAGCCCTTCCTAAAGACCAGATCAATGAATTATGGCATGTAACATGATTATTATGGTATTCCCTCAGGGGCAGCAGAGAAGAGCTCAAAGCACGGGGCTGAAGATAAGACCCAGAACATCATTACAGCCATGAAGGAGCAAATGACAATTAGAGAGAAAAACAGACCAGAGGTCTTTCATCTGATCCAGGAGGTGTTCCAGATTTCAAAGGAAGACTTCTCAAAGCACACAAAGGCTGCCAAACAGAGTGTCCTGGATGGCACCTCCAAGTGGTCAGCAAAAATAACGATTATAGGTGCGATAGTTCCCCAGCTTTTTTCTCCAGTTGTCTTTTGGTGTCTGGTCCAGCAGTCTACCTTGCAACTTGCGAATGGAAAGATGCAAACAAAACGGTGTGTCCATTGTGAGAAAAGGCTGAACTCGCCCAGGCTGAGGCTTATGTTTTGGGATCTCAGGCTGAACCTAGGAAGAGTCTTCTGATGGGGTTGAGTGGCAGATCAATCTGCCTAGAACAGAGGTGGATTCCTCTCCCTGGAGCTGTTCACTTGGAGGCTGGAGGTCCTTCCGTTGGGAATGGGTTAGTGGATTCCTCCACTGGCCCAGGGGGTGGGCCAGGTGGCATCATTGGTCCTTTCTGGCTCGTGCATAATGTATTCTTGGTGAAATGACAGCTTCCTTCCTGCCAGTTTACAAAGATCCTTTCATACTGGATATCGACTGACAGCTTAGAGATTTGTTTATGCAGCCCCACGCTCACAGGAGAGAATTGAAAATACTCCAGAGGCTTTTGGCGTGAATCCTCCCCTGCTGTCGGTCCCCTACTCTTTGACATCCCATAATCCGAGTTTGCTGTCCCCTCTGGCAGGGAGAGTTGCGCTAAATCAAATTATCTTCTCTTTTTATTATGGCATTTATATTCCACCTTTCATAATATCTTATTATGCATAATTTTACTGACCTGGGAAGAAATGCTTTACTATCTGAAACTGAACGTGAATTATGAAGGATGTGTCTCTTCTGCAGAGAAGTAACCATATTAACTGGCAGACAGTTAACAGCTGGTTGATTTATTTATTTATTTATGCAAAGCAGTTTTATTGTTCAGTTGTGAACCTATACATACCTAATCCTTAATTAAGCATATAAGGAACTCACAGCAGGAATGTTTCCTGAGCTTTATGCAAAAGAATGCTATGTAAAATGGACATGCTGTATTATGATGCCATAATAACAACAACTGAGATTTACTGTGTCAAGATAGGAAGAGGCTCATATAGCATGTAATGAATTTTGGTTGTGGGATGGATGATTCTGGTAAGAAGATGGGCAAGGCCACAAGAGTCACAACTGTCAAGACTGGGAAAGAAAGCTATCTCTTGGATTTGTAGAAGATTCGGTTTCTTTTGTTTCATGGAATCATAGCATTGGAAGGAATCTCAGAGGTCTTTTAGTCCAGCCTCCTGCCCAGGGCAGGAATCCTCAGACCATCCAAACAAATGGCTGCCCAACCAGGGATAACTTTTCACTAGTGACACTGAGGCATCCAGCAGAGGAGGGATCCCCTGCACAACTGGAGCATGGGGGCCAGTTGCCATGGAGCCCTTCATCTGGGAGGGGGCCTAGGGCTTGAGAACCTTGCAGGCAGGGAAGGAAATGAATTCTAGAGATGGACTGTCCCTTGTCCTGGCCAAGCTCCAGGACTGGGTAAGAAGGAACAGACCCTGAAAAGAGAAATCAAGAGCTTGTTTAGGCTCCAGGGTCTTGACTCATCTGCTTGGATGAAATGATGATCTGGATACGAAGTGGCACTTTTTCTGATGAAGATCCAGGATGTGATAGGAAGGAGCAGACGCTAAGGCTGTTTCTGAGCCACTTTGGGCCAGGAAGAAGAAATCAAAAGCCAGCCAGAGTCGTCTTGTCTCCTTGGATTGGAAGTCTCTTCCAGCTGCTGTTCACAGTGCTTCCTTCCTCCTACAGGATGACTTTGTTGAACAGTTTAAAGTGGGGGGGGGGGGCAATCCTGGTCTCCCAAGTCCAAGTAGAGCTTGGGGAACAGGGCATTCTGATCCCAACAGTTCTCTGAGCAGGCATCTGATCAGCTCACTGTTCTAGCAGAGACTGTTCAAAATGTGGCTACCGTGCAGCTGTCTAGATGCTGTAATAATACAGATGAAATTAATAATACAAATTGGGGGAGGGGGGATAGCTGTGACTGTGATGCAGGTCTTGCTTTTAGTGGCCTGAGCCTGTTTCTGGCTTCTGGCTGAGCAATTTGCTTTGTTATGAATTGTGATGGAAGAAGCAGCTGACAAGTATTTATGTTTATAGCAGCATAAGCACACACTAGCTAGCATACATTCTGATACCTGCAATGGGAGAGTTTTCAGTGGGGCTTGCAAATTGGAGAAATGGGGGATCTGGAATGTATGTCTTGCTCCAGGTAAACATGACCTTTTCTCCTGAGTGAGATGTTTGAAGGGTTTACTTGGATATGAGAGGTAGCTGACTGTGTAGAAACTTCCTGTAGCTTTCCAAGGGACAAGCTAGGGTTTTCAAACTAAAGGCTTTCTATTGGTAATAATCCACCCCAGCTGGAGGGAGCTGGACTTCTGGAACGTGGTCAGAGAGGCACAACCCCTCTTTTGGTTATTCTGCACCCAAGGCTCCCCAGCTTCCCCATCTGCTTTGCTGGTGTTAGGCTCTATTATCCAGTTTGGATTCCTTAAACTTGTCTGCTTCTTCGCATTATTTAAATGGTTTGTTTTTATAGCCAGGCCTATATTTATTTCTACCATATGCTTGATGCACACAGGGTGTGTTTTTTCCTGCATGGGTACTCCCCATCTAGGACAAAAAGAAAACCAAGCTGAAGCGTTCATGTTCATAGAAATCCAGCTGAAATAGATCTAGATCTGTGACCTCAAATAAATAAGCACCCAAAAGCCAAATGGGCAACCTGGGAGGCAGCTCCCTTCTTTGGAGCCAGATCTTTGGTCTCTCCCGGCCGGTCTGGTCTCCTCTGCTGGCCTCCTTGTTCCGGGGTTCCGGATCTGTTGGGATCTTCCTCAGCTCTTCTTGGAGATCTGAACTAAATCTCTTTGCCTCCAAAGCTGGGGCTCTGTAGCTGCTTCTCTCAGGATAAAGAGATGACCCCTGCCCTCCCCAGGCTCAGCCTCAAAAGACACAAAAAAAGGAGGGGGGAGGGGAAGAAGAGCCCTGAGGTTCTCAGGGTTACGAGGCTCAGAGCCGCCACCTCTGCCGCAGCTCGGGGAAGAGCTACCGGGTGATTTACCAAGCTGGCTTACCAGTGGCTGGGGGGCTTCTTTCCTCCCCCCTCCAGAACTTCTTTCTGCCCATGCACAGTTTGTCTGCTGTGTGGCAGTTGCCCCAGGTGGGCAAGGCAGAGGCGTAGCAGTGGGGCTAGGGCCATGCTCCGTGCTTGTGACTTGCTTGCAGCACCAGGAAGGTCAAAGTCCAGAATGTGTCTTCTCTTGCTTTGACCTCTCCCTTCTTTCACTGAATCCCAGCTGGTCTCTTCGATCTGGCAGCTGCTCCACGGTCTCCAGCAGAAGGTTGTCCATCCCCTACTTCCTGATTTTTCCCAGGCAGAGGATCTGGGTCACAAAGCTCGTGCTGCCCCCATTGCAGCCCTTAGGTGTGCAGGAACCTTGTATGTTATGGGCCAATCCTGATGTGCAAATCGGATTCAGCTATTTCTGTCATGTTTTTACAGTGGTTTGTGCCCAGGGCTTGCAAGCAAAGGACAAAACTGGCTCCAGTGATCCATACGTTACTGTGCAAATTGGCAAAACGAAAAGGAGAACAAAGACTGTCTTCGGAAACCTGAATCCAATGTGGGATGAAAAGTTTTATTTGTGAGTACTAAAAGATAAAGGTTTTGTGCATTCTTCTTTGCTTCCATTATTCATGGTGTTTATTTGGATGCAAACTTTTTGTGCAGTCTCGGGCTGTGCAAAAAGTTTTGGGCTTTCTCATTCAGCTTCTGAGTTACAGTCAGAACTTTTACCGACTCTTATTATTCAAAGGTCACGTGTTCATGGTATGGAATGATCAGGGAATTGGGCCACATTCTAATTTTGGAGGATGGGAAGCTGGAGTCTTCCACCTTTTCTTGGCCAGGGAAGTGGCCAACTTTTGGTAGACTAGAAGGCACAGTTCATTTGATGTTGGTGATGATGATGGCTTTTCTTAACTGGATTTAAAATACAGTCATGATAGATATAGCCATAGTTTCATCTGCAGCACTGATAACCTTACTGGCAGCAGACTGTCTCTCAGATTGTAGTTTAATTTAAGGAGGGGGGACAGTTTCACTACAGTATGGTGGTTATCCAGGATGGCTGTGTGTAGACTATTCCAGATTTCTTTTCTCTGAATAAACCACAGAGTATTTCTGGAGAGTAGCAGCAGGCCATGGACTTTAGCCCAGTCTGAGCATTTTCTAGAAGCACCTGTTGATCAGTGCTTGGAAAGTAAGCTTCAGAACTCAGATTACAAAAGGAGGATCACCCCCTTGATGTATGTGAACATTTATTTGGTGGTCCTTCTGGTGATTTTTTTTTTTTAAAGTGGAGATCTGAATTTGCTAAAATTGGCAGAATGAGAGTGTGTGACTGGTGAAATTCTACCCCTCCCCAATTCAGCATGTCCCATAATTCAAGACCCAAGTAGGATACTGTCTACAACTAGATAACAGCATCTGTTTGATGGGGTAGTGCCCTGTCCCAGGCCCAGATTTCAGGGGTGATTTTGCATGAGAATCTTGTTGGATGCGATCCCTCCCACCCTTGTCAAAAGAAGGATTGTGCATTACCATTGCTTTTCCATGGGCTCCTTGAGGCCCAAGCAAGGAGAAGGTGTTGCTAGGATGGTTCTTCAAGGGTTGATTCTGGGCTATGGAACCATGGCCTCAGACTCAGTTGGCATGTAGCCAGTACATCCATATTTTCCGAAAAGTAAGCATGAAAAAGCAGTACAGCCTTGGCCAGGAGTCTGATGGGACAGTAAGAATTGAATCATTATCTGCTTGCAAAGACCATCATTGAACAACTTTAAGAGGACGTCCAGCTGTGATTTGCTGTCCTGCCTTATTTCTCCAGCTTGACCAAAGTCCTACCTTTTGTATTTGTTTCACATTTTGCCATGTTTTCTAAGTCCACCGTGATTCAGATCAGGGTTTCCAAGCCAGGTTCATCCTCGTGGCCAGGCTTGTGTCCATTTTCTGCTGCAGTATTCCTCAGTTAGCGTGGGGGAAGCCAGTCTGAGCAAGTGAGCCCTGGGGGCAGGCCCCCTCAATCCTGATGGGGGCCACAGGACTCAAAAGACAGGAAGCGACTTAGGTTGGGTTAGACTTCTGCCCATCAGTTCCTATCTTGAGAAGACCAACTGATAGCAGCAGTCAAGATCCTAGTATGGCTCTCTTCCTTCCTATCCTGACAAAGTTGCAGGATCCAATTTGGGATTTCTGCTTGCAGAGTTAGGGCTTTGCCAGAGGTCTTTGCTCTCCTCTTCCTTGGTGTGCATGCAGAAGGTAAGGTACCTTCTGTCATTGGTCAGGCCTCCTGCCCCCACTGCCGGACTTTCTTCTTTGTCTACTTCTGAACCTCTCATTCTGGGAAGAAGGCAGTCTGCAGCTTTCTCGAGCCTTGGAGAAAATTGCAGCTATTTCCCCCCCACCCCAGATATTGGTGCTTCTCGAGGATTTAGAAGGGAAGACATCAGTGATTGTGGAGTCCTTGAGGTTTTCTGAGCTTGGTTATTTTCTTGCAAATGTTTTGTTACCTGGCTAGGTAACATTTTCAGTGCTAGAATGGAATGGGGTTTACTCTCTGTTTATATGCAGTGGCATGCCCTGCCAGTGTTGGTGGGGGTGTGGGTTTTGTTTTGTTTTATTCCCCGCCCCGCCCAGTAGTTCCTTGATTAGGGTATTGTTTCCTGCTTGATTGTATATCTGGTGATAATCTTGGTGTTAATCTCTACTTCTCTGGATGATGATTGCTGGTGAGGAGATGTTTTGCTTTCCTTTTTACTGTCTCTTTTGAATAGTGTGTAGATGTTGTTTATCTCTATGTGCCTGTTGATGGCTGCCTTGTCTGAATACCGAGCTTCCAGGAATTCCCTCACATTTTTGGATTTAGCTTGGTCTAAGATGGTGACAGTTTCCCAGTTAAAACTATGGTTAAGTCTGTCCATGTGTTGTGAGATTAAGGAGTTTTCGTCATGTCTTCTGACTGCTAGTTGGTACTCGTGGATGCGCTCTGCCAGTCTTCTGCCTGTCTGTCCTACATAGTGTTTGTTACAGTCCTTAAGCTGTATGTTGTAGATGACTCCTGTTTTTTCTTCTTGTGCTACTGGGTCTTTTGGTTTACTTAAGATATTTTGGAGTGATTTTGTTGGTTTGTGTGCTGCAGAGATACCATGTAATAGCATCTGTAATAGTCAGTTGGTGGTTTCTGAGATGTTTCTGATGTATGGCGGTGTGATCCTTTTCATAGCTTGTGTTGGTTGTGTTGTAGTAGGTTGAGTGGTCAGACACTTTTTGATAAAGTTGCGTGGATATCCATTTTGTTGGAAGATGTTGTATAGGTGGTCTTTTCCCTTTTTCTGCTGTTCTGGGTTGCTGCAATGTGTTTGTGCTCGCTTGAATAATGATCTTACACAGCTCCTCTTGTGGGAGGTTGGGATGTTACTTTGGTAATGGAGTACTTGATTAGTGTGGGTTGTGTTCTGATAGACTTGGGTTTCAAATTTGCTCTTGTTTCCTCTGCTGATAAGGATATCCAGGAAGGGTAGTATATTGTTTTCTTCCTCTGTGGTGAATTTTATTCCATTGAAGATGTTGTTGATAGTTTCATGTGTCTTCTCTAGTTGTTTCTTTTTTATTATAACAAAGGTATCATCTACATACTGGATCCATACTTTGGGTTGTATGCGTGGAAGTCCTATAGTTTCTAGGTGTTGCATTACAATCTCTGCTATGAGTCCTGACAGTGGTGATCCCATGGGTGTGCCTCTGATTTGTTGGTATATTCGTCAATCAAACTGACAATAGGTAATGAAGCAGAGGTTGATGAAGTCCATGATTCTGGGTATTTCAATCTGGGTGTATTTGGTTAGGTTGGGTGTGTTGTGTAGTATTGCTGATATGGATTCTTTCGCTAGTTTATTTATTTTTATTTATGCATAGACTTATCCCCACCCATCTCCCCGCAATGGGGGACTCTGGTGGTTTACATCAAATTAAAACAAATAAATACATAATTAAAATTTATAAAAAGACAAACACATCTACACAAATGGAAGGAAGAGAAAAAAATCCAAGAGGCCGATGGAAGCCACACCAGGCCTCTAGGGGGCTAGCCAACCCCATTTCTGACAACCTCCCTCCCCGCCCCAGGCCAGATGGCAGAGCCAAGCCTTCAAGTCCCTCCGAAAGGCCGGGAGTGAGGGGGCCTGTCTCACCTCCGGGGGCAAGATGTTCCAAAAGGCAGGGGCTACAGCAGAGAAGGCCCGCCTTCTGGACCCCGCTAGTCGGAGTTCTTTTGCCAAGGGGGTCCGGAGCATGCCCTCTCTGTGAGATCGGGTGGGACGGGTTGAAATCGTGGGGGCGAGGCGGTCCCTCAGGTAGCCTGGCCCCATGCCATGTAAGGCTTTAAAGGTGATAACCAACACCTTGAATTGGACCCGGAAGCAAACTGGTACTCAATGCAGCTCACGGAGCAAAGGTGTTATATGGGTCCTTCAGACCCCCAAAATAGCTCACGTGGATGCATTCTGGACCAGCTGAAGCTTCCGGATACTCTTCAAGGGTAGCCCCATGTAGAGCGCATTGCAGTAGTCTATCTGGGAGATAACAAGGGCATGAGTGACCGTTCAAAGGGCATCCCGATCCAGGAAGGGGTGTAACTAGTGCACAACCCGAAGCTGTGCAAAAGCCCTCCTGGCCGTGGCTGCCACCTGCTCTTTGAGCAGGAGCCGTGAGTCCAGGAGGACCCCCAAATTATGCACTGGGTCTGTCTGGGGCAGTGCTACCCCATCCAGCACCAACGACGACAACGTCCCGGATACAGAGGCACCATTAACCCACAGCCACTCCGTCTTACCAGGGTTCAGCTGGAGCCTGTTGTTCCCCATCCAGACCCTCACAGCCTCCAGGCACTGCGAGAGGGCGGTCACGGCATCACTTACCTCACCTGGGATGGAGATATATAATTGAATATCATCAGCATACTGATGATACCTCATCCCGTGATGATGAATGATCTCACCCAGCAGTTTCATGTAGATGTTGAAAAGGAGCGGAGAGAGAACCGAGCCCTGCGGCACCCCACAGAGGAGGGGCCGAGGATGGGACTTCTCGCTCCCCATCACCACCGACTGGGACCGGCCCCGAAGAAAGGAGGTGAACCAGCACAAGACCGTGCCACCCACCCCCAAGTCCCTGAGTCGTCCCAACAGGATACCGTGGTCGACGGTATTGAAAGCCGCTGAGAGATCAAGGAGAGCAAGGATGGTCGCCCTTCCACCATCCCGCTCCCACCAGAGATCATCCATAAGTGCGACCAATGCCATTTCCGTTCCATAACCGGGCCTGAAACCTGACTGATAAGGGTCCAGATAATCCGTTTCCTCCAGGACCCTTTGGAGCTGTGATGCCACCACTTTCTCAACCACCTTCCCCAAGAAGGAGAGGTGAGAGACTGGATGAAAATTGTCCAGTATGGTAGGATCCAGGGAGGGCTTCTTGAGCAGGGGGTGCACCAACGCCTCTTTAAAGGGCGCTGGAAACACTCCCTCCTGCAAGGATGTATTAACTGTCGCCTGGATCCAACCACATGTTACCTCCCGAGCTGCTTTCACCAGCCAGGAGGGGCATGGGTCAAGATGGCAAGTGCTGGCCCTCACAGTCTGGAGGATCCTGTCCACTTCCTCAGGAACAACAGGATCAAACCGTTCCCAGATAACTGGGCAAGAATGATCCCCTGGTATCTCCCCAGACCCTGCACCACGCTCGGAGTCCAACTTGGAACGAATTTGCATGATTTTATCCTGCAGGTGCTCTGAAAATTCCTCCATGCGGCCCTGCAAATGAATCTCCAGCTCCCTCTTACCGAGGAGGGATCTAGTGATCCCAAACAGGGCCGCCGGGCGGCACTCTGCGGACGCGATAAGGGCGGAGAAGTATTGGTGCTTCGCCGCTCTTATCGCCACAGTGTAGGCCTTAATAGCGGCTCTAACATGTGTTCGGTCGGATTCGGTCCATGTCTTCCTCCAGCGGTGCTCTAGACGTCTCTTGACCCTCTTCAGCACCCTCAACTCCTCCGTAAACCACAGGGAGTGTCAGGGCCGATGTGGCAAGAGAGGTTGCATAGGCGCAATCCTGTCCAAGGCCCCAGCTGCCTCCCTATTCCAACCAGCAGCCAGGGCCTCCGCTGGACTGTGCAGCAGGTCCACGGGAATGCTCCCCAGCTCCCTCTGGAACCCTGATGGGTCCATCAGGCGCCGGGGGCGGACCAATCGCATGGGTCCTGCCTCCCTGCAGAGGGGGGTGGCATAGGAGAAACTCAGGGTCACCAGGACATGATCTGACCATGACAGCGGGGAAAGCTGTACATCTCCCCTCAGATCACTTTGCCATTGCTCAGACAAGAAAACTAAATCCGGCATGTGGCCACTGTCTCGGGTTGGGTCCCGCACCATTTGAGACAGGCCCATGGCTGCCATGGTAGCCATGAACTCCCGAGCCGCCTCCGAGGACTGCCCCAGGGACGGTAGGTTGAAGTCCCCCAGAACCATAAGCCTGGGGAACTCCACCGCCAGCCCCGAGATGGCCTCCAGCAGCTCAGGCAGCGAGGCTGCCACGCGGCAGGGAGGCTGGTACAGTAGCAGCACTCCCAACTGTTCGCGGGCACCCAACCTAAGAAACAGTGTCTCACAGCCAGAAACTTGTGGAGCAATGCCCCTGAAGGCCACTAGAGACTCGGATGACAACAGCCACGCCTCCTCCCCTGCCCTGGCATCTTGGCTGATGCCACACCGTAAACCCAGCTGGGCACATTTCCGAGAGGGGAACCCCCCCCTCGGGCCCCTGGGGTTTATGGGTTTATGGATGTAAAGAGTCCTGTGACATCAAATGACACCATAATTTCACCTTCATCTATGTGTACATCTTTGATTTTCTGGAGGCACTGTAGTGAGGAGTTGATAGAATATTTGCTGTTCTCTGTGAGATGTCTGAGCTTTTTTGTCAGTTCTTTCGCTATGTTGTATGTTGGAGTCCCTAGCAAAATACATAAATAAATAAAAACAAAACAAAGCCCACACCCCACCAACACTGGCAGGGCGTGCCACTGTATATAAACAGAGCAAACCCCATCCCATTCTAGCACCGAAGATGTTACCTAGCCGGGTGACAAAACATTTGCAAGAAAACAGCCAAGCTCAGAGAACCCCAAGGACTCCACAGTTCAACCCTGAGCTCCGCATATTCTCTTCTATTGGTACATCAGTGATTGTGAAGTTTAATTCTGAAATTCTGTTCCGTGCCCTTTTATTTCTTGTCCTGAGCTGCCTTAGCTACTCCATCTCCCAGCTTTCACTCTAACACATTTGTTTTCTGGCTAAAGTCCAAAAGGTGAAACTTGCCAAGAAGAAGGTCCGCCTCTAGACCTTGATCTGGCAACCTGGTATCTCCCCACTGTGTGATTTCCATCCTTAGTCTTCCTGTTTTTTCATGACTGACTGGCTTGCCTGCAGGTCACAGCCCTTTGTGCCTCTGGAAATGAGCAAGGGCTCCTGAAACCCATGACCATCTTGGCTTCAGTTCAAGACAGGACAGAGTGAGGAGTTTCCTTGCTGCTGGGCACCCACTGAATCTTGGAGGAGATCCTTTGCTGGCTTGCTTTCTCCATGCTCTGACAAAGCCTTGGGAAACAGATTTGGCTTTTTGTCCTGAAGCTATTCTGTGTGGCCCCAAGATTGGCCCGGGCAGGACTATCCTTCCAGGTTCAAGCTCCAGACAACCCAGTACTATCCCCATTGCAGGTGCTTCAGAGCAACTGTTGGGTCACCTGAAATGCTGCCCTTGTCTTCTTAGCTGGTAGTTGTGTTTTGCTGACTCTGGATGGCTCCTTGGGCTGGCTGGCTATCCCTGGGTTCCCAGCTGGCACCAATAGCAGTTTCTCCCCTTGCTGGCTGTTCACTCCAAAATGAGCAAATAAATGTTAACTATCTCAAATAACACAAAACAGTGGTGCTTTTGAAGTCCATGAATTGCTCTTTCCACCTTCATTCTGAGCTAACTGTGTTCGCTTGACTCCTCCTCATCAGGAAATTGGGAAAAGCATGAGTGTTCGGAAATCAAGCTTTGTAGGAGCATATGCTCCATATGCAGTTCACATGAACAGCTTCCTTTCTTGGAAGAAGTTTGGAAAAAACCCTGTGTGTTTACGGCAGAAATTGGCAGCCATGCCAGCCTTATAACAGCATGTTTTCAGCTTTTAAAAATAAAGTGACAGCATTTGTTGAATTAATTAACATACATACGCCCCTTCATAAACAAAGATTAAAAGCAGCCAGATGATTCAGCTAAGGCATTGAGCATGGGGAAAAGGACCAGAGAGGGTATCAGAATGCAATTCTCCTAGTAGGAGTTGGAGCTAGACTCAGCCATGGAAGAAAAAAAGGGTGAATAAGCCCCAGTATTCACCCTGAAGGAATACTGTTGAATAAAAGAAGAGTGAGATGTTATCATCCTTGAGAACTTAGTTGAGAATAAGCTCCAGTGAATATGGGGGAACTTGGCTTGTTCTGTATAAACATCCATCAGATCATGCTGAAATTAGTGGAAGATGATGACAGCTCCCTGACCTAATTGTTGTCTTTAATTTTAAAATATCCAAGTGATGGTCTCTGCAGAAGGAATTTGAAACCTCATTACAGTCCATCAGGAAATGCAGAAGATCTTGGGCCAACTGTGAAGTCAGAGAGGTGGTGACAGGATAGTTATTCCCCTGAAATGTCCCTGAAGAATCCAAAGAAGAGTGAATACTGCACTCGAAAGACCACCCTGGGTGTTCCTGTCTGCCTGCAGTGTGAACCCAGAGCTGTGGTGACCCTTCTTCCGTTCTGCATTGCAGAGAACTGTCCTGTAGTGCTCAGAAAGAAAACTTCAGCTCTCTGAATTTGGCTTTAAGCAATGTCATGCACACATGTCATCTAGAGCTAGCTGTTGCCTGCCTGCCTGCCTGCCTGCCTGCCTGCCTGCCTGCCTGCCTGCCTGCCTGCACGCACACACACACACACAGCATTTGTCTCATTTTTTCCTGAAGCCAAAGAAGAAAGAGTCCTTAGGGCTTACTGGTGGCTTAGGGCTTACTGGTGGCCTCCCAGGCATATGAGAATCACCTCAAAGATTGCCCACTGTTGAAAGGAACTAGGTTGCAGGTGTTAGTACTGGCTTTTGGAGAATTCTGAATGAGGATTCCTTGAATCCGTTCAAAAGAGAATCATGAAAATCAGCCAAAGGTGGCCATTTCCACCTAACTTCTCTCTTGAGAATGTAGTTGTAGAGAGGGTGGGAATTGTTTCCTCCCTTCCAAATCTGCTGAAAAGTGCTGTTGAGCCCTCTGCCCTTTGTAGCTCTGCCTGAGCCCCGGCAATTGTGACAGATGATTTGTGCCACCTATTAGCCTGTGTTTTGTCACCACAGTGTGGTGGGACAGAAGATCCCAGAAGATTTTTGCCAGTCTGGCAGTTTCCTGCGGAGGAACACAGAAATGATGAAACAGAGCATCTGTGGGCACTTGTGTTCCTTGGGGCAATCTGTTGACTGCAGGAAAGTCAGTGGCTTGGCCTCTGCAGCTTGAATGTGCAGTGTTTAAAGCCAGACTCTCAGTAAGTCAGCAAGAACTCCTTTTGTGTCATGGTGAAACAAGGGAGACTTCTACCAGTTCTGGCTGCTGTGGGAGAAAAGATGCTGGCTCTAAAACAATTATTTCTGCTACTATTGTAGGCTTTAAATGTGGAAGAGTGATGTCATTCAACTGTAGTATCTCTCAATCTATTCATGATCTAAGAGATTAAAATAAATGGCCAAGGATTTAGAGTGTACAGCTTTCTGATTACAAGTATGGATTTATTTTACATTATGCAAATTGTTTCTTTGATCCTGCTTGGTCTTCAAATAATCCCATGTTTGCTTTGAAAGAGAAAAGTGGCTATTGTATTGGAAAAACATTCTGTCAATCTAGCTTTTTACATAGTTGATCCTTCCCTCCATTCCCATTTCATCCTTTCTTTTATAATCTAATAGCATCCATGTCTGAATATGCAACCCATAGAATCATGGAGTTGGAAGGGATTTTAGAGGTAATCCAGCTAACCCCCTCCTCAGTGCAGGAACCACAAGAGCATCTCTAACAGATGACCATCTGCTCTATGTTTGAAGATCTCAAGAGAGAAGTCATCACTTCACGTGGCAGTCTGCTCTACTGGCTGACACTCATACAGTCAGGGAGTTCTGGCTTGGTAGAAAAGGCAAATGTTATCAGCAAGAGAAGTGTCCAAGTAAAGATGCTGATTCTCTCCTGTTCCAAGTCCAGCTAAGGATAAAGTTAGAGAGAATGCATTCAGAAACCTCCTTGGTGTGCTCTGTTTATTGATTGGTCTCCTCTTCATTCATGGTGGAGGCAGACCTGTTTTTAAACTCTGGGAACTGCTGCTTCAGATCTCTTCCAGCTGTCAACATAAGCAGATGTTGATGCCTTGGAGACCCTAACATCTTAAAGGAGGTGGCATTTAGAGGTGGAGGCATGTTTTGGAAGAGAATCTAAGTTGTCCACATCTTTGCAAATGATGGGATTGGTGGGATTCCAGTCTCTCAGTAGCAAGATCTCCATGGGCAATTTGCACCTGCTTCTCACTGCAACTTGAGGACAATTGGTGGCCCCCCAGAGCTCACTTCTTTGCCTTCTCTAAATACAGTGGACAGCTGGTGCTGCTTCTTCCTAGACAGGGGCAGCCAGAAGGCATTCTAGATTATGGAGCTCTGCAAAGCCAGGTTCGATGTTTTTTAGGGAGGGGTCTCCATAAATAAAGTGTGGGGGAGGGGTGTTGAAATGGGAGGGAAATGGTCTCCATTCCCATGGCATAGAAATGTCCAAACAGGTCAAGCTCTCTTATGTTAGGTTTCTTAAAGATCTTTGACCCTTCCAGAATTCCCACTAAGAAGCTCCTGGTGTGGGGTGTGTATGTGTGTGGAATAAGGCAATGGTGGATGCAGGGCAGCCAAAGGAATCCTGGAGTCCAGTAAGAAACCGGAGTAGTGCTGGCTGTGACAGATCTGAAAGGTCTCAGGTATCCCTTTGCTCCTTCTCAGGCTGCGCACAGTGCTCAAGCTCCCGAAGAGTACAGAGCTTAAGCCCAAGCGCATCAGATGAAGAACCCCCTCAAAGCCACTGGCTCCCTTGCCTTCGTGTCCAATTCCTGTTGGCCTGGCTGTGAAATCCTCAAGCAGGGGTAGCCAAAACCCCATTCAGAAGGGAGATCTCACTGCACTTTAATAAGTGCTGCTTAGGCAGGAATAAGCTGCAGATGCTTTGCTGGGCATTCATGCTCCCTTGTGCGTCCATTTGGACTGCTGCTCCCCTCAGTCGTAATCGGCTTAGTGATAGATGGGAGATGCGTGAGAGGCTGCAGGCAGGGCCATAACCGTAAAGTATGTTCAATGAAATAGACCACTAAAGGTAAACAGATGTGGAGTCTGTGAAGTGATGTTATTTCCATACCCTACGAATCGGTAAGAAACTCTGAAAACCAAAACTACTTCCTTTCCAAAGGGCTGCGTGTGCTCATAATCCAGGGCTGGCAGGTCTGTGCCACAGAGCGGGTGATGATGGTGGGGGTGGGGAAAAGAGGCAGAGAAGGTCTTGAGGAAATGAAGGGCAGGTCGAGCCCAATAGTTCCTTGCTCGGGAACGAGGGGGGTGGGAAGGCTGAGGTTTCAGAGCAGCACACCGCCTTTGCATGCAGCAGAATTGAATCCAGCTCAGTCCGTTGCATGGGATATTGACATGTAATGCCAGGAATGAAAAGCAGACTAGCTGGGTGAATGGATCACTCAGGTAGAGCTGAAATAAACACAGGCAAGTGGAAGGGTTTAAAAGCTGAGATTCTCAAGACTGGAGGGATCTAGTGTTGATCGCACATTGTGAATGGAAGGAAATGCTTCTTTTCCAAAAAGATCCAGAGTCAATCTTACCTCCAGTGCAGTCTCCAAACAAAGCTTAAGTCTCATGGACCATCTGAGGTGGTGGGCATATCCTGGATTTTGGATGGTTGGGAGCCAGGAGAGGTACCCTCTAGTCAAAACAAGAAAGGAGCAGAAACTTCTAATTGTTCTAGTCAGCAAGCTGGAGAGACCGAAGCTTATCTTGGGACTGCAGGGCCCTCACCAGACTTGCAGCAAACTGGGTATCTCAGAAGATTTTGGTGGCTGATTTTAGCAGCTGTTTCTTTGGGGTCCTGGGCCACGTGGGGAGGCATCTTGGACCGTTGGGCCAAGATTCTAACAGACGAGACTGAACCGGGGGGGTCTCAAATGAGCAGGATGCTTCTTTCAGAATGAGAGTGGAGCCTCCCCCCTGCCCCCTGCATTGTTTTCTAAAAATTGGCAAATGAATTCTGTTGCTGTTCAAGCCTTGAATTAAAACAGTGAAGCCCAGCAGTAGGGACGTTGTCTGGTGTGCTTAGCACAGCGAGAGTCCCCTCCCCAGCAAAGAAGTTTGGCTGTACTGTAGAAATGCAGCCTTTTCTTCTTCAATTATTCATCATGAGGAACGATTGATTGTGCAAAACTGCTGCTGATCCTTGGGGAAGAAGCAGCAGCACCAGCACTCTGAGGGATAATTTCATTTAGGGGCTTGGCCCTTGGGTAGCATCCGTGAGACAGGTGCAGCACAAAGAGCCCCCGGTACAAGAGAATCCAGGACTGGTCAGCTGGGTCTATCATCAAGGACTCTGCTCTTCCAATACTTCAATGGGGCTGGTGTCCAGGCCAGCATTTGAACCCAGGGTCAAATGAGGGTCCAAGGCAGCAGAGGGTCCCCAGGATTGGGGTGGTGGTGGTGGTGTCGGTGTCAGCTGTTTGGATTTCTCCTTTTCAGGCCTAGGCCTTGAAAATTCCACCTCCTTGTCATCTGGAGAGCCATGCCCGGGGCTAAAGAAGACGTGTGGTGGTTGGAAAATCAGAGGCCTAATTAATGATAGCTGGCTGGAAAGAACCACCGCAACAGGGTTATTTATGCAGTGACCTAGATTTGCTTTGTGTATGTTTTTGGTGAGACAGGACATATATTACTTTCCACAAATAAGCCCAGGCAAATCCTTCCCTATAATAGATCAAGAGCTAAACCCAAAACACATTTGTATTTCATTCCAGTTAGCTCCTCTGGACTTGCTGCTACAGTCATCCAGATGCTGAGTCAGAAAGTGCAAGGAAACTTTCTGGCTCAGGGGTTGGGGTGCTTTAACTATGGAGGTTGCTGCTTTCTGTCAGCCCAGCCGACACCCACTCTTTGGGCTTCCAGCCATGCCCTTCCCAAACCTGATCAGGTGGCTCTGGTTTTCTCCAGCCGTGTCTCCCACAAATCTCCCTGCATCCCAGAAGCCTCCAAATGCAGTAGTTGCCTGTCATGCCCAGAGCAGGATGGGCCTTTGACCCCTTGCATTGTGAGATGGGACAAGTGTCTGGAAAGCTTCGTCTCGAAGAGTTACCTGGCCAGGCCTCTTCCTGCAGAGGTGTGACTTTTTGGCTGGGCATGCACAGGGTCCTGGTCCCAGCAGAAATGGAGCTGGGGGACTGGTGGTCCAGTGAGTTGCGGAAACCCAGCTCCTGTCCTGGCCCTTGTTGGTGTTTCCTTAGCCTGGGTTTACCATTGTGCTAGCTGTCTGTGGGGACTCCTTAACAAACACAAAGAAATGGGACCCAGGTGGGAGCTGCATCTTTGCCAGCCCCTGAGCCCTTCCCTGCCTTTCCTTTGCAGTGAATGCCACAATTCCACAGACAGAATAAAGGTCAGAGTTTGGGATGAAGATGATGATATCAAGTCACGAGTGAAGCAGCATTTCAAAAAAGAATCGGACGATTTTTTGGGACAAACTATCATCGATGTGAGAACTCTGAGTGGGGAAATGGATGTCTGGTACAACCTGGGTAGGTGACTCCTGTCTCTGAAAGGAGCAGGAGGGAGTCCAGCCCTTTTCCCACAGCATCCACAACCTCTGAGCAGACCCTTTTCCCTAGAGAGCCTAGCTTTCCCCTGACCCCAGACCCTGGAAGTTGCCTCAGGGCACCTTCTTTGTTTCTTCCCTTCCTATTGGCCAGGGACCTTCTCGAGAAGCAGGTGCCCCCATCCCTTGCTGCAGAATGCAGCTTGCAGCTTCTTGAGTCAAGCAGCGCTTCCTCTTACGTCCCAGATGAAGCCAGTGCACACTTGCTTCTGTGGGCCTGTTGTAGAGGTTCTGCAGCCTGATGAGCAGAATCTGTGGCTCTCCTTACACATGGCAAGAGTCTTCCTTCAATGGAATGAATGGCAGCAATGCCCCTCTCTGCTGTAGCAAGCTGTTCTTCATGACAGCCAACATATTCCTTTTCCTCTTGTTTGCTAGATAAGCGCACTGATAAATCTGCCGTTTCTGGGGCTATTCGCTTGAAACTCAATGTTGAAATAAAAGGGGAGGAGAAGGTTGCACCATATCACATGCAGTACACCTGTTTACACGAGGTATGTGGTGGACGTGGCTTTCCCTTCAGCACATCACCACAGAGGTACGCTTGCAGTAACGTTCCGAGGTTGATGAGGGTTTCCCTGAGTCTGGGAAGAGGTAGCTGGCAGAAAGGAGGCAGGATCACCCTTCCGTGGATTATAGATGCTGGAGAGGCAGGGGGGAAGCAGGTTCTGGAGAAAGCAACATCCCACTAGTTGGGGGAGCTGTGGGGGTAGAAAACAGCTGAAGGCAGCACAGCCATTCCTGAGGCTGAGCCAAGGGGTCCAAACCTTCCCTCCCCCACTTAAGGAACTGGCTTAATATCTCGTCTGCAGCACCCAGCAAAGCCCAAGGCCAGCAGAAGGGCTAAACATGAAGAGAGGAAGCTTCCTTTTGTTAAAGGAGGGCCCTGTGAAGAATGCACCAAAGCAGCACATTGACATTCTTGGCTGCCCGCTTGTCCTGGGGTTGCCCTGCTACCCCCACCATGGGGTGGGTACCTCAAGAATGGCTGGGAACCCAGGATGCTTTTCCCCTGAGCGTCTTGTGCCAAGGGTAAGGATCAAGGGTGCCTGTCACGCTTGTAGCTGAACAAACAAAAGAAGGAGTCAATGAAAACTTAATCCTAATGTAATTCCATCTTCTCTGATAGTAGCCGAAAGTTGAGATTTTCAGTTGAAATGAAAAATGTGTTTCCTTCAGAACCTCTTCCACTACTTGACTGAGGTGAAAGCAAGTGGAGCTGTGCAGATCCCGGCAGTCAAAGGAGATGATGCCTGGAAGGTCTACTTTGATGACGCTGCACAAGAGATTGTTGATGAATTTGCAATGCGCTATGGAATTGAAAACATCTACCAAGCAATGATGCAAGTAGCATCTCATCTTCAGTTGGTGGGCTAGTGGATTGGGCGGAGGCTGGCAGAACAGTTTGTCCCCAGGTTTCTTCAAAGGCTTCTCTTTAGTGAGAGCAGCTATTTCAGCCTGCCTTACGTACCTGCCAGTGGCTGAGCAGATCTCAGTTTGGAAGCCCCCAGCAGAAGAGCGCATTGACTGCCCAATCACATGGAACACAATGTAGATTTCTCTCTCTCCCATCATCCTCAACTATACGCACTTGATCCCTTTAGGTCAAACTGTTCGGCATCCTTTCTTCAGGATCCGAGATCCCCATTGGCCCCAGCGCTGAGGACAATGCTATCAAAGCCAGGGCACTAGGCAGCGTTCAAAGTGTGAAGGTGCCTGAGCGGATTGGACCTTGCTGGTCGAGTCTTTAGGAATAGCTAGCCTTGCTCACTGCTCACTGTGGCAAGGCCATAATGTTGGCAGCCAGGGAAATCAGGAGAGTTTGTGCTGAGAACATCCACCTGGCAGGGAGATGTCCAGAGAGGGAGGGAAGGGTCTACTAACCCTTCCACGCCTGAAGAACCCTCTAGTGGAGTAACGTCCTGCTCTTTCACATACACTGTCCAAAGTTATCAAGCCTGAGTAAGAACTCTCTCCTCCGGCTCATTTACAGAGCTCTCTGTACTTTTGTGTAATTAATGTGGCTGTTCAAATTCAAAAGTAGACAAGGCAGCATTGAAATTCCAGATCACCATCATCTTTTCTGTGAAGATGAAATGGAAATGAAGGTTTCTTGGCGGTTCTAAATACGTAGGTATTAATGATGCCAATGTACAGCCCTCGTTGGAATTTCAGAGAGACCAGCAAGGCAAAGAGGTGTGGCTCCCTTCTGAGAAATTGGTTTGACACACCAAATTAATTTTATTTCAATGTTGAAGCCCAGGTTCTGAAGGAAGCCCTTTTAGCTGTGCCCAAGGAAAAAGGTAAAGCTCTCTGTAAAGGCTTTATCGTTTTAAACATGTTATACTTGTGTACTAATTAATTTCTACAGTGTAGCCAAGCCCCCTCCTAATCAGTGCCTTGCACCAAAGGCATTTGCTGACTGCTGAAAACAGAATTCAGTTGCCCAAAGGAAACCTTTGTTACGGTTCAGTCTTTGAATGCTGGTGCCAGGCCAGCCTTCAGAGCCTTCGTTCCAGAGACGAGAAAGAGAGACGCATCCTTGCTGCCGTTGTGCTTGTGAACTGAGGCATTGATTTATCTGGGGGTGCTCCGTGGCGGAAAGGCAGTCTGTAGGCAGACCTGCTGATCTGGGTAATATGGGCTGAGCCCAACATGGGACCCAGCATTGGACCCACCCACCTCAGGAGCTGCGCTGCTGCTCCCCCTGCTCAAGGAAGACCCTCTGGCAAGGTTCTATTCAGAGAGTAAGCCGGCTTCTGTGGGTATTGACTCTTGATGCAAACCCCTGTGAGGTCTGTTCTGCCTCTCCCTGAAGGGGAGAACTTTCAAGAGTGAGGAGTGGAAGCAAAGCCAAACCACTCCAAGTAGAGAGCCGTGCTCCTGCAGGCCCAGGACACTCAAGCCCTTTGGTCTTGCTGCCAAGAGGTACCTGGCATCTCTGGATAGCAGCCACCTCCTTGGTTTGTCTTTCAGGCACTTCTCTTGCCTGTCTTCCAAATACATGTGCCCTGGTGTTCCAGCTGTTATGAGCACTTTGCTAGCCAACATCAATGCTTTCTATGCTCACACCACAGCCACCACCAGTGTGTCTGCTTCCGATCGATTTGCTGCCACCAACTTTGGGGTAAGTGTGGTTTTCTTCTGCTGCTCCTCACAGTCACTATTCCAATTTATGAACACAGGAAAGTTTCTTCTTTCTCCCAGGCTCTAACATGAATGAAAAACTATAGAAAGCAATCCGTGGGAAGCACCCAAATCCATCAAAATACATCCTTTTATTAGGATCAATTCCGTTAGCCCCAAAAGATTCAATCCTGTTTTCTGAAAGAGCTTCCCCTGGTCTTGAGAATGTTCCTTCCAGTGCCTTGTGGAAGTGTTATGATGAAGCCATAGTTTTATGCATTGTTTCTTTGAGGGACACATCCTTTTCCTTTAGAGCTATTTATGTATTTTAGAAAGTATCATCTCATTTTGCAATGTGGCATTCTGTTCCTGCTGCCCCTGCTGAATGTCACAGAAGCCTGTCTTTCCAGCAAGATGAGGGAATTGTGTGAGACAGTGAGAAAGATACCCCTTGGAGTAAGAAGTGTTAAAGAAAGGTATGGCTTTTGGGGTGCTGGGCCCTGCCTGAGACATTTTATCTCTGACTCTTGCCCCATCCTTTGACAGTCACCGGACTCTGATCTGTATATGCATCGAGAAGGGCATCTTTCTCCTTATTCCAACCTATCTAGGGGAGATTGGGAGAGGGGTGGAAATGGGAATGCTTGCTAGTTCTGCGACTAATCAACCACTTGATCAACCAGTAGAGTCCAGTGAATCAGTAAACAGCTTTGGGTCATGGAGAAGCAATAATGGCACTAGGTTAGACTCAGGAGATAAACCTTGATAATTCTTACTGTTTCTAAAGAAATGTATACATACAAAACTGTTATTAGCCTTGCTGACTGCAGTGAGTAGGATGCATGAATATAAAGGGGTAGCAAATACCAATTTTAGAGATTTGATCCAAAGATGATTTGTCTTCCCAAATCAAACCAAATGGATCTCTTGGGAGATGTACAGAAATGGCTTTAATGTCATCCCACTCGAATTGGCTTGATTATCAAATTGGATCACCAGTCCAAATCAGAAAAAGTTTCAAGTCAGATACCGCCAGATTCACACCCTTCCTGTTACAATTTGTCTCTTGCTAAAGAAAAAGTTTTTAGCATAAGAGCAGAGATTGCCTAAGAATCATGATGTCATGGCACATCTGTGAAAATACAACCTCCAGATCTCAGTGTGTTAAGGACAGAAATTAACTCTTGAAGCTGATGCAGAAGCTTCTTGAAGGCATTGAAGGGAAGCTGCTTCTTGAAGAAACATTCTTCCTTCTTTGTGGGTCAACAGGTGACCAAGGAACAGCCCCCTTTATCCCAGAGATAGTTGACAGCCCCTGGATGCCAACCACCTCGAAGGCTGGGTTTCAGCCCTTGATCCATTGCTTGAGGTGGTGCAGCTCACGTGGGGCTCTTCTTTCTGGTTGGCTACCCAAGACCACAAGGGAACAAGCAAGTGATGTCATAGGCCTGAAAGAGTAGAACGGTTGCTCCTTTGGCTCCATTGCTCTGCCTGCCCAGGGCTGCCAGATGGAACCCTGCTCGTTGTGCTTCCATAGGCGCTTCCATAGACCGTCCCCTTGTGGAGATCCCTGGTCTGGAATCCTTTCCCTTGGCTTTTTGCCTTCCCTAGCATTGCAGCAGGGGCATGCGGTGTGCTAAACAGGCACTTTCTCACTAAAGGACAGCCCTTTAACCAAAGCATGAAGGCAGCTGTGGCTTTAGGAAATAGTTGCCTCAGTCTGGCTGTTGTACAGGGAAAATATGGTGCGTCCATCTGAGCTTCCTTGGAGGCCCACCTGCTGCTTCAGGCCTTGGCAACTGACCTGGGATTTTGTTTCTCCAACCACCATCTTAAGCAACCACAGCCAGCCAACTAGCTTCTACAAAAGAGGCTGGCATAGCAAGGAAGATGGCACTTCTCCATGGAATTGGGGCAGGTGGTCCCCTCTGTGGTTTCCCGGGCTGATCATTCCTGGGCGCAGCCACAGAGGGAGCCTGTGGGCTCCCAGTCAGTGGGCCGCCACTGTAGCCACCTCTTCAGTTGGTCCTGACGGCTCTGTGTGTTTTCCACGCAGAGAGAAAAGTTCATCAGATTGCTGGATCAGTTGCACAATTCATTGAGGATCGATCTCTCTAAATACAGGGTATGTATGCTTTCCTTCTTCCAAAGCACATGGATGCTTTTGCATCAAAGGCCGCCAGCTGGAGAACCAGCCCTTTTGATCGCAGCCAAACTCAGACCGAGGGTTGCCCCGTGATGGAGTAGCTGGTGGGCCAGATTGCGTTGTCGGCAGTCCTTCAGCTCTGCAGCTGCTCTAAAGTGCCAGTTTCTCTGTTTGGCATCTGAAAGGATGCTGAACTCTTAGCTCTTAATTTCCCTCTGTCCAGGAATAAAGCAGAAAGTAGGTTGTGGAGAGAAAGGTGCTTTGGGGGAAAGTTTGGCTCAGCTCATGTGTGAAGGCAATATGGGGGCGCTGGAAAGAGCCAAGGAAGCTTAGCCCCTTCTCATGGGAAATTTGCAGGTTTGGACTAAGGCAGCTGATGAGCCGTGCCGGCTGAGGAGGACGGGAACTGTAATGGGGGCACGGGATTGGGATGGCGTTTCCCTGCCTATTTCTCTCCAGAAGTGCACACAGAGCCTGGGGGCGGCTCTTCCACCCTGTCTGATTTCTGTGTTGGACTGCGGGTGGATAAGCCAGGCTTCTCTGCCCAGCCAAAGGGCTCTGTCTGCATGGGCCCATGGTCGTCTGCCTGCTGTGGAGGTTTTAGCATTTGTCCGTTCCGCTCACCTACAGGAAAATTTTCCTGCCAGCAGTCCAGAGAGGCTTCAGGACCTGAAATCAACTGTGGATCTGCTGACAAGCATTGCATTTTTTCGCCTAAAAGTAAGTTCAGCTCCCTCCCAGATGCTTACATACCAGAATCTAAGTCCAGGATATTTCCAGAATCTTTATTTTTCATACGGACCTTAAACTTTCAATGAAGCCAGCGGAGAGGAAGGAAATCATTTCCTTCCTGCTGGATGCCTCTTCCATCGTGTAAGCTAATAAAATGTGGGACTGTTGAGCCGTCAGGGCTGCTAACGGCGGAGAAGCCTGAAGGTCAGTTCTGGGTCATCCTGTTCAGGTTCTAGAGCTGCAGAGCCCCCCTCGAGCCAGCGCCGTCGTGAAAGACTGCGTCCGGGCCTGCTTGAATTCCACGTACAGATATATTTTCGACAACTGCTACGATCTGTATGCTGGGTTAATGGACCAGGTGAGTGCCTTCTCCTCGCTTACTCTCCCCAAGGGTCCTCAGGCCCACTTTGAGGCAGGTTGAGTCCTGTCCAGCTTTAAAGACCACTAAGAAGAGTAGATCCACCACTAAATGGGGCAGGCATCATCCATACTGGAAGACCCAGGAGGGGGCCAGTATTAGGTTGCCCCAAAGGCCCTGTTCAATCTGTTGTACTCTAATGTGCCCCCCCCCCACCCTGCCCCGAGAAAAGCACATACAAAGGCAGCAGAGGATGCTTGGTAGGGACAATTCTGAGCAGAATAAAGTTGGCTGCCTCTGAGGTTGGGGGAGGGGGCTGTGTTGGTCCCTGGCTCAAAGCAGATGGCCAGTCAGGGTCTCCCACTGACCCAGACCATAGGTAAACACTTGCTAGCTGTGACTGTGTAACTGGAGTTGCCGCAAGTTGGTCCTGAATCGATGCAGAAAGAAAGATCGTATCCCCATCATGACTGCTGTGGTTAGCAACAGCAGTTAAATGGAGCCTCCACATCCAGTGGCAGCCTACCTCTAAATACCAAGTGCCAAGGACTCTAAGGGAACTTAGAGCCAGCCTTGGGGAAAGTGAGAGGGATACTGGGAGAAGGCAGCAAGAGGAAGAAACTCAACAGAACTCCTGATTTTCTTGAGTATAAGATGGGACAGAGCAACTTGAACAGGCTTTCAAGATTCTGTTCTGCTGCTTCACTACAATAAAGAGCCTCCTGGAATCTCTGCTGGGCCTATTTGTTGACTTGGCCTACCTCAAAAGGTTGACATGGATAGTCACCCGGATCTCTTGGTTCAACCTGCTGCTTGTAGACTTCAGGAAGCCTTTGGCTGGGCACTGCTCAAGCAGACCCCTGATCTGCTTGGGGGCCCTCACCAAGCTCTAATCCACAACTGCTTCCTTGGTCATTCCAGCCAGCTGGGTGCTGAAATCATTCCTTTAAACATAAAGATTGGTGATATTCCATCCATGCCATTTCCCTAAATGAAGAGATAAAGACAGGGGACTGGATGGCAAGCCGTGAAATGTAATCAGTTAAAGGAGCCTCCCCTTGAAAATATCACTGGCCACTCTTAGAGCAGGGAAAGGAATAAACATGTATGTTGGGTTGGTGGCCATTCAGGTGTAATCTGTAATTGGAACCTCTCATTTTTCAAAGCAAGGCTCTGTACAAGGATGGTAATGCTTCCCACTTAACCAGTGGCAGAGGACTGTGTTTATCATAATCCTCTGCCAGGCTTCTTGGGGGCAGCAGCCACGGTGACAGCTGTAATACGTGTGGGGGGGCAACTGGGAGGCACTGTTTCCCAAGCTAATCTGGGATGAAGGGAGCTGTCATTGCAACAGCCTGCTTTTGATGGCAAACAAGAACTTAGTCATTGATGCAAAAAACTGAAACCCCCTATCACATCCAAGATGCCTGGTCTGGCCTGGCCTGGCCTTTAGAGCCATAATTTTTCTCTTCGTTTAATCTCTCAGTGACATTTGGAGGTGTCGTTCCCTTTCCAGTCTGCTTCTGTTTACAAGGATCTATTTGGCTCATTTGCCTTGTGAATGTTGAAATGAAAACAGCATTACAGAGCAGGTCTGCATTTGGGCAGGAGGGAACTCTCTGGTTCACATGGCTAAGTTCTGTGCTTGGAAAGATGTCTTCTGTGCATGGCATATCCAGATAATCACCAGATTTGTTGGTGTGTCTAGAGCAAAAAGAGATGCGTACAGTCATGATGCAAACACCCATGGGATGTGGAATTGCAGGACTGTCAAGGAAAGAAATCTTGGACTGTGGGGAGACAGCTCAGTGAGGGGTTAGTGAAAAGGGGTTTTTATGAAAAGGGGTTTGATGGAGGACCAGCTTGCACTGCAGTGACTCCATATCAGTTGTCTCAGGCTACTGTGGGTCTGGCGCAGGATCAGAAAAAGATAAGCCCAGTGTTCTTGGAACAGAGAAGAAAGACTGCAGCATTGGGGCCTTCTCTGTTTAGAAAAGGAGTCAGTCAAGCAGAGAAGATCATGCTAGAGTGCATGCAATTGGGCACGAGAGGAGGAGGAGAAGGAGAAGGAGAAAGAAGGTATTTTTCTTCTCCTTACCTAGCAGTGGGATCTGCCAATTCAGCTGCGTGGCGGAAGATTGCAGGGGCATCTAAGAAGGACTTTCCACACACCACATCATTCTTTACTGAGCACTTTCCCTGCTGACATCACCCAGCCATAGTTGAGGCAACATGTGGCCCTCCTCCTCACTGTTCCCATCACACAAGCAATGGATGGGCGACAGTCTAAGCTACGAGTGGAGAAGGGGTCATAGAGCCTCTTCTCTGAGAGCTGGAGAGACAGATTCATGGAGGAATGGGAGCCTGGCATCCCTCTGCCCCTAAGGAGCAGCTGCGGTGCCCCTCCCTCCTCAGTTACCTACAGTTCCTCTCAGCCTTGGACAGGGGAATAAGATGGCTGAGGGCAAGCAGGTCCTAGAAACTTGTAGCTCCTCAGCAGATTTTGCCCATTTGGAAGGGGCTGTTTGTCAATTTTATATAGCCGCCCATCTCACAAAACAAGTGACTCTGGGTGACTGTAGGTTGAACAGCCGCATAAATGACCAGGCTCCGATTATCACATTTCGGGCCCATTATGTGAAGGCCCAGGTCCCTTGAGAAGTGTTGGGAAAGGTGGAAGGAAGAAGCAAGGTAGATGGACTTGGTTATCGCAGCAGCGGGTACACCATTGGACAACCTGAAGAGCCAGGCTGGAGACAGATCATCCTGGAGAGAGTCTATTGATGTGGGTGCTCAGAGGCAACGTGGACTTGATGGCACAGAACCAACCAATAGCAGCAGCTGTAACAAGCATAGAGGCCCACTGAGTGACTTCCTCTCCTAAGATGAGAACTCTGCCTAAAGAGAGGAAGTGTCTGAGCAAACCCAAAGGGGTTATGCAGAGACCCTTCAAGAGATGTTCTTCTGGGGTGCCGTGAGGTAGAGAAGGAGTTGCCAAGAGTAGTGGTCCTGGAAAAGTCTTTTCTGCAGGGCTTTTGCTAAGTGGAACTGAAAAGCTCAAATGCAGCATTTCCCTCTTTTTGGCCAACAGGGTAAAAAGCAAGATACTCCTCGGGAAGAACAGGGTCCAACGATTAAGAACCTGGATTTCTGGACCCAGCTCATTACCCTGATGATCACCATCATTGATGAAGACGGAGCTGCCTACACTCCTGTCCTGAACCAGTAAGGCGCGAAAGGCCCACAAGTGGAGCTAAGACCACTGGGATGCCCCGCACGGAAGTGTACACCTCCCACACCAGTTGCCTCCAACTTCAGGTTGGAAGTCGAGGCTTTTCTGCAGCTTACTCCAGCGTACTGGGGATCCCTCAGGATACCCACCCCTTGCCCCCTCCCAAGGGGAGGATTCCATGAGTTCCCTCAGCAGCAGTTGTGCTCCTTGTATTGTTAGGCGGTCCCCTCCCTCATGGTCTCTTTCTGGGTGCCTGTCAGGCCTAGCCCAAGGAAATCCAGGAGACCATACAGAAATTATCCAGCAAGGTTTATTAGCTATAACCCATTTATAAGAATCTTCTCAGACTGAAGCCCAGTTTCCAGGCTCAGTCAGTTCACACCAATGGGATTTCTTAGGGAGGTGCCAATTTCCTCTGCTTATCTCTTCCTCGCTCCTCTGGAGATGAGAGCACATTCTTTACTCGCCTCCCACCATTCCAGTCCATCACAGTGCCCTTCCTTTTGCCCTGCAAAACATCCCCAGTTCCTCCTCTCTGCCCTGGTTGACTTTGAGACCCCAGACTTCCAAGGTGGGACCCATCAAGGTCTCAGAAGGGGCTTCCCCAGGAGGGCAGAGTTGCTGCGGATGGGCGAGCAGCTGCCCTGCTGATCGTGCCCCGCTTGGCTTCTTGCAGGTTCCCTCAGGAGCTGAACATGGGCAAAGTCAGTGCGGAGATCATGTGGACCCTCTTTGCGCAGGATATGAAGTTTGCTCTAGAAGGTAAGGAGAGCAAAGGTGGTCAGGCAGGTTGCAGCTTCAGGGTGTGCATGTTGGGGCAGGATGAGGGGCAGTTCCACTCAGCAGCCAGGAAGCAAGCCCCAGTCCCTTCCCTCTCTGGGGTGGGTCTTTGAAGGTGCTTGGCTTCCATCTGCATGAGCCAACAATGCCCCTGGGGTTGGGTGGGTCCTCTAGTCCGACCCCAACCATCACCCATGCACCCTTCTTGCTGTCCCTGGGGTGAGGAGGGGAATTGGCAAAACACCCGTCAGTTTCACCCAGGCTCCCCAATACCCCCCTCTGATAAGGGTTGCAAGGGAACACTGGCAGTAAACAGCCTCAGCCTCAGGAAGTATCCTGTGGAGTACTCAAATTTAGAAGGGATGTTTCTTGGTAGGGCAATAGGCAGAAACAAGCACGACACCAGCGCATGTCAGAGAAGAAGGGCCTGGAGAGTCTCACCGGTGGGGAAGAGGGTTGGAGCAGAGGCCTCGTGTGTGCCGAACTGAAGCGCGGCATACAGACTGCTGGGCATGGCTGGTGCGGGCAGAATGGGAAAACACTGCTTTGGATGCAGAGCAAGGAGGGTGGAGATTGCCTTTTCAGCCTCCTGCCCTTAAGAAACAATTAGTGACTCGCTCTTGCACTGGGGTGAGCAGGAATTGCACAAGAGCCTTGTGGAAAGGCCATCATACAATGGTGTGGAAAGTATTTTTTTTTTCTCTTTACCGCTGCCCTACTCACCTTTCCCCTTTAGCCACTCTTACGAGAGAACTGCAGTGTCTTTCAGCATCTTAGGTTCTCATTAGAAACCATATTAGACCCCTCTTTATGACCAGATTGCCCAGCTCCATCTATCCTTCCACCTCCTGGAATATATATCGCTTTGTGGTAGAACAGTTTACACTCACAGGAAATGTACCTGCCGTGCCTGGCGAGGCATTTCAGAACAGCGATAGATTTGGTTACTAAATGCACGGCAAGGGGAGAGGTTGACTTCAGTTAAAAGAAGAGAGCTGCACTTGGGGCTTCCAAAGGCCACGTTGATCTGGGATTCAACAAGAACCTCAGCCAGCAGCGCAGAGAGGAAGGGCAGCTTGGCTGCAATCCACTCAAAAGGAGAACTGATTGAGCACTTCTGGAAGCAAAATGTAGAATCCTTGGATATCTGTCTTCCTCAAGCACAGCTCCTGGCCTCCCACTTCCAGAATCGGAAAGTTTGCTGCAATGGACTGGATGCAGCACCCCTGTACCACGGATGAAGCCAAATGATCTGCCAGTGGTCAACTGACACCAACAAGTTGGGTGTTATCATTGGCATGGCACAATCAGCTTGCACATCTATACTTTTGAAAGATACAGAGCCCAGTTCAGAATGAATGACCATTCCTAAAGTAGGCACAGAGCACCCCTTAGTCCTTTCTGCAAATAGCCTTGCTGGGCTAGGAGGAAGAGCCAGGAGACACCCTGGAGGTTGCCGTTTTATGAATGATCTGTCCAGGCAGATCCCGCTTAGAGGCAGCAGCCGAACCCCCCGAGAAGCTGCTCCCCATCTCTTTCCCATCACACCGCGGCAGGAGAAGGGAAGAGAGTTGGCTGTACCGTCCGTTGTCCAGAGGCCCTTCCAGGGCCGATTCTTAGCCAGAAAGGGCCCGGAATGTTTGGTAGAATTCATACGCTATATGCAGTGAACGGGGATCAGCCCTGTGTGTGTATTCATCTGTTCATTTGAATTGGTCCCTGAGAGCAGCCCCAGTCTCACTGCACTGGCACATTCAGCTCAGCCTTAGACTTCCACGGTCGTCCAGCCGAAGGCAGCCTGCCGCAACCATCGTACAAGCACCTTCAGCCAGTAGCAAAGGGAGATGCCCACTGGAACTCCCCACACTGCGCCCCAGGCAAGCCTGTGGACATGGCTGGGAAGAGGAATCCCTCTGAGGATTCTGTAATCTTGGGCAGTGGCTCGCTTACTTGAGCTGCTCCAGCACCAGGTTCAGCATTCCTACCAGCCTCACAGAGACTGTCAGAGATCACAAAGCGGTTCTGAAAATTAAGCAGCTATCAGTTGTGAAAGTCCAGTACAATTTATTTTTCTGGAGCTAAAATGTGTGCCAGGAGACTATAATCTTATTTATGGCTGCAGCTTTATTAAATGTTTGTATTGTCTTGTGTCCATTACAGAGCATGAAAAGCACAGGTTATGCAAGAGCACAGACTATATGAATTTACACTTCAAAGTGAAATGGTTTTATAATGAATATGTGCAAGAGCTCCCCTCATTCAGAGACACAGTGCCTGAATACTCTCTGTAAGTGGGGTGGGGATGAGGTTTGTATGGGGAGAGGGGAGCTTTCATTTCCCGGTTGAACGTAGACTCCTTTCCATCTTCATCCAGCTCAACTTTGAAACCAGAAACCCTTCAAAGAAGTCTAACATCTTTCCTTGACTTCTTATTTTCCACAAAGATGCAGTGAAGAAATGATGGTTCATTTTCCCATCATTGCACTGAACGGAAGATTGTTTGGAGAGATTCTCCAAGGGAAGAGGGCAGCAGACCCAGCAGATGGTGGGTCCAGCCCTCGCTGTTGCAGGAGGCAGAAGAGGCAGCTCTCCTGGGCACGGCATTTCCTTTTTCAGACCATTTGCCCCCCCCCCCCAAAATGTAAGATGCAGCTTCTGCTATGACCATTTACAGAACAAGTGAAAGGGCCACTAAACTAACCTGATTTCTACCCCATCTGCAAAAGACAGTCGTCCTATCGATGTCCCATCATGGTGGGAAGGGGCGAGATTTTATGTCTAAGCCAAGACACATCCATTTGTACCAGCACCATTTTACCCTGAGTGTGCAGTCCTAAAGTGAATTTAGCAGAATCTGGTTTTAAGAGAAAAGACTGCCTGGAAAACCCACCCACACACGTATGTCCAATCCTAGGTGGTTTGAGCCATTTGTCATGCAGTGGCTAGACGAAAATGAGGATGTCTCCATGGAATTCCTTCACGGCGCATTGGGAAGGGACAAGAAAGATGGGGTGAGCAGAATCAAGAAGTGAAGGCCATAACTCCCACCACCCTAACCCCACCTGGATGTAGCCAGCTCTTTTCCCATAAAAAGAGAGCAGAGAGCAGAACGATCAGGAATTGTGGCCCCATCTTAAGAAAGGAGCTGCTGTTGTAGCACTAAACTTAGCTTACCAGTGTGATCCATTGAGTGATGACTGCATTACAGTCTCTCTAAGAGGTAGATTTTGTGGTGATTTCCAAGACCCCCTTTCTTCAAATCCAGTCCTGAAGGGCTCTCTGTTACCCCAAAACGGTAGTACAGCCTCATTTTTGAGAAGAAATAGCTCTTCACACCAGGCTTCTCCACAGTACGTGTTGTTTCTTCTCCCTGCAGTTCCAGCCCACATCAGACCATGCTCTCTTCTCTTGCTCAGTGGTAGATGTCTTCACGCAGCTCAGCCAGAGTTTTGAGATCATAAAGAAGTTAGAGTGTCCTAATCCTGAAGCACTTTCTCATCTCATGAGAAAATTTGCAAAGGTGGGTGCTCTTGTGTTGTATTGTTGCCTTTGTGGTGGAGCCTAATTCGATCTACATGTGTGAGTAGATCACAACAGATTAAAATGGATGGCCTACCTTGAGACTTTTGGAAGATGCTGGAGGTTGCCCCACATTCTTGCTTTTCATCCTGTCAAAGGGTATCTCGTTTTTCTAGCTCTGTGACATATCAAGATAAATCTCAAGGGAAAAAAATGTGTTCTCTAAACTAGCTAGCTGTGATCTGTCTAGAAAACTAGGAATCCATAGAAGTTAAGGAATGCTTGGGGACTTCAAGGGAAGAAGTCAAAAGATGCCAGCTTGGCAGCACGGTAATCTCTCTGTGCATCCAGGCACAGAAAGCCGTGGCTTTTTAATGTGGTTTCAGTTGAGACCAAGTTGTATTGTTGGAAGAGAGATAAGATGTCAGAATACAAGACCGAACAGGATCAGGAGCCCAGCATCGTGTTCTGCTGAGACCAACCAGTTGCCGTTTTGCTCTGCACCCTCCTGCCCAGTTCATGTGAAGAGGTTGCCTCTGAACCTGAAGGTGTTTCATGGCTCTTACTAGTCCATATGCCATGGGTTGTCTCATTTCTTTCTGAAGCCATCTAGGGTGGCAGCAGCTTCACAGCTTCTCTTTGTTTTTTAATGCATTTGTGTGTTGCCCCACAACAGCTTACAAGAACCAAACGTAATAAAAATAATAAGAGTTTAAATGCAAGAAAGAAGAGAAATCGACATGAAATGTAACATTACCACTCAGAAGAAAAAACCAAACTCTCACACACTGATTTTAAAAGGAGAGGTCAAGAGAAGAATCAATCAATCAATTTTATTTTGGTCATAGACCAGCATAGTCAAGAAGTTATTAAAAGGCCTAAACGAACAGAAACATCTTCATCTGATGACCAGGGAGGTGCCAGGCCAGCGTTTCAGGGAAGAGGTACTGCTATTGGGGCTGCTCCTCCCAGGAGTTCCCTGTTTCCATTTACTGAACTGAAACGCTCACTTGCGCCTCTAGGAAAGGGCTCATGTGATGTGGCCTCTGCCGTTTCTCCCCTAACTCTCCCGCCATTCAGTTTTAGTAAATAACCTCCCTGGGCTTCAGTAGTTTTAGCCAGAAGAGATATAATTGTTTGGCTCTTCCTGGATCCTTCTTTATAAATCACTTTCCAGAAACTGCTCTTTAGGATAGATAAAGCTCTTTAAGAATTTTGGGATGGCTACCATCTGCATACGGAAGGTTTGTCACATAGCTTCTGCAGTGAAGAAGGATGCAACGATCTACTGAGGGCGAGTCTGAGGGCGCAGACAGGACTTAGCTTCGTTCCACCCAATTCCAAGAATGGCCCAGACAATGTGGTCTTTTAGATCCTTCCCTGAATAGTCATGCTGTTCCATAGTAACATGTTTCTTTTGTTCTAGATAATCCATAAAGTGCTTACTCAGTATGCTGCAATTATAACAGAGGATTTCAGCTCTTACTGTGATAAGGAAAATGTGGTGAGCAAAGTTTGATTGCTACTTTTTCAGATTTCATACTGAGTTTTGCAACCGTTGTATGATCAATAGGGAACTGAATAGCACAAGGGGAAGAGAGGGAGATAGATTTTCCACCTGAAGAACCCTGTTCTCCTTTGATGCCTAGTGATCCCTATCAGGTTGTGTTCTGCTATCACTTTCCTTGGTATTTTAAGATCTCTTTTGTTTTGCTGATTAGTAGCCCAGAGGGCAGTTTTGCAGGCTAAGGTAACCCCGAGAGCCTTTCCACAACACTCAACTTAGCCAGACCCAGCCTTGCGATAGCAATAATCATCTGCAGAAGGGCGCCCCCTCCTTCCTTTCCAGAGCTTTCAGCGACTGGCTAACCAAAGGTGTTGTCCAGGCCTTGTATGTCTCGAGGCTGCTGATCAGCTGACGCCCATGACTCCTGGGCTTGGATATCATTTATCCACAAAATAAAAGCTGGCCTGTCTGTTGAAGACACCTCCTCCTAAAGTGTAGGGGAAGCACTAGCCAATTTCCCTGCCACAAAGTCCTCATCAAGTCAGAAGTGGTGTTGAACACAAAAAACAGCAGTAGACAACTTGAGTCTGGAGAAGCCAACTGAGATTAACCTGTGGCCAATTGTTGGAGGGAGAGGGGTTGCCAGAAAACAAGAAGATCCAGTTGGTGTGAAGGAGGCCCAAGAACCCAGGACTTTCTAAGGACTGAGATGTCAGTCAAGGAATCAGTGATTGCTACTCTTAAGGCTTTTCTTGTTGGTGTGGCCCACCCCAGCCATGTTTTAGGAAGTCTTGATTCCTGTCTCTTCCTTTCTAAAAGGTAGAAGGATTGTCTTGGCCTAATGCTCCTAAGCAGTCTCCTAATTTTAGGACTGGGCACTTGGCCAAGACCTGTGCATTCTTGCTCTCTCTCCAGCACAGCAGTTTGTCACTCTGCTCATCAGCAGACACAGCTGTCTGGTGGGTGGAGAGCCAGCTGATCTTCCCTAGCAGGATGGGAGTCCATCAGCTTCTTGTGTTCTGATTCTGAGGAATCCATGACATGCAGCACTGTGGTGGATCCAGAGAAAGGAAGGGGTGTTTTTCAATACACAAAGCTGTTTTCCTACAGTGGACAGAAGGGATCACAGTGGTTGCTATGATTGGTTGGACAATCCCTAGAAAGGGAGAGAACATCCCTTCCTCCCAGGTGCAATATTGATTTTGCCGTGGAGATGGAGAACTTTTCCTTTGGTCATCTTCCACTCAGTTTTTCCTCTTGAATTTCCTTTGGAGGTCCTACTGCTTTTTGATCCCATCCCTGGAAGGAAAGGATGCTCTGCCCCATTCAGGTGTTTCTTCAGGTTTTTTTTAGTCCTGCCCACCCAAGCGAGGGGAATCAGCTTTCAGGATACCTACCAACCACTGTAGAAGAATGATCATCATGACAGGTCCAAAGTTCTGCTTAACTCAAAGTAGAATGAGGCAGAACCAGTGTCACGGAAGCAGGGAATCAGAATGGTGTGCTCGGTGGCAGAAATTGCCAGTGAGAGCAAAATGGTACCAGACCTGAGCTGATCATCCTTGAGGACCTAGCCATTCATTTCTCAACAAGCACAAATCCTGCTCCCTGCATAGTGGCCTTCACTTCTATATCACATCTTCGGATCATCCAGGGCTTTTAAGTGGGGATTTCCACATCTGCCTTTGGCCATTTTGAAAGCAATAAGCTGCAAAGTAAGGCTAACTGGGCAGTGCCCACGTAGAGAGATACTCCAGAGGTGCTGCAGGAAAATGCCCGGTAGATCTGCAGGTGCAAATGGGTTTCTAAGAGTTGCTACAAAGACATCCTGCTCATGCCGGCGTAGGCAGTCTGGCAGCTGTTTTTTCAAAGGAGGGGGAAGCCTTACGCCATTTCACTAGAAAGGCCCCAATTCCTGGGCTGGAGAACACAGATCAGGGAGGAGGGACCAGGATGCTGGAAATCGGATCTCAGTCTCACAGCCGCGTCCTCAAGCAAGATTTGCTTTCTGATGCCCTTAAGCCTGCCCCAGACCGGGGAACGGCACAGCTGAATGAAGCGACAGGAGCAGGGGAACCCTTTGCTCATCATGTCTGCTGTGCAGCTCTTCCTCCCAGCTGCTCATTCAGTAGGGCGGCTTACAAACCTCCAGGGGGTCTTCTGGGACTTCTCAGCCAGTCTTTACACCCCTTTCCCCAAGCCTCGTGATCTCTTGCCCGGTCAGTTCTCTCTCAGCGGCTCATACCCAGTAAGCTAAGGCAGCTTCCCTCCTTGTGGTTTCCAGCCCTGTATCTTGATGAACAACATTCAGCAGCTGCGAGTGCAACTTGAGAAGATGTTTGAAGCCATGGGCGGGAAAGAGGTGAGTGGTCAGCTACTGCCTTGAATGCAGAACTCTTCCCAAGCATTGGGCAGCCAAGAAGAGGAAGGAGAGCAGCGCCTGTGCCCTGGAAAGGGCCTTGGGAGCAGCTGGCAGGGTTGCCAAAGACTGACAGAGGTTGAGTAGCTCTGCCCCCGCATCTCCTTCAGTTTCGTGGCTGTGGACCTGCGGGCACAGTGCGGGGCACCCTCGTTTGCTGTGCTCAAGCACGTGCCGTCTCTTCCTCCAGGGTGGTGTTTTTTAAGCTTGGCTCAACAGTGGGAGGCCACAGGCAGGTCCACCCCATTTACAGCTCCCAGAGACACGTCAGGTCTGGCTTTTGTGTCCCTGGGGAGCTAGGCCGTTTGAGGAACCCCCTCTTGCTCATGTGACTATTTGGAGGAATGGGGGGCAAAATGGCACCGTTTTTGCCTCTTCAAGTCCCCCGGATGCAGAGGAGAACAGATCTAAAGCCATTGGCCCCTTCCTACTGCACCAGGGCCACAAGACCCCCCTGCTGCACCAGGCCAAAAGAGCTTGTCCTCTTTCCTGGCCAAAAGCTGAGAGAGAGAGGCGATGTCACCCCAGATCTGCACCTCGTTCCCTGATTCCTCCTCTGCTGCTGCCCTCCTGCCCTGCCATGGGGCAGGCTGGGGAGATCTACCTGGCAGGCAGGTGGGCAGGTTCATCCACCTGTCTAGAGGTAGCCTTTGGGCTCCTTGCTTGGAATTGATTTGTTCCCAGGCCTGCCAGTCACAACCTGGGGTGGGGGTGGGGGCACGCCCATGTTTGTCTGTAATGTGTCATCCTGTCTTTGTCTACTGCCTTTAATTCGCCACCCTTGAGAAGAAGCAAGAAGGCAAGCACTTTTCCTACGAGGTTTGTGATGGCGAGCACTTTCGCGTCTCCTGTTTCCAGCCACCTGTTTGGGGCGCTGAAGAGTTGCGTGGGCGAGGTCTGTGGGTCTGTGTGTGAAAGGGGTGCCTGCAGAGATGTGCAGTCATCAGAAAGATCCTCCTGACTGCCCAGTCTGTGCTCCAGTTTTTCAGTGGGCAGAAAGCAGGCTTCTGGGTGCAAAGGGTGAGACAGTTGGCTTTCAAAACCATTTGGTAGCATTGGAAGCTGCGGCTTAATCTGAAGCTCTTGGACTTCAGTTGATTGGCTCCTCCTGAAACCAACTGGGCAGAAGGAAAGACCCCACTTTAGATGGTGGGTGCAGATTAAGGCCCACTGAAGAGGGTGGGGTGGGGAGAATGGCAGCAGACACAGCCTTTAATATCTCAGCAGACAAGTGCAAGTGCACGAGCTCGCTTGCTCTCCCTTCCACACAAACATGCACACGGTGGCCTCCAGCGTGGTTTGCAAAATTTCTGGGAGTAGGAATACGTTTGGCCTACTCCTCTGCACTGTGTTCAGGCAAGAGGCGATCAATTCCCCAGATCTCCCCCAACCTCACTAAAGGGCTGCAGAGCAGAGCAGAGCACTCCCTTTCTCCCTCCACCTCAGCCTTGGGAAACTGAGGAGAGGCCCTCAGTCCAACCCAGCAGAAGCTCCCAGGGAGAACCTGGGCGCATGTGGAGTCTGAGGCAGCCCTGCATTCAGGCCAGGAGGCTGGTGGCTGGTGAGAAGCTCGTCTCCTGCAGCCTCGGTTGGGAGGGTGGAGCTGCCTGACTGCTGGTCTCTGCCCCCCATCCCAGAGCTTGGGGAGGCTGCAAGGAGCTTGTTCGTGGCAGCGTGAGAACACCTCAGCCTTGTTTGGCCATCTGGGCTGAAGCAAGAGATTAAAGTGCCTCCACCATTTCAGGAACCCGTTTGACGGGTTCAGTTCCTCTGGCCCCCCACCATTACCTCATGTAGCTCTAGGCAGTGCCCCATGGCACACAAACGGGTACACCAGCATCCAGTTCAAGCCTGGGAGATCTCCAGGAGACTGTTGGCACACTCTGGCTGCTGTTTATCAGTGAATGTGGTGGGGCAGAGGGCGAGGTTCCCGAGCCCAGCTACCATGCTGCTTTCCCACGCCCCTCACAGTCTCTAAGACAGCTTCGGGAGGTCCGCAGTCAGGAATGGGTCATCACTGCCATTGCATGGAGCCCCCTCCCCTCCCCCCTCCCTCCCTCCCTCCCTCCCTCCTTCCTTCCTTCCTTCCCTCCCTCCCTCCCAAGGGCTCTCTGTGCTTGCCAAGAGGGGTTGCCTCTGTGACTTGCCTTGTGTCCAAGAGACTAGCAGGAGGCATGTGGGCACCAAGCATGCCAGAGGCACACCAGGTGCGGCCAAACTCTGTTGGGGGACGAAGCGGGCACAGTCACACGCATCCTGGGATGTTGTAAACAGCTTCCTCTCTGCGTATCCTTCCTCTAGAAACGGCATGACTTCGAAGAATTCCTCGCACATGTTTCATTGCTGGGTGTTTGGCTTCTATCCACCATTAATGCGAAACAGCGTGGAAACTCCTTGTCATGATTCAGCCAGCTGCAAAAATGGAGTGGGGGGGAGAAATGGGCTGCTTTGTGGAGCCCCAAGGTGAGGGAGCACTGGGGCCTTGGCATTGGAGTTGCCCCTTGACAGGTCTACTTCGACTCCCTGAACTGCAGAGGGCCCTGCTGAAGGCAGAAGGGGGGAGGCCGCAGACCAGAGGAAGCTGCTACCTGTGGCATCTGTCAGAGACCCCTTAGGACCCGTTGGGATATTCCCCTTTCATCCCAAGAGGTGCTGGATTCCACGTTCGTTTTCCATTAATGCCATCTAATGGATGGGTATTCTCTCTCTTTCCCTGCTGACTGTGCCGGAGCATGGAGGCAAGGAGGAAGGAGAGGCTAATCTCGCCCGTGTCTTCTTTTCAGCTGGACCCCGAGGCCAGTGAGGTCTTGAAAGAGCTGCAGACCAAGCTTAGCAGCGTCCTAGATGAGCTCAGTGTGACCTACAGCGCCAGGTAAGGCCACGTTCCTGTGCACTGGGGCCTCATCCTGCAGATCCACGGCAACGGCTCACCCCTCACCTTTTCCTTGAGGCCTGGAGAAGACCTGCAGAAAAGGGAAGCTCATGGGCTCGGCTGGAGAACCGTACCGGTGTTTGCGTGGCTCTAAGGGGCAGATTGTTGGGACCAAATGCTGAGGGGTTGGGGGTTTCTTTAAGCCCGACGAAGCTTTGAGTCTGCTTGAAAATAACTTTTATTTAGGGGTGGCTGTACGATTAGTTTTAGTCTGGATAAAGTAGATGGTTTATAAGCAGCTTTTTAAAGCAGTGCTGCATTATGCATTCGGTGGCTCTGGTTTTGTTAGGCATTATGATACTGTTTCCAGTTTTAGTAATCTGACTTGTAAGGGATTTTCCTGGAAGTCAGATTATTAATATATTCCACGGATAATAAGTGAGATTTCTAGATACAAAACTCTTTCACTTTGGCATCAGTGGGAAGGGAAGGGAGGATGAAACAGGCACCTAGAGGTGACAACGATGGTGGTGAAGGAGAAGAAGAAACTTTTTTGCAAAGGGCCTTCAGTCCAAACGGTCCTAGGAAACCTCAACCAAGGCAGCCTCCCAGTTGGGATGCACCCCATCCTGGGCGGCCAGGTCCCTCCCTCAGGAGATCATCCGGCTCGCTCTGTGGCAGCCGGGGCCTGGGGAGGTGGAAGAAGGCAGCAGCAAGGGGCCCCAGCGCATGAGACGGGCAAGGAGGTGATGGCAGGCAGGAGTAGGGGACATCTTGTGTGTCTACCCGTCCGTCTGTCCTTCCTTTCCTTTCTGGGTCCTCTTAGTTTCCAGCTTCTCATTGAGGAGTGTGTGGCACAAATGAGCACGGAGTTAAACCGGCTGAGAGGAAACGGAGCAGTGGGAAGCAAAAGCAGCAGCGCCCTGCAGGCCGAGACTGTGCTGCGCCCCTTGATGGAGTTCCTTGACAGAACGTAAGCACGGGAGGCTGCGATCTGGCACGTTCAGCAGATGGTGCCACAGCCAGGCAGAACAGGGGGAGGCGCCGATGCCAAGCCTGAGGCCTGTCCAGCACCCGTCCTAATGCCTTGAGCCCTCTGGATGAGACCTTCCTGCTCTTCCACCCTTCCCTTCATTGCTCCCTCCCCACAACCCTCTGGCTTGCGTTGGGTGGCAGGTCCTCCAGGCGGTCCCCTGCCCCTCCCGGAGGACTGCGCCTCAGGGTAGAGGATGACCCGGGGTCTCCTGCTAGGAAAAATCACCTGCCTCCCAGAGCAGAGGGTTGGATTGCAAGCGTCCATCCTGCACGGTTCGCGGGGGCTGCGGAGATGAGGGAGCAGCGGTGCTTCCCCTGAGAAGGCCTCATCCAGCGCTCTATGTCAGGGGCTCCCCTGCTTGCAGATGCTGCTAGCTGACACGCACAGAGTGTGCATCTTGGCCCAAGGCTAGAGATGGCTTTGTTTCTTTGCAGCTTAAGCACCTCAGCCAAAATCTGTGAGAAGACCGTTCTGAAGCGGCTGTTGAAAGAGCTCTGGAAGTTGGTCCTGAGCAAAATAGAAAGGCAGATTGTGCTCCCACCCCTGGCGGACCAAACCGTGAGTCTCCAAGCCACCCCCAGCCCATGGGCAGCTCCTTGTTCATTCAGCCGTAAAAACTTAAACATTTGGCCTGCCAACCTTCGCTGCAAGGGAGGCGCTCAGGTATTCAGCCTATTGCACATTAGAAGGGCAGATGTTTAAAAGGTGGAGCTCCTTCTGCAAGAGGAAATAGTGGGTACCCTTCTTTTCCTCTCTCTGGTGTTTAAAGTTGAGGGCTGGTTCCTGTGGAGCCGTGCCTTTCTTTCAGCCAGCTGATGTAGAGGGCCTAGGGAATGGCCTTAAAGGACAGAAGGACGAACCGCTACCAAGGCCACAGTCAGATAAGAGGGGCTTGAGCCCGAGCCAGAAAAATAACGTACGACTCTTAGTCTGGTCTACCTTGTGGGGCTGGCAGTTCCCTCCTGGAATGCTCAGCTGGCAGCCTTGGAGCGCCCTCTCCCTGTTGGCTGCAGGAGATCCTTCGCTTGAGTAGAGGACGGGGAAGCAGCCAGATGGTCCAGAGGTGAGGATGCCCTCTGGAATTGTGCCTCATCTTCCCCTCTTTGGCTTCTCCTCAGGGCCCCCCAATGATTCTCAGTGCAGCCAAAGATTTCAGCCAGTTGTCAAAGCTGAAGGTAAGTGGGTCTGGGCAGCAGAGAGATGCAGAGTGACGCAGTGGCCTCCACCATGGGGCACACTGCGTGCCTGAAGCCCCAGAGGAGGTCTTTATGGTGCAGATTCCCCTGCCAGAGGTACAGCAGGATCTAGAACAGTGCACCACCTCAAGTGCACACGTGCAAAGACATCCACGTGTGTCTCTCTGCGCCCTTGAGGTCTTCCACCCGAGTGATCCATCTGCAGCTCTCCTGCCCCCAGGGCCTTCTCTGCAGCCTCCTTTGCCACTGTCATTGTCTGCAGCAGCAGCAGCAGCTGAGCACTCAGAGGAAGAGCGTGAAGGAGGCCAGAACTGCTGCTTCTGCTGCTTGAGGTAGAAGGGGAACAACACTGTGCCCTTCCGCTGGCGTGGAAGCAAGTTCATGACTGGTAGTTTCTCCCCAGTAAAACAGTTCAAACTTGCCCCAGGTTTGCTGCTAGTGCAGGTTCATCACAGTGAGCAAGGGACTTTGCCCCCATCGCTGCAACACCCGCAGCATGCCCCTCCCACCCTCCCCCTCTTTGCCCTGCTCTTGCCATTTTGAGCTCCAGTCTCCTCCTCAGTTCTGCAGCAGGTAGAAGCTGCTGGTGCCTGCCAGGGTGCGGGACCACGTGTGTGCAGTTGCCATTTTCTTTTGTGTTAATGGGTTCTTTGAGGGAGGGGCGAGAGCCAGGGGGGCAGTCTGGCCAGATGCCTTTGGGAACCCCAAAAATAAAGCAAGAGGCAATGGCCTTCTTTGACATTGTTCTCCAGTAACTATAATTCAGAGATAGCTTGCTCCTGAACTTGGAGGCTGATGGCAACCTTTCCTTCTCCATGAACAGGTCCGTCCGTCTTAGCCTGTGGAGCTTTTTCCTAGAGACTCAGGGCTCTGCATTAACAATGGTGTTCTCTCCAGAGCGGCACAAGTGCCTGTTCTGAAAACAGGGAAGTTAATGCTTTGTTGGAACATCCCATTGCAAGAAGGCTTGTTGTAGGCGTGGCATGGAGGATATGATCAGTAAAGAGTTCCGTGCAAGAAGATGCCCCACCTGACCCACAGAGTTCCTCAGTTGTTGACTGCTGCTGTTTTTTTCAGGACCACGTCATCCGAGAAGAAGCAAAAAGCCTGACACCAACACAGTGTGCAATAATGGAAGTGGTTCTGGCCGCCATTAAGGTAAAGTGGGAGGAGGGTGTGCCCAGCGGGCACAGCCAGGCTAGTCTCTTCTCCTTCCTGTGGGGCAGGAATGGCAGTGGGGGCAGGAAGCCAGTCTGTCCATCTGTCTGTCCAGCCTTGTCAAGCCTCCTGAGCTAGATACCCTAAGGCACCAGCCCAGGCAAGGCTTCCTTCTCTCAGACCTGGTAATTGGTTGACAGGAATTTTAGGAGGCAAAAAGAGTCCACTATTAAAAGATGCAACAAATTAATTAGCTTTCTCTTTTAGTAACTAGAGGAGACTACAAAACTGACTTGGTCAATTTAAAAATGCATCAGCCCCAGCTGGAGGTGAGAAGGTCAGAACAAATTAAGAGCTCAGCAGGATAAAAAGAGTCTTCTTGCCATATTGTGGCTAAGAGGGAGAGAGATGAGGTCTTTCTTGGGGAAGAATCTCTTTTATGTCACCCCCAAACCTCTGCCCAGTTTTCTCCAAGGCTGATTTTAAAAGCTGATCCAACTCATCATCTGGCATCATGAAATCATCCAATGGAAAAACATAGAATTGCCACCTGATTTTGAAAATGTGCTGGGAATAGCAGCGAGAAGTGTAGAGAAAAATGCAGCATCTGTCCTGATTCTTTTCTTTAGCATCAGAACATAACCAATCAGCAGCAAATTTCAGAGGGCTACATACCAGCTTGCATAGCCACTCATTTGCCTAACAGCTTTTCCTTGTCGTGACCTTTTGTTGCGTACCTGAGAGTGCCGTCAAATACCTTGTGTTTCCTTGGTGGGTTCATTTCCAAGCACATGGGGACCCAGTCCACAGGCCATGGGTCCTGGATCATGTGGGGTTGGGGGTTGGGCTAGTGTGTTGTGTAGAAACTTAGATCCAGTCAGTGCTGGGTTGCAGGAAGTTTTGTTTAATGCTAAACAGCCTGGGATTGTTTGTGCTTGAACCATCCTCCCCTGGTCAGCTGTTCATACAAACAGGGATAAGAGCTTTAATGGAGAGTTGGACCCCCTCCCTGCTGCTGGCACAGGGATAGGATCCTGCAAAAATGGGCTCCTCCATCTTTTTCATGCACAGCTCTCTCAGTTTGACCAGAGCATCTGTGAGGGTGTTTCCCCCAGGACAGCGCCTGGTTGAGTCAGACATGTCATGTTAACACTCTGCCAGTTGCTTGTGGCTGTGTACCCTTGTCCTATTTCAAAGCAATCTTTCTGCTTAAGTGTTGTTAGGTTGATATGTTGTCCCTGGGAAAAGCTGGTTTCATATACTTATTCCTGCCGCTGTTGTTTCCTCTGGTGTCCGAGCAACTCAGAAGCAAACAGATCATCTTTGGATGAATCCTCATCTTTTTGCCCTTTTTTTAGCAATATTTTCATGCTGGAGGAAGTGGGCTGAAGAAGAGCTTTCTGGAGAAAAGTCCAAACTTGCAGTCTCTCAAATATGCACTGAATCTTTACACGCAGACCACAGATGTTCTGATCAAGAAATTCATTGATACCCAGACTTCTCAAAGTGAGTGAGTTGGCAAATGCATGAGCCTCTCTTTGGAGTTTCATGGCCAGCAGTCCAAACCTTTGATGCAAGTCTGCAAGACTGGGGGGGGGGGGGGGGGAGGCATGAGGGAACGGTGGGGAGTCTGGGGTTCTCTTGCTCGAAGACGGTTTGCAGTATTTATGTTTAGCCAGTCCCAGTGCAAAAAAGATCGCTTTGACTGAGGTAAAGCTCACAGCATTGAGCCTTGACCAGAGCTAAGAAGACACTATTTGGGTTTACTTGGGCACAGAGTGAGCCTTCTCCAAGTTGACGCCCTCAGAGAAAGGCCCATTAGTTTTGCCAGGAAAGGATGGTCCCTGGCTGGAATGTGGAATGACCACGTTTCATGTCCAGGAGGTACAAGGGATAATGTGCACAGCACAGCCACCGAAAAGCCTTGAGAGCCACTGGGGAGAGGGGAGCAGTCGTCGTCATCTCCTCCTGCCCCCTCCGCCGCCCTAGGGTGCAGGCTGTGGGAGGGATCCCTGGCCTGGATGGTTCGGCTTTGTCTTACCTATCCCTTCCAGCCCAACAGGTGGGGCCGGGGGATGCCATGGGAGTTTCCCCTTGCTCTGTGGCCAGATTGCTTTGCCTTCCCTCAGTTGGTTAAACAGACTGCTGGAATGTCAGCAGGTTAGGGGCAAAGCTTTCACTGTTGTGGGGGGTTTGGATCTGGTTTTATTTGTGTGTGTGTTTTCCCCAGGATCCATCTGCCCCCTCCAGAGCTGCTATGGCAGCATTAATCCACTTAGGTTACAGCCAGGAATCAAGTCCCTGTTTTCCACTTACGTTGTTATTGAGATGTGGGAGAATCTCTAGGACTCTTCTGCTTCTGTAAGACAGTCTGCCCCCTGCCCTGCCAAGCTACGGGGGTGTCTTGTTAATCAGGGAGCCTGGCTTCCTAGAGAGCAGAAGAGCCTTCCAGTTACACCACAGGATTCTGAGCGGGGGAGCAATCAGTGGGACTTAAAAAGATGCCTCTGCCCGCTGAGGAGCATCAGCAGCCTCTAGTTCCATACTGCCCTTGAGTTCCTCCTCAGAAATAGGCTCGGGGGAGGGAGGCCTCATGCTGCCCCAAGGACAGGGCACCTTCAGTTCTGGGGCCCGGTCCTGTGGTGTTTCAGTGGTGCCACCTCAGTTCCAAGGAAGCATTAAAGCTTGGCTCTTGCAGTGCACCTGTGCCAAGGAAGTCTTCTGGCCCCTGCTGAAATGTGTGGCCCCACTGCAGCCTGGAGGGTGAATTGAATCAGTGTCTTAATCTCAAACAGGAAAGATGGAGATTGTGACAGTGGCATTACAGCAACGCTTTTCCTGTCTTCTTGGTATGCCAATTCACACCCAATTCCCAACCCTAACCCTGCTTCCCTTAACTAATACTGTGTGGACAGTGATGAATGAGCTTTGTCGAAAGGCTGAGGCTCTAAATTGGTGGCGGCGGCGGCAGCAGCAGTGTTGGCTGATGAGCAGGGAGGGAGGGCTGCTTTCTGACTTGAACCAGGCAGACATCCAAATATCGTCCCAGGTGCTTCCCTAGGGCATCACCCCACCGATCTGCTTGCCTCTGCTGTGCAGTTGATCAGCGTGAAAAACTGGCCTCCCTGGACTCTGAGCAAATGTTACTTCTTTCCCGTCCTGTGTGGTTGGACTGTGGGGACCACTCCGCTGTCTTCGTTTTAAAGGCTGAGTATTACGCCAAGGAGCCCCTTGAAGCTGGGAGGACACAGCCTAGGCTGCGCCTTTGCATTCACCACAGGCCTTCTGCAGGGCGCTCCCTTCCTCATCTCCAGGGCCCAGCCACCTTCTTCAGTCTCAGTTTCAGTTTCCTGAACTGCTTGAGTGGCTTCCTGCAGACCATCATTGGGCTTAGCCTGGCAGTCATGGGTGGTAGATGTTGATGGAGGGAAAGGTGGCAGAAAAAGCAGCAGTTTTCCTTGCTCAGGGACACTCAGGCGATCTGGCTTCCAAACTGCATCTCTCCTAAAGGCACTTTTCATCTACACATACACCTTTTCTGCTGCAGGGATACAAGAATATTGATAAAAAACGGGAAAGTTGCATTTTCCATGTTACTCAAGTAAATCCTCATGCCCTTCCTGAGGCTTTTCCATCCCAGGGCATTTGTTCTCAGCTCTGAGCTCTGAGTTTTCCAAGAGCCTTCATGGAACTTGCTTCCCACAATGCCAACCATCGGTTGTGGCCCAAACCAGAGTTCTGGGCACTGTCTCCAGGTCACAATCTTCCTTCTGTTGCAGGTCAAACAACAGACAACACGGTGGGGGAGATTAATCTCCAGGTGGATCTGGCAACACATCCTGCAACTGGCGAGCATAAAGTCACTGTCAGAGGTATACTTTGCAATGCCTCCTTGTCACACCCTGCCTAGGCACTCTGTCTTCTTCAGTTTTTAGCTGCTTTGGGATGGGCAGTTGAAAAGAGCCCAAGTGGGATGGAGAAGGATAGTGGGTCTTTCTTTTTCATTTGCTAGAACTCAGTTTTGTTTCCCTGTTTGTTCAAAGCCAGGATGGTGGCTGGGAGGACATTAAAAATGGCTGCTGCATGACTGAGTCACCTGTGATCGTTTGTTGCAGCACACAAGGATGAATAAAGTGTCTCAAGGCATGACTGCCTCAGTCAGTTGCATTGCCTGAGTAAAGCAATTAGTTAAGAGACAGCATCATTTCAACCTCTGCTATCCAGAGAGAGATGACTGAGGAGACAATGTGCTTTTTTCCTTTCCTGGCCATTCTCCAGCCATATTCCCCCCACCACCCTGACTTTGGTGAACACGGCTCATCCTCTCAGCTGTACTTGACATAAGATAAAGAGGAGGGGTTGGGTGAGTGGGTCCATAAGACCTGCCATGTTGTGAAATGTGTCTGCCTGTGGTCACCGTTGCTGTTCGCAGTTGTAGCAATTGACAACCTCCGCTGGCGGACCAATGCCACGTTCCGCCCCTTTGTGGAGGTCTGCATTCTGGGGCCCAGCCTGAGCAACAAGAGGAGGAAGCACGGCACCAAGAGCAAGAGCAACACCTGGTCCCCGAAGTACAATGAAACGTTCCAGTTGTAAGTGGCTTTTGCCGCCTCCATGGCTGACCCCCCCCCCCCCGAGTAGCTGGCTGTCATGTTTTTGAATCCCTGCCTTTCCCATCTTCCTAGCCTTCTGAGCAGCGAAGAACGGCCCAGTGCTTACGAGCTTCACCTCTCAGTGAAGGACTACTGCTTTGCGAGGGAAGACCGACTCATTGGTGTGGCTGTGGTCCAGCTCCGAAGCATCCTGGAGAGAGGAAGCTGCAGCTCTGCTTGGCACCCCCTGCGGAGAAGCATCTGCTTGGATGAGGCTGGGCTGACAATCCTGCAGATTCTTTCTCAGAGGACCAGTGACGAAGTTGCAAAGGAGTTTGTCCGGCTCAAGTCAGAAACCCGGTCCGTTGAAGAAACAGCCTGAAATTCCTTGTAAGGAAATGCAAACTTCCAGCCCTGACATCCTTGACCTGTCTTATCGATGTATGAATCATGCATGTGTGCGCAACTCTGTGGGAATGTTTGACTCTGTTTCTGTGTTTGCCAGAACATAAATTACTATATTTGCAAGGTATGTCCAAGAGCTGTCAATCTTTCCTACATGTTCAGGTTCTTAAGGAAGAAATGGAATTGTTCCAATGAAGTGCCAAAACTGCAGTGAATAGCAACATTAGGAAAGGCATCTTTTGAGATACTGATCTTGTCTCATAACAGCCCCTTTCTCGTTGCCACGTCCTGTCTCTGTTTAACTATCCTACTGCCCGTGCAACATCATGTTTCTGCAGACCCATTTCTCCAGCATCTCTTTGGACGCTTGGCCTTGTTTCCTCCCACTTTATGCAAAATCTGTTTAAGTCTTGCTTCTAAAATCCTTTTTCTACCATCTACAGGTGCAGTTACTTCAAGAAAGTGTTTGTAATTTTATAGTTGCTGATTTAAAGAAATGATTTTTTGCATACAAATCTTTAAAAAGTGGAAATGTTTTATGCTGACCTTTTTTCTCCAGTCTTTCATACTTACCACTGTGAGGAAGAGCTGGCAGAGCAAGTTCTCAAGAAGTCTGGCCACGTTTGTTACCGATGTTTAATATCTTGAGATAAGTTTGCTCTCCAAAGCCACCAAGGTAACACCCTATTTGTATTAAGGAGTAATTTTGTCCCTGGGTCCAGTGCTTTGTGGGGCCAGATGGGTCCTGGGCATACATAACCTGCTCTCTCGGCAAAGCCTCCCCTGCTCCATTCAGTGGGGAGAGGGCTCCCTGGGGATATCTTGCTTCCTCCTTTGTGGCCCAATGGAAGAAGGGGAAGACAAGGTACCTGTAGCAGGGCCTCTGGAGGGAGGAGGAGGTGCCGCAGACGGATGCCGGCAATCCTTGGCTTGAGGTCCTCGGAGTGCGAGGAGGATTCCCGGTGAGTGAACTTCAGTACAGTGTGCTAGTTTCCCAGGGTTGTGTTGTGTGAAATGGTGTTGGACTATACAGGGTTAATTAGATGGAGCGTGTTGGTGAGTGGTATCCATCAAGAAGCAATTTTGCTGTTAACATTTCTCACTCTGGCTGTTACAGATGTTGTTTTAGATTCTTAGCTGAAGTCTCAATTAAGTGCTTTCTTATTTTTTATTTTTATTTTCATAAAAGTTCAAAAGTTTCTACTTATGCAACATGCTATGTCCTGCATGGAGGCAAACATCCATGTGATGTAAATATATTTCATGAGAAATTGTAAAATAAAGCCAGAAGAAACTGTTCCTCATTGTTCCTTATTGGCCCGTCAGTTCCACCCAAGAGGCCTCCAGCAACCCAGTGGAACTGCTCTTGGTCTTCCTCCCTTCCCCAGGACCGGACGAGCCCTGGAGAGAAGCAGAGCCAGGCGCCAGGACCTACAGCAAGCTCTGTGCAAAAATGGTCTCAAGCCCTATCCAAGCGGAGCAGGCTGGGTGTGAGAAAACTGAACCGAGCCTTGGAGGAGAAGCCGGCCTTTCCTTGGACACAGTTGCCACATGGCCCTCCTGCTGGGTTCCTTTCTGAAAAGCTGGCTGTTCCTTTCTCAGTCTTTTAAAAAAAGAAGATGGAACCCCAGTGAAGAGGGTGACCCAGACTCTGCTGCCCCACAGGTTCCCTAGGCACATGCATCCCCAGGAGGGGATGTAGGGGAGGCAGGCTGTGCCTCTTGAGTCCTGCAAGGCTGTGGGAGGCTCGGGCCAGGAGCACACAAGGAGGCACTTCCTGCCAACTCCCCCTTCCCGCTGCCCCGCAGGCTGCCTCTCCCAGGTTTATTTCAACTCCCATCTCAGGAGCTCAAATTAAGCAGAAGGGGCAAAAGATGCCTGGCTGCCTCCATCCTGTTGATTGGATTCCCTAACCTGCCTCCAGTCTTCACAGGTAATAAAATCTCTGCTTCTTATTAGGGTTTAATTCTTTTCCAAGGTGGCAGAGGGACAGTGTTGCTGACGGACCGGCCACACCCTCCTCGCAGCTCTTGCCCCCTCAAAAGGCAGGGAAGGCTGCAGCCCCAGGAGCTGCATTACCTGGCCCTGGGAGGAAGGTTGGCCTCTGATTCTCTCCGGTCCTGGAAGGCACTTCTCCCAGCCAGAGGTGAGAGGCTCACCTCACCCTGCTGGAGTGGCAGGAAAGAATCCCCCCGCAGCAGCCAGCTAAGAAAATGAGCTTGGACGCCTCGTACAGGTGTTGCCCAGAGTCACAGATGCATTCCCAAGGCGATACGGGGCACAGCTGGCATGGCTTAGTGTTGCAGTAATAACATGCTACCAAGCTGTCTTTCAAACCTAAGTGGATTTTTACTCCTGGATGGGGTGTGGGGATGATTGTGGACATCCGCTGGGGCAGGGAAAGAGACCTGGACCCATAGGAATCAAGGGAGGGGTGCTTGTAGAGGGTGCACCATGGAGCCAGCCGAGTGTTTTAACCTTTTGTTCTGACCCACCACCACTACCCCCCACCTCCTGCAGCAGGCTGGAGTGGAAGGCTGCAGCCTTGGTTGGATCAACTTTGCTCCAATAAATGCTGCTATGAGAAATGGCAGTTAAACCATGTTTGCCAGTGGATCGCTGAAATATTGCTGAGTTGGCATCTGCTGGTTCTCGATGGATTCTTACCACCCATTTCTTGCATCAGGCTGAGGGGGTGACCACCAGTCTCGCAGGCAGCTCTGGTGTTTGTTCCAGAAGTTGGGGGGGCTCCTCTTCGGAACGCGGGGGAGCCAGGCAGCCATCTGGGGTTGTTGGCGTTCTTTCATCAGGGTCTGTAATTGGTGGTATTAGGCTGAGTCCGGCAACTTCAAAGAAGCCATCAAGGTGGCTGATGGTCTGCTGGGAGTCCTCCTGCCGTTCCATTCCTGAATCCCTTTGGCTGCAGGAGAGATGAGGATGCAGAATGTGAGCAAATGCCTTCGCTGTGTGTTTTTTCCTCAGCCTGTGGCAGGAGAGAAATGCAGTGCAATTACATGGACAATTGAGCTTTAGGGGGTGTATTTTCAAAGCACAACATGCTTTTGATAGTTTGCCTCCACGGGCAAGAAGGAACAAGCCTTAACTGGATGTCAGTTGGATTTCCATGGCAGAACACAGTCCTGTCTTTCAGTCCAGAGGCTCCAGGAACAGAGGAGATGCCTGATGCCAAAGATCCAAAGTGCCAACTCTTTAATTATTTCTTCACTTGCTCCCAAGTCTAGTGTGCTCAGTGTGGTGGTTCTTAAAACAACCCACGAGAATCGTCACCAGAAAAAAGACCATTAAAATATGCATCTGATTAGTTTAGCTTGTGAGTCAAAAGCCTGCTGTCTTCTGTGCCAGGCACCCAGTTGTTAGCCAGAATACAGAGGATGTCCCTCTGGCGGAGTCCCCTGCTTCTCCTTGTGGGCTGGGATCTACCAGCCAAAGGCCGCTGCCCTATAGGCCCCATTTTCACTGGGTCAGGACTTGCACCCCTTCACAGATTCTTTCAGCTGCCCAGGGCAAAGCCTGTTAATTTGAGTCCCAGCAGTCTCTTCTCACAGTGACAAGTGGGCATGCGTGATTCCTGTATTGCCTTGCAAGCAGGGAAGCCATGCTTGGATCCACCTGGCAAGCAGCCTTTGACTCCCCGTGCCTCTGGGGGCCTGCCCCACATACTTGCCTCCCTTCCCTGGGGTTAAGGTGCATGGACTCAGCTGGGTTTTAAATTGTACCTGTCATTCAGGGCCTCTCTGGCTGTTCAAGCCACTCTGAAGAACCTATAAAGCAACAGTCAACTGCAGCCTTATAGCTATTTGCAAGCTGTGATTTGAAAAGAAGCCAATCTGTTTGCTAATAATTTAATCCAATTAAAAATATACTCAGCCAGACGTGGCGGCTTTAGAAAGCACAAGACCTGAGCCTTTTTGCATAGGCTTTTCTGGGGGTGGGGGCCATAACTAGGAAGGCTCAGCGAGGCAATGATGGCATGTCCATAGGAATCGTGTGGCTCCCTTTACCTGGTTAGGGGGAAGCCTGGCAGCTGCATTTCCACATGCTACGGTTGATTCACTTGAACTATGGTTAAGCCTTCGTGTCCTTTTATGGCTTACCATGTTGTGCAAAGCTGCCCCATGGGCTAGTTAATGGTTTGGTGTATTGTGCTAATCCCCTGAATGGGTTAATCCAGCTGGTCACAGGATAAGGGGCTGTAGGCACTGTTTTTTATTAAGAATACCTTCTTTGGAAAAGCATCAGGGCTGGGAAGGTAGGCTTTAGCCTTGTGTGCTCGTATAATCTTCCACAAATATATTGCTTGTAGGGGTTTTTAATTATTGGGTTTCTTCTCATTTGATATAAGAATGTAAAAATGGAAAGGAAAATTGCACCATCCCCACCGACCATTTAATCTAAGGACGGTGAGGGCAAAAGAAGTAGGTTGGGTCACTGGCTGACTTGTCTGTTGCAGTTACATTGATGAGATGTTGGGAGACTCTTTTTCAAAGGGCTGTGAAAGAGCCCCTACAGTGACGGAAGGGGGCTTGTTTGTCAGGACGACAAGTCCAGGATGTGATCTACCTTTACAAAATAAAGAGGAGGATTCAACCAGCCAGGGTCCTGATGAGGAATAACGCAGCCCTTAATCTGACTAGGAAAGAGAAGGCTTTGGCAGAAACTCGAAAAACAAGCAAACAGAGGAAGAGAAAATCCACAGCTGGCTGCCAGCTGAATGGAAAGTGGTCTATTACCGTGGTATCTTCTGTGCCCAGCAGTACCAAAACATAAAAGACTGAGACTAGACTTGCAGCTTGAGAGCTTTGAGTTTAAATCTCCAGGATGCCATGAATTTCATCCTAGGTCTTTGCTGATGAACTGGCTGTATTTCATATTATGTTGGAGAAATTCTGGAGAACTTGAAGTAACTGAGAGTTGAAGGAGGTGACTGCTGTTTTTAAAAAGGGGACCAGCAGAATCTGGGAACTAAGATCAATCAGTCTGTTATTTATACCTGGGATGGTTTTAAAGTGTAATCACCTGGAAATACCTTGAGAACAAAATGGATGATCAGGAGTCAAGCAAGTGATGCCAAAGTAACTTTACCTCGTTTTTTGATCAGGTAGCTTCCTTAGTAGTTTTCAGCAAAGCGTTCAACAGAGCATCATTAAGTGTGGGTAGATGCATCCCCCGAGGCTCTCTAGCTGGCTCCAAAACTCTTCTGTTCATCAGTGAATCGTTTCTGATCAGACTAGAGGAGGGTGTTGAGCCGAAATTGTTCTTGAAGGGGAGAAAGAGGATGGTGCAGTGCCCATCTCTGTCCCGTCCCACCCATCTGGGACAGAGGAGGATTCATTGTGAGCCAAAGCATGGTCTGTCTGCCACAACACTGCTTTCCAAAAGCAGAGCTGATTTTTTCAAACCCTCAGGAGGTCTGATGCTGCTGAGAACAACACCTCCTGCGGAAAAGCTGAGGGACGTTGCTAAGGAGCCTCCAGCCCTGAGGGCTCTGCCCAGATGGTCCCCCAGCCAAAGCACATTAGCATTTCTGCAGGTGCTGCCTGGACAGTCTGTTTGCACTGCAGTACATCTTGAGCATGTCAAGAGTCTTTAGATTTTTGAAATGATCTGATATCTTGGTCATTCGCTACATTTGTGGAATAAGCAGGTCTGTCAAGAAGAAAGAAGAGGCAGAACGGGGATGCCAGGATGAAGGACTACACCAAGATTCCCAGATGGATAAGATTTCCCAAGACATTGGGAAAGTGTTATTGTCCTGCATTATGGGCTACTTGAGCATTAAATCCTAATTTGGAGAACTATATTTTGTCACTGCCTTGGCCTCTTGCTTTAGGGGGCGAGGGAGAAGCCTCTCACCTGTACAAAAATGGATCTTTAACAGATGTCTCCTGACTTGGGGACTCGCAGAAAAGATTCCTTTTTCCTCATCATGTGTTTGGATCTTGGGAATAACACAGAGCTGAATCAGATCAGTTTGCTTTGCTTCACATTAATACTTCTGTTCTCATCATCAAGTACGAAGACTAGTCCAAAACAGGAATCATGGAAGCTCAGCTTCTTTTTGCAAGGCACAACTGAACAGCAAAATAAACACTGTCTTGGAATGCATCCATGAAAAACATTTCCTTCCAACCCAAGCAACCTTTGACCGATGGCTAAACCCTCTGCTCGAACCATCGGTCAAAGCTTGCTTCCTCCCTCCACAGCAGTCTCTGGAGGTTCTCCTGCTAGCTGGAGAGAGGGAGACAAAACCTCCTTACCATACCCGGTACACTGCCAATAGGGTTGGCACTGTTTTTTGGCAGAAAGGGATGGCCGATGCGGACAGTAAAGTTCTGTGCTGGTGTACATCTGTTGGTTCAAGGATGGGTGGAGAGCATTAATGTTTGAGTGCAGTTTGACATCACAGTTGCTCAGCCAGTACCTGGGAAGAAGAGATCTCCAGACTTGACTGGCAGAAAGTTGGAAAGCCAGGGCCATGCTCTATTTCAAAGTGAAACAAATCTTTGGCAGGCAGAATAAAGATAATGCAATCCTCATACAAAATTAATTCAATGATATATAAAACTGCTTCTCGGCCTTCCCAGGGTTTAGAGCAAACCTACAGACATATGGCCTTCCTTTTAAGCATTTGTTAAAAATTAAGTTATTTTGTTTCACTGCTACTGCATAAAACAGAAGCAGCTATTGAGTTCTGTGAATGAAAGAAAAAATTGATAGCACTGCCACTGATACCCAATAAATCTGGTTGGACGCAAAGTGCCCAGCTGAACTCTCTCTGTGGCACCGAGGAAGAAGCATGAGCACCAGCTCCCTGGTTTGCCTTCAAGGAGCCAACCTTGGTGATTCTCTTGGGTGCCTCTGGTGCTCCAGACAGAGAGAAAGGAGGGTTCGGGACTTAACCAGGACAAGCTAGCTATTAGAAAGCATTTGAATCCAGTGTCGCTGTAAGTTTAAATGATATTGCGTTCTTTTTGTACCATTTGGTTTTTATTGTGCACATGACGTTTTATTCTCCCTGCTACAGAAGCTAGAAGGGGGAGGGGAAGGGAAGCAGGACTAAGTGGCAGAAATGTGTGTTATTTCAGGGATGTGTGTCGAGGTTTGGAGATGACCTTTGGTCAGGTGCCTTCAGCTGCTGCAGCAGTGCTTGAAAATGGGGGTGCATCATGTCACTGAACGGAGCTCCCGCCTCAAAGGCACCCAAAGGACGACAGCTGGGAGCCTGTTGTCTGTCTGCATCAGCCCCACAGGCTGAGAAGCCAATGCCATACAGTACAGGTCAGGACTACTTTTATTGGAACAGCTCTAGTAACAGAATTTTGCAAGTCTGAATATGTTTCCCCCTCCCCGACTATCTGTGTGTGAACTAGGGAGAGGCTTGTCCAAGACGTTTTCTCACATTACTTTTTTGGCTTGGGCTCAAGTCTCTCTTATCTGACCACCACCTTGGTAGCAGCTTTTCCTCCTGCCCTTCAAGGCCATTCCCACCTCCCTCTTCAGTCTGCCTTCTCTGGATGCCCCCAGGATCTCTGATGGGGTTGGGTCCATTGTGTCCTCTTGTGCTGCACAGGTGGGGATCCCCCATCAGCCCCTGCCTTTAGAAGCAGAGCAAAGAAAGTAAATGGCAGTCACTGGACGGGCACTCCCGAGGCAGAATTTAGCACCCTCTTGGTCACCTCTAAAAGTGAGCCATTCTTGTGAGCCCTGGTGACAGCCCCCTAGTGCAGCTTCTGATTCCGCCCCCCCCCCCCCCGTATTTATTAATGTGGTGGCTGTATGGATTGCTGAATGCTGTTCCCTGTGCTTTTTATTAACTGGCATTATAAAATTATTTCTTTTGAAAGCTTCTGATTCTTGAACTAGGCCTGCTTGTGAAAGGCTCTTGAGTTCGAACCCTGCTTTCCACCCTCTTTCTGTTGCTTATATGTATTAAAGTTTAATGTCCCGTGGTGCTCACCTGTTCCAGTTCTGACACACTTTCTTTTTTTCCTTTTACAGAAAAGGAACAATTGCTATGGCCAGACAACTCATTTTTGCCACTTCGAAGCAACTCCTGGAAAAGATCAGCATTGCAATGAGCTTCAAAGGCTACACATAGGAATGGCTGAGTTTTTGACTTAGATCAGCCATGCTTTTCCTCAGTGGCTGAAATCTGATTAAGTATGCTGCATTCTCTCTGCACTCCTGCCAAAAAAGAAAAAGAGTCCCTGAAACTAAAAAGGATATTTTCACCATAAAGCTGTCCTTCCTTTGGAAGTGAGAAACGTGGCCTTGCTGGTGAGGGGCTGAGATGCTGCCTAAAGTCTGGATTTGGCCCTGGCCTTTTGAGGTGCGAAGCATGAAAAGCATTAAGAAAGTATGTCCAGATGCCCAGGATAGGTGCAGACCTGCAAAGTGGGGTAAGGGGGGGCAGCATTTTAGGCTAAGACTGGATCCTTAATCGGATGCTGAGCAGGGAGGCCTTGTCTCTCTCCTGCTCCAACTCACCCTGCCAGCCAACAGCCACTGACCCATTTCAGGGCAGAGATGGAGGAGGGAGGGAGCTTGACCTCTCTCTCGGGCGGGGGGCACTGCCAGAACATCTGAGTGACTGCCACTGCAAGGTCTGCAGGGCTTCCTGCTTAGCAGCTCATCCCTTCAGTTCCACTGCCTTGGAAAAAAACGTTCCCCAGAGAATTCCACCTCCCATGGCCATCTACAGTCAGAGGTGATGCCACTTCAAAAGAAAGGGGCCAGAAGCCGCCCCAGCACACATGCAGTTGCCCGCAGGTGGCACTGAGCTGCACCTGCATGTCTTGGACCAAACTGTGCCTCGGGGGCCCCAAAAGGGCCAAGTCCAGCTGCTTGGCTGGCTGCCTTGCCCGCCCAAGGCTCCCGCAGGCCAAGGGATCTGTTGCCTCAGCCAAGGGAGCCAAGGCCTTGCGATTCTGGGAGCTGAGGCTGGCAGTTCGCCTTCTCTCCCCGGAATAGAAGGATGGCACCCTCTTTCTCAACGGTTTGGCGTAGTGCAGACCTGCCCCCTGAGGCGCTTTGGAATCTTGCTCTGCGTGGCCCATGTGATGCACAACGTGATCTCCCCCCCACCCAACCAGATGCTGTGGAGTTCATTCTGTTGCTTCAGGAAGTGTTTGGTGGGAGACCGACAGGGCCCTAGAGAATCTGGCAGTTGGGGGGTTGGAAGAGCGGCTCGTGTGCCTGCCCCGCGAAAGATGGCCAGCCGCGTTGCTACCACGATGCTACTTTGCTTTTTCCTGAAGGGGACGGGAGGGAAAGAGTTGGTACAGCCACTGGAGAAGCCTGGGCCACCAGCGGGAGCCCCAGGTGATGTCTTGCTGGTCGCCCGGAACAACCCGGAGAGGCTGCCAGACACTCCATTTGCTGCCCCCCCGGCCCTGCAGAGCATCTGCCTTCCTTAATGGGCTGCCCTCTGGGGGTGCCTAAGCGCCAAGAGTGGCATTCTGCCCTGCACTGCTGTTGTTGCTGCCGCCGCCACAACTTCACAAGACACCCCGGAGAGGCAGGGAGGCGCGGTGGGCTGGCTGGCAGAGCCGACAGAGCGGCTGGTGGAGAAGACCAGGATGGCTGGACCGGGATGTGACCTCTGGTGGTCTGAAGGCAGGAAGGCGGCAGAGTGGTGCCTTGGCTTCGCCTTCGGCTGTGGCGAGAGGGCCTCGAGGGGACCAGGAGCGGAGCGAGGCGCCTGAGGTCCGGGGGTGGGCTGCGCACTCCTCGGCTGGCGGGGTCCCTTCGCTGCCAGAATCCAGTGGTGCCTCCCCACCAATCAGCGCAAACTGAGGATGGGAATGGGAAGAGCCCCTGGCCCGCTAACTCATTTCAGAAGCCGGGAAAATCGATCTAGACGACCAAGTTGCTTCCTCTCCGTCCTTCAGGCTCAAGTTACAGTATTGCCCAAATGCCCATAAATGTTGGAAAACAGAACAGATTCCAAGACAGGGAGAGAGACATTCCTCTATCCTTGCCTTGAGACGTGTCCATCTTCTTTGGGTGGCGCCTTAATATTGGAAGCGGGTGGGGTGGAAGAATCCCGAGGAGACTCTGACTGAAACAGCATCGCAGGCAGAATCGTTTCCTGGGCTGGGGGAAGCGGCGCTTTGGCTGGACCGGGTGGCCATCCCGGGGGCTCAGGCAGAACACGCCTGTCGCCAGAGCGCTAAACAGCATCCAGGGATCTTCCCATGTGACCCATCTGAAGGATCTCAATCACATCTTAATTTAAACAAAGGACTGCATGAATCATTCATTGTATGGTGCTCCCTGGAGAGAGAGCCGCACGCAACTGGCCCCATGCAAGATCAGAGTAGGCCTGAACTATAGCGGCCTTCCAGGGAGACTGCAGCAAAGTGCTGGGAGAAGAGAACTCCCTGTGTCTCGGGGGCTAGTTTGCTGCAGGTGGTAGCTTATGAGTTCCTAGTTGAGGATGGAAGTGGGATCCCAAAGAAAGGGAGGGGATGCATCAGGTCTTGCCACTTCTTCCTTTTCCCAGCAAAAAGAAGCTTCTGGAGTTGATTAGCATTGTGTGCAGCAACGAGGAGAAGCCCCGTGGCGTCATGGGGCTGCGAGGGTGGTGCAGTCTGGGATTAGCACTGCACTCGGTGCCAAGGGGCTGTGAGGTAGAGCTGGGTTCCTGCAGCCCCCCCGGCAGAATTCCCGTCTGCGTTCTGCCTGTCTCTGGAAACATGGAAGACAACTACTTCTCAAGACGGAGTGAAGTCAGGCACCCAACTGTGGGGCTGTTAACACTCTCCCCCAAAGTACCAGGTGCCTCTAGAAGAACCAGTGTTGTCAGCTGCTTTGCTGGAAACATGGAACACACCTCCCTCTCCCTGGAAGCAGCAGCCAAGGCAGTCAGGGAGCAAAAACAAACCTTTTCCCAAGGGGGGAGGAATGCCAACGCAAGGCGTTGATCCATCTGCCGCCAAGGCCAGAAAGGAAAGGGGCCAATTCAGCCAAGCTTGTGGTGTGCCCTGCTCTGTGGCTTTTAAACGCTGCCTAGTTTGTGCTGCTGATGGGAGCATGAAGTCAGGCGGAAAGGAGGGATCCCCAGTGCCTTTTCAGATGGCAAACCAAGTTTCACGCCTCTCTTCCAGCCCTCCCAGATGAGCTGGATATGGTTATGCTACAGAAAATCACTTCAGGAACTGCAGCTCTGCTTTCTGGAGAAAGGACTTTAAGCAAGTGGGGACCAGGCACCAGCCAGGCTTCTTCCCTCTCTAGGTCCTACGACCAGGAAAACGCTGGATGCTTCAGGCTTAACATGGAACAGTCGGCGAAAGTCACAGCCATTTGACCTCAAGATCATGACTTTCCTTCTGCTGTCCTTTAGCAGATTGAAACAACTTCTGCCTTCTCCCGAAAGTGTCTTTCTCATGGGCTGTTGAGTCCCCCTGGAAATTGGTTTGAGCGACTGGGCGCCTTGGTGGTGGGAGAGGAACTCTGCTCCTGCCCAAAAGAAGCACTTAGGAAGATGTGCGTCCCTTCCTTTTGTTCTGCCATAATGGGAACTCGGGTTCCTTTCAAAGAGAGGAAGATGAATGGTAAATAGCCTCAACAGCCTCGCCAAGCAATCCCCTAGCAGATACAGTGGGGCTTTAAAAATCAGACAATGTGATTTTCTGGATTTTCCCCCCCATTTTGTCTCTCATAGTTGAGGTATACCTATGATGAAAATTACAGGCCTCTCTCATCAAGTGGGAGAACTTGCACAATTGGTGGCTGACTAAATACTTTTTTGCCCCACTGTACAGGTAAAGAGTTTCGACCAGCCTGTGAATAAAATTAGCTGTAAAAAGTAAGAGAGAGCCAGTTTGGCCTAGTAGTGAAGGCACTGGGCTAGAAACCAGGAAACGGTGACTTCTAGTCCCACCTAGGCATGAAGCCAGCCAGGTGACCTCGGGCCAATCACTCCTTCTCAGTCCAACCCCCCTCACAGGGTGGTTGTAGGGAAAATAGGAGGAGGGAGTATTGCTCACCGCCTTGAGCTATTTATAAAAATAATAAAGGTGGGATAAACAAAATCTAAAGAAACAAATCATACCACCAAGAGAAGGCTAAGGTGGCAGATCCAAGGGGTGGATGGCTGAATCCTTCCTGCCTTGGGTTCTCCAAGCAAGGGCCACTGTAGAAGCCACCCTGTGCGCCTCCCTGGACACCCCCTTCTTCAGTAAGATGTCAGAAATCACGTACACACGTTTGAGAAGAGCAGGCAGCGTGACGACTGGCTTCGGGCCAACTGTGCCAAGGAAGATGCCAGTTTGCCTCAGGCTGCTGCCTGCCTGTGCCTTTTGGTGCACTCTTCCCCTGGGCCTCTCCAGATGGGTATCCCAGACAAGCAGAGGTGCTGAGGGTGCCCTGCTGCTGGCCCTCCCACTCTGGGAACATGTCCCAATATTCTGCCAGAAACAAGCAGCAGCTGACCTCTCTCCATCTTTCCATCCACCAGTCCAATCCTATGCACGCTTTCTCAGAGGGACACACTTTTACTCCCAGAGCAGTACAAACCAGAGCGCGGTCCAAGATTAGTGTTTGGTCTCTTCTAAAGGCAGCTTCTCTCTGAACATCCTTCCACCTGGGGAGGGAAGGAAACTGATCCCAGCCTCTCATAATCAGGTTTCTCTCTGGCACAGAAAAGATGCGATAGCTGTGATCCACGAAAGCCTGAAAGTTCCTGCCCTTCCCACTGCAGGAAACACCATGCAACTGAGGGGCAGGAGGAGGGTGGGTGTGAGTCCCAGAGTGGAAGAAGGGGCTGAGCCACATCAGGCTACAGGTTGCGGGGGAACACTTTTTGACTGCTGCTGTTTGAAAATGTATTCCACAAGTGGAGAATTGATCCAGCAGAGGCACGTGCTGCTGAAACAGCCGCTTCCTGACTTGCGCATTGGAAGCTGCTTTCACGTTTTCTGCCGCCATCCCTTCCACCAACCCTACCCAGAAAGATTTCCAACTGCCTGCAGGAGACGGAGCCTGGCTACTTCAAGTATGCCAGAAACCATAGCACCCCATCAGATTGCAATGTTCAAAAGATCGGCAGCTGGGAGCATAAAGCAGCCATGGCTTTGGGCCTTGAGGGGGATTTGGCAGAGCACCCCGAGTTTGTACTCCCTCATGCAAGTTCAACGAGAAGCAGTCTGCTTTCTTAAAGGCTCAGAGTGAAAATCCAGACACCTGAGACAGTCCAGCCATGTCCTAGCACTCCGTTTCCTGCTTCCTGAAGAAATAGGAGGTCGCTAAGGCAATTAATTCCAGGCACAAGAGTTCCCTATCCAGCCAGCACTTTATATGCTGCTCTGATCATCTTGTTGGCCTGAAATAGCTGAGAAATCTTGAATTGAATCATCATCTTTGTGGCCACCATTTTATTTCTAATTTCTACACTCAGTTTACAGAGGCTCCCTTGAAACTGGGGCGCACACAATGTAAGCAACAGGCCCTTTGTCCCCCCAGAATCATGGGCTTAAACAGGCCACAACCCAGAAAGCACAACTCTTCAGGAATCTTCCATGGACACTGTGTCCTGTAGCGCCTGGACCATCTTTTCTTCCAGTAACTTGGCTTTGCCTTAAAGAAAGAAACTGCAGGTAAGCGGGTGGTCCAGGAGTCTCCGAAAACATCACAACAGGTTCCCTGCAGAATGCTGCATTCAGATGCAGCTTCTGAACCAGGTACCCAGGAGACCGCAGGCAAATCCCTGAAAACATCAGGCCACCAGGCCAAGGCACAGTTCTGGGGACCAGCTGAACCCCGGAAACGACCCTCTGCAAGGATCTCCAGCTGCCCGGGGTGCCGCTGCTCACCTGCATGGGGGGCCTGGATAAGGTGGATGTTCTGCTTGACTTCCTTGATATCTTGCGCTCTCTGCAGCTCTTTCCCCTTCTTTAACCTTAGAGGGGAGAGGAAAGAAAAACATCCATCCCTTGCCCAGAACGGAACGCGAGCCGGGACCGCCACAGAAGCATCTTCCTTCGTCAAGAGCCCGGCGGGAACGCGCAGCTAGGCCGACGGCCGATCCGGGTAAGACCGCAGCGGAGCGCGTCCCGGATCAGAGCCGTTCAGGGCCGCCGCCGCCGCGCGCTTTTCGCTTCCTCCCCGCCAGCGAAGACCGGCAAAGCGGGTTCTCCAGGAACGAGGCCTGCCTGTGCGCAGGCCCCGGCCGCGGGCGCGCCCGTCCTCCGCGCGCGGGGAAGGCCGCACCTGCTCCAGACGAACGTGGCCTGCCGCCTCCGCTTGATCCGCTCCACTCGCTTCATGGCTTCCGCTGCAAGGAGAAGGGCCGCGCGTCAAGGCGGCGGCCCGCTTCGCTCCCGCGCAGCAGCGATTCGGGCCGGGCCCCGCCGCCCCCCAGGGAAGGGCCCCCCGCCCCGCCCCGCCCCCGTACCGGTCTGGCTCCACAGCTCCCGCTGGTACTTCAGGGGCTCGTTCCGCCGCTTCTCGAACTCGAAAGACCGGTCCTGCGGGGGGAGGGGAGAGGAGCGGGGCGGGAGTCGCGGGAGGCAGCTCACCGCCCCCCGCCGCCCCCCCCGCCGCCGCCGGCCCCCCGCCGCCCACTCACCACCGTCCACTCACCACCGCCAGCTCCTTGCCCGCCGACCGGCGGAAGGCCTTGGTCCAGCGCACCTTCCGCGGGTTGCGCTTCTTCTGGAAGCCCCGGTGGCACTTGGACCGGCAGAACCGGAACGCCTGCGGGGAGAGCAGCCGCGCTCAGGGACGGGGGGGGGCGGGGGGCGGGGCGGGCCGCGCGGGACGGCGGCTCACCTTGCAGTCGTTGCGGACGAAGAGCAGCCCATGGCCCGGGTACACCGGCCCGGAGCAGAAGTAGCACTTCTCCACGCGCATGGCGGCGGCGGCGAGGAGGGCGGAAGGGCGCGCCGGCGGCCGCGGGATGGAGCGCCGCCGTGTCCCGCTGCGCCCCCTGCCGGTCGGAGGCTGCGGCAGCCCCGGCGCGCGTGCGCCCGACGTCGGACTCGCCCGTGCGTCATGCGGAGGCCCCGCCCACGCGGGCCCCGCTCCGTCCGTCGAGCGAGGGCCGCGGTGGGAGGAGCCAGGTCCGGAGCGCCGTTGCCCCGCCCCGCGATGCGTTTGCGTCCGTGATGCGTGCGGGGGGCCGGGTCTCTCTCTCGCGTGGTTCCGCGGCGCTAGTCCTCAAGGCGAAGGCGAAGGCGAAGCCGGCCCCGCTCCCGCCCGCGCCCCCCCGCCCCCATCAAGCGGCCGCAAAGAGGACTCGGGGTCTCGCCGTGGAGTAGTTTATTGCGCATCTGCCGGACGCGAGTCGGCGCGGCCGAGGGCCTCAGCAGCCGCACCTGCTCGACGGCCGCGGCCCCGGGGGCGCCGCGGCGGGGTCGGGTCCGTTGGGCCGCGCCGTGCCCTCGGGGATCCAGGCGCGGTCCGCGCAGCGCTCCATGCGCGCCATGAGCAGCCCCAGCAGCGCCTCGACGGCCGGGCCCACGTTGGCGCCGTTGGCGGCGCTGGTCTCGAAGTAGGGGGCCCTGGAAGGGAGCAGCGCGTCAGGGCCGGCCGGCCGCCCAGCCGCTCGGGCGGGGCGCTCCTCCCGGGGCGCGGGGAGCCACTTGCCCGTATTTCTCCGCGAGCGCCTCGGCATCGCCCGCCGTCACCGCCCGCCGCTCCTCCAGGTCGCTCTTGTTTCCGCAGAGGACCACGTCGGGGCTCTCGCAGTAGGCGTGGGTCTGCAGCTGGCCTGCGGGGCAGAGGACGGGAGGCAGGCGGGGAGGGGAGGGGAGCCTCGCAGCGCTCCGAGGGACGCCCCCCCCGAGCTCTGCCCGCGGCGCGGCCCTCCGGCTCGGCCGGGCCCCTTGCAGCCCGGCCATCCTAACCCTAACCGGCAGCTCGGCCATGAACCGCAAGCTCCTCGGGACAGAGGCTGCCCGCCGGCCGGCCGGCCATGCATTCCGCTGATGCGTTTCTCTTCCGCAACTGGCGCTCCGGCGCTGGCGGTGCCTCTGGTTGCTCCGCCGGGCTCCCTGGAGGCTTGGCCAGTGCCTGCTGGCAGGTGGGACCCCCCCCTCAGCCCAGGCCTGCCCCGGCTGCTGAAAGCGGGTGAGACTTACTCATCCAGTTTCGGACATTGAGGAAGCTCTGCTCACTGGTCAGATCAAAGAGGAGGAGGAAGCCCATGGCATCCCTGAAGAAGGCAGTGGTCAAGCTGCGGAACCTGCCAGACGAAGGGCAGAGCGTCACCCCACTCACCCCACTCCCCTCCTATCGGGTCTGCAGAGACGGACACGCCCGCCCCCCCAAGCCCAGAGTCCTCCTCAGAGCAAAAGAGTGCCCTGGAATATCGCCACCAGCCTCAAAGGCGCAAGAATGAAGTCCTTAATTACTAAGGGCCGTTTCTGAAGAACCGCGGGGACTCCTTAGAGTTTGCCTGTTCTTCACCCGACGCGGAGGTCAGCGATACTGAGGGAGAGCCGGGATCCAGCTGCACCGATGCGACAAGACAGCTGGTTTGGTCTGGAGCCAAACAGGCAGCGTGCCGGAGTTCCGTCCGTCTTTCAAACACGCTCACCTTTCCTGCCCTGCTGTGTCCCACAGCTGAAGATGTATTCTTTGCCCTCGGCCGCTGACCCCATCTGGTCTGTCGGATCGGTACACCTGATTCCAAAAGGGTTTGTGAGAAGGAGTGTCTCTGGCCATCAGCTGACAAAACCAGGGTAGCTTTAAGGATCTTTCTCCTCTCCCCCCCTCCCCCAGTGCTTTGAGGAAGCCGGTAGATCCTTTACTTTCTTCATTCGTGCGGCTTCTAGAACAGTAAGCAGATTGGTGTTTACCGCTCTGTGGTTTCTAGAGGTAACTCCACATGCTAAATCCACAGGAGCCTACTGTGATTTTCTCCTGCACTGTGCTGCCATGTATGCCCCCCTCCCCATAGTGAGTTTTCCAGAATCTCAGCCCTTCTGCCTTCCAACCCATTATGTTGCACCGTTAAAAGAAATGGGAGTGCTTTCAGGTTGGTTTCCCCTTTTCCTGTTACGCTGGTATTTGTAGCACATGTCTATCATTGCACACCTACAACTTACACAGAGCTTTTAGCTGGTGTTTGCCATTTGCTCTCCCCCTGGCAGTAGCACCCGTGTTCCTTGCAGCCGGGCATAGGCCCTGCCTCTGATATACCTGAGCTTGGGCAGCTGTGAATCTGCAAAAATCCCTTTGGAGTGAGCAGTGAGGACACAGCAGCCCCACGCCCACAGGGAGAAAGCAGCAAACTTCACAAGTGCCTGCAGAAGCCATTCTGAGGGGCTGCAGACTTGGCAGTGGCATGTGAAGCTTGCACCGGAGGCCCCAGGAGTAAGGCCCTAAGCCTCTGTGGATGGAGGGGGACTGATTGCATGGGGAAGGCGGGACGTTAATTCCCTCCAAAATGTGACCAAGGGTTTGAAAGGGAAGACCGGCTTTTCTCTGGAAAAATGCCAAGGAAGGGCAGAATGTTCACTGGGCGAGAGGTAGGAGGTCTTCTGCACTGCGAAAGCTGGTGGTAGGAGCGGCGCTCCGCCAGCGGACTGAAATGACTATCTCCTGGAGCTGATTCAGAAGTAAGGCTGCTTTGGAGAAGTCTTATTGGAGGAAAGAAAGTTCCAGTCTCACAGCTGACAAAGTCTCCAGTACATCAGCCTGAAGAAGGCTGAGTGTGGGCAGCTGGGAGCAGGTTTTCAGTAGGGAACGTTCAGTATGTGATAACAAAGCAACAAATCAGCGATTTTTCTGTATCTGTCTCTTGCAGCTGGCTCTGGCTCTAAGTGGTGTTTTTTCTAAGCCCAAACTGTTTGGTGTCAGTGTGATGTCCGCATAGTTGCAGTCGTGGGCTGGAACAGGTGGTGGATGTGAAAGCCAAGCTGGGTGACTGGGAAAGTGGTAACTGCAGGCCTTCAAGACAAAGGCATTTGCGAAGACAAGAGGACAGGAAGACAGAAGCGCGGAGGGAAAAATAATAGGCTTGAAGGAAAAGCATTTCTACCAACTGTAGCAACTCCAGGAAGAAAGAAAGGTGGGATATCTGTGGAATCCGTCACCTTCCTCCTTCCCCACCGACAGCCGGTGCGTTTTCTTGAACGGGTCTTGCTGCACCAGCCCATCTGCAGTCTAATTTCTCCCAGACAGGAATGCAGTCAGAAGGGGGAAAGCAGATCACACTGGGACTTACCACCCTCTTTTCCCGGAAATCAATGCCAACAGTTGTGATGAATTTGGAATTGAATTTCCCGTCTGTGTACTGGTAAAGGAAACTGGTCTTTCCAACCCCAGAATCACCAAGGGCTAGGAACTTGATGAGGTAATCGTAGTCCCCGTCAGACATAGCGGGTGATCTTCAGTAACAGCCTGAAGAGGAGGGTGGGAAGAAAGGGAAGAAGTTTGAGTCCGGGGTCAAGTAAATTGGCTTCCAAGGAGCCCACCCGGTGTCTGGTGCCCAGTGGCAGTTCATCTGTGACATCTTCACCTGCAGGATCGAAAGGACATTGTGCGCGAGCAGGATACTGTTCTACATCTTGTCCGCAGATAGCGCAGCTGCGTTGGCAGCTAACGTCTGTGCATCGTAGGCACAAAAAGGCCAAAAGCCTCTGGACCTCTGGCCTTCGGATGTTGTGGCACGGTACTGCATTGAGTTTAAGGCTTGGGATTCCAAATAGAACTGGAAGTCCACGCTTCTGGGGGCCCAGCACACATTCCAGGAAATTCTGCTACGGATGGGCATATCGTGTCCTCCCTGGTAACCTTTGAACAAAAGGCAGGCTTTCCACACGTGTTTAGAAAAGCGCGGCTAATACTAGGAAGATGTTCACCTTTGGAGGTTTTCTGAGTGGAAAAGGGGAGTCATACACCTTCAGCAGGATCTCGCTGCCTCTTTCTCAGAGGTTGTCCACGGACACGCTTCAGTTACGTTCAGGCCGACGCAGGAGTAGGGATGTCTGTAAGCTCTTCCTCCCTTGTGCCTAGCACCTCCGTTTTAAGGGCAGGTGTGCACTGATGCCCGTGCTCTGGCCAAGAGACCGGAAGGGGCACTTCTGGAGCCCTGTGGCTGTCTGCAGCTAGATTTTGCCTCTCTCTCTGCTTGCGGGTTTTCGTTACCGGGGGAAAACCCTCTTACCCCTTCCACACAGGTCTAAAAATAATTCAGAGCGCGCGCTGGGTCTGAGATCTACCTCGGGCATTTGACAACTGGGAAGTGGCCGCGAGGCGGTGAGACGAGAGTTGGCAGGGTCTCCCAAGGAAGACGGCTGGCTTCCCGTTGTCCTGCCCTTCTGAACTTCCAAAAGAAAAAATCAGCCAAGGGAGGGAAGAGAGGCTGCCGGATCTGTCTCTGCCGGGGGATCCTCCCTCCACAAATATTGAACCTGCAGCCTCCTCCCTTGGTCTGTTTGGATTTTGGGTTATAGCTGAATGGCCAGGAGGAGGCTGGCGAAGCCCAGGAGGGTTCAGAAGGAGGGCCGGATGCCAAGGGGATCCTTCCCAGAGCTGCCTGGACACCCAAGATATGGATGGGGCGGGGGGTCTGTAGCGCAGCAGCACTCATGAGGGGAAAGGAGGAGCCTCTCCCTCCAGGAGTCTAGATGGCAGGAGCCCCCCCCCCACAAGAGAGCACCTCTGACTGGCACTGCAGGAGATTCCTGGGTGCTCTCAGCCACCCTGCACTGCCACACACTCCCCCCGCCTTGCCCTGTGGCAGGAAGGGTGCTCCCTGTCAGTGCTCTACTATACCAGTCAGAGGGCAGTGCTGGAAAGCCAACCTTTGGATCCATGCCCTGCGTGGCCACCACAGGAGCCATTGCAGACCTCCCTGGGTCACCACGAGCCCCACACTTGTGGGTTTTCTTAGGAACATCAAGCTTTCTCCTTTTGTCCAGGGCACCCTGGCACAGCTGCTTTACTGCATGGTGTGCCATGTTTGCCTGTGTCCTGTGATAGCATTTGCCTGGGCTGACCTCTGCCTTCCAGGTGGCCTCCTGCGTTCCCTGCCTTGTCTGCTACTTTTGGCTCCATCCTCTTGTCCACAGCCTGGCCGCTTCCAGGGAGGGAGCCAGGCCTTCCCTCCGCATAGAAAGGGAAAAGTGCCTGTGCAGAAGCCACAAGGGCATCACCCCGCTGACTCCCACTTGGCTGCTGTGTTCCCAGTGCACCGTGTTCGCTTGAAGCAGGTGGGATAAAGCCCCCCTCGGAGGGCACCTGTGCCAGCGTTCTCCGGTCCTTCCACCAACCCGGCCTCGTGCCCGAGAGCATCCTGGGAGGAGGCCCAGGACGCACGCAGCGTCTGCTCTCAAGAGCTGCTCCTTTGCACACAAACAGCCAGGCTCAAACCCCCCTGCTGAAGGGGAGCAGTTTTCTGTCTAAGCCGGCCCCCCACCAGCTCTTGCCTGGCCTTCTGCCCCCTTTGCACCCTGCAACGAAGCACCCAAGAGCGGCTGGGCACTCACCGTCTTGCTGCTGCGCCAGGGCAGCTGCCAGAGCCAGAGGCTCCTTCTCCCGGTCCCTGAAGCTCCACCTGCTTCACACCCAGCCAGGAGCAGCAGCTGCAGCTTACGTGTCACCTGCAGGCTGTCAAAGGGTGCTGATGGGCGGAGGGTGTGCTTCCTGGGGCCGGCCAAGGGCATGAGGGCTGGGAAGGGGCTGCGCCACCATCCCTCCTAATTTGCGGGAGGTTAGGCTAGGCTGCCTTCAACCCCTGGGGGCTTCCTGCTGCGAGAAGCCACAGAACAGACTGCCCGCCCCCTCCTCTCCACAGCCATGGAGATGCAAGTCCGGAGGAGTCTGCTTTCTGCCAGCTAGGCAAAGCAAGCTGCAGCCTTGTGCCCGGGTGTCCCAGTCCCCACGGAGGGAGCCGCCTCCACCAAGGCCTAGCCAGCAGACACGCTCAGTGAAGGCGCGAACTAGCCCGGGAAGGGCTTGGGGTTTGGGACTCTGTGACCAAAGGATCCGGACCTGGGTGTGGTGTGGAAAGGGCTGTCCAGGGATGTGGAAAGGGGGCAGGCGCAGGAGGGATCCCCGAGGGATGTCTTCTCCGGCATAGAATGCCTGAGGAGTGTGACCCATGCATCCGCGCCCCCTGGATCCTCACCCGACCTGGGAGGAGGCGTCTTCATGTTCAGCAGGCTGCCCCCACTTACCTTTTAGCAAAATTTCTCCAATATGCCGGAGCGGGGTACAAATGTGGACATTCACCCTTAAGGCTTCAGCAGCTCAAACGTCATCAAGAAGGAATACTAAAATACCAGATCCGTTCTGCGTCTCATCCTTTGCCACATGCAGCGGCTGGTCCTCACCGGATCGCTGACCCTTCAGGGGATTTCCTCTCTGGCCATTTGGGCCTGGCTGCGCTGCTTTGACAATGGCCCCCTTGGTGGTTCTTCCACAGCTTTTTCTGTGACACTGGGAGGGCAGTGTGTTGTGCAGGGACCCCGTGCTGAAAGCTGGGGGGAAATTCCCACAGGCCACAAAACCCACAGCCCAAGAGTGGCCCGCCCAGGATCCCGATCCCACTTCCCCACAGTTGGAAGCAGGATTTCCTGTGTTGGGGAGGAGGCGGGGGGGGGGGACTGGGCAGAGGAACCAGGGGAGGCCCTGAGGCTGAATGCCGCCACTGCTGCAGGGAGGTACCGTGGAAGAGGGGAAGGGAACTCTCTGGCAGTCCTTGGAAGCAGCCTTGTCCCCGGCTGAAGGCTTCTGTAGCCTGGCAACTTCAAGGATAAAACGTGCCCATTCACTCAACAGTGCAGGATGAATCAGGAGCTGCTGTTGCTTGCTTTGTTGCTGCAAAGATTAGCGAGGAAAACCGTCACGGTATGGCCGGCTTCTGTAGGAAGTGGTGCTGCCCAGGGTTTATCAGTCCCTGCAGCTAAAACAGCCATTTCTCTTGCTAAATCAGTTTGATTGCACACCTTGGGTGTTTTCTTTCATACGTCATCAGAGTGGAGTATGTGTGAAGCCCCCCAAAGTGCAAAGAATTCACATCCTTTTCAAAAGGATCCTGAACCTCGAAGGCTCCTGTCTGGATCCAGACCGAGGATGCCAGAAGGCAGGCACCAACCTGCAACTCGCTGCCTTGGAGCAAGACCCTCTTGTCTGTTTCAGCTGGTAAAGTGATAGGGCTGCTCTGTTCGGAAACCAGGAGATCCTGGTCCACAGCTGTTCTCCAGAGCGCAGACACTGACTGCAACTGCAGTTCTGCAAGGAGTGCACGCGAGCTGCCTCTGCTGCACGCCTGGCTGGTCTGCACAGGTCCGTGCCCCTGCAGACACCAAACCCTTGGGTGTTGCCTCGCAGGGCTGAGGGCATGTGGGGAGGCAGACAGACACCTGCAGCCCCCCGCCCTTCCAAAGGGCATTCGGTTAGACCCCCCATGTGGTAATATTCATAGGAATTTTCTTGTGTGCATGGCAAGTTTAATAAAGCAGTTCTTCCTTATACTACGTTTAATTAAACTTCCTCCATATACTTGATGTTTTTCCATTGGCCTTGGACCACTTCTTTTCCTGCCAAATTCTCCACATCTCCTTGCATGTGTAGTGTTTAAAGAGGAACTGAATTCAGGAAGAACTCCAACAGGCACCACGGTTTGTGGTTTTCCTGCCACAAACAGGGAAGATCTGTGGTTTTGCTGTACAACTGACAAATCAAGATATAATCAGCATCATATGACTCCTTAATAAAGACTTGTTTCAGCTATTATGGTGGAACAGAGTGCATGAGAAAAAAATCCTTTTAGCGCGTTATTTAAGAGCATCTTGAACCTGGGCCAACACGGAGCACCATAGGGAAGGCTGGTCCACAGCGCAGCGTGACTGAGTTTGGTGCCATGGAAATGAGAGGCCCTTGGCAGAAGTGGGGAGAGTGCCTAAAGGAGGGGGTCTGCTCCTTTTGATTGAGGACATAAGCAGAAACGAGGTTCACAGGGCCTATTAATTGGCAGCACTTAAGTTCGGCAAAAGGCACTTTAAAATGTGACCGCATTCTTATGCACGTGGATAATGTTCTAAGAAAATGTTTTATGGAAGGGGATCTGCAAATCCCCCCCAGAGGATTTATTTCAGTGGGGTTCAAGTCCTTTGCCATCCTGTTGTTGCACTGTCTGCAGGATGAACATTGGAATTTGCTACCACGAGATGTGGTGCTGACTTTGCTGGCCTCAAAGACGAGTTGGACCCATTCATGGAAGTCCTGGGAATTAATGGCTCTTAGCCTTGATGGCAGCGGGGCTGCCTCTGAAGGGCATCTGCTGGGAGATCCATGGGCTTCCTTGGGCAGCTGCTGGAGAAAGACTCTGGACTGGATGAGACAGGCTTCCACCCAGCAGGGCACGGCTTATGCTCTTATGAATCAGCATAGACAGGGATTAGAAATTCAGCAATGGTCTCAGGACAGCTTAGCAGCGACACAGCCTCCACCTGGACACACAGGCAGTTTTCTCTTGGAGAGGCATACATTCCTGAGTCAAGGCACCAAAAGCCGGCTATCAGCTGCATCTTTCCCCAGCTGCAGCCTCTGGATTAAGCCACACCACTTCAAAAGCCACCTGAGCATGGAAGACTGAATGCCTGTTCACCCGCTGCTCCCCTGCTCCTGGGTCCTGGCTGCGTTGCTGTTCAAGCTGCCAGCGAGCTTCTGCCTTCCTCTGTAATGCCAGTCTTGCTACATTTACCTCAAAGGGAGTCCCGCTGCATCTGCGTCCCTTCTCAGAGTGGGGTCAGAGTTAGGGACTGGCTTTAACGTCCACCTGCAGAACGACGGGAAGGCGGCATATCCTGCAGCTCGTCAACCTGCAGCCGTTGCATTTATTCTGGTACGGCATGAAGCCGAAAGACTATCCAGGAAGTTCGCACTGAGCTAAAGAGCTGCCACAGTGTCTGCCGGCATCCGTGGGGGGAGCACCACCTACCTGCTCGGAAAGACAAGAGGTCCTGGAACATCCAGCGGTGGGTTTCCAGCACAAAAGGAACTCTCAACTCCACGCAAAAGCTGCTGGAGGCTCTAGGAGCAACTAACTGACCCTGAAGGGCCTGGCCACAGGCCAGCGAAGAAAGCAGCCCTGAGCCCAACCGGCCAGCTGGCCTATGCCCCCCCCCATGACTCTCAGCTGACAGTCATGTGGCTGCTGATCAAGTGATGCTGTGGTGCCCCAGGCGCATGCTTTTCCCTCTCAGAGAAACGGGGGCCAGGCACAGCCCCTGCACCTCTTGGCAGAGTCCCTGGCAGCAGCATCCTTGTCAGAGGGCGGAGGCCCTCCTTGCCACGCCCAGCCCTTCCTTCTGGGCGGCTGGGCCGCAAAGCTCCATGCGGATCGGGAAGAGGCCCCTTTCTGCCCCTAGCAGCCCAGGGAAGTTGGCCCTTGCAGGCCGGCAGCGACTCCAGCCTGGGACAGGGCAGGAAGCAGTGACGCCTTGTGTCCCGTTCCAGCTGGAGCGACCGCGACTTTTACCAAGTCAGGGCACTGCCCCGTCCAGGGGCCGGCAGCTGCTGGCCAGGATTCAGCAGGCGTCTTCTTCGGAGGGCGGGCGGACCGGCCCCAAACCCGGGTCCGCACTAGGGCCGTTCCCCCTCGGCCCTCTGCAGACCCAGGGGCCCAGGGGCCCAGGGGCCGAGGGCCCAGACCCAGGGGCCAGACCCAGGGGCCGAGGGCTCTGCAAAAAGGGAGGAGATGAAAATCGGGGCGGCCAAAGCCCCCGCCCGGCTTCCCTCCCGCAAAGGCCTGAAACGCCAGCTTCTTCGGGCCCCGCGCGAGGCAGCTCGACTCGGCCGCCGTTTGCGCGAGATCATCGCCTCCAGGGTGCTCGCGTCCCCCGGACACCGGAGCGATCGCGCCCGCCCGCCCGCCCGCCCGGAGGCCCCGCGGCAAGGCGGGGCCGCAGCAAGGAGACGGCGACCGGCTCGCAGCACCTCCGCTCCCGGCGGTTTATTTCATCTCCGCGAGGAAAGGAGCAGCCGCCGCCTCCCGCGGGCCCTCGTTCTCGGCGAATGGGTCGCGGGGTCTCGGACGGCAGACGCCGGGCGGGGCAGTCCTCCTCCTCCTCCTCCGTCTCCTCCTCGCCGCCCTCCGCGGCGTCCGGCGGCCTCCGGGCCGCTAGGGGTCCGGCGGGGGGGCCTCCCCGGGCGGCGGCGGCGGGGCGGGCCCGGAGAGGGCCCGCAGGCGGGCGGCCTCCCTCCGGATCGGCTCGGCGCCGTAGACGCCGCCGCCCACCCCCAGCAGGCAGATCACGATCAGGCGCACCACCGGCTCCGGCCTGCGCATGGCTGCCACTCTCCTGTCGCTGCCGCTGCCGCCGCCGCCGCTACGCAGGCGCGGGGCATCGGCGCAGGCGCGTGACCCCCGCGCCTGCGCCCTTTGCCTCCGCCGCCCGTCGATCGCGGTCGCCATGGAGCCGGGCGGGGGGGCGCCTGCCGGGAGGCCTCGGAAGCGGAAGTCGGCGCGCCGCGGGGGGACGGAGGGGCGGCGGGAGGGGGCGGCGGGAGGCCCCGCGGCCCCCCGGCGGCTCCTCGCGCTGAGCCTGGCGCTGCGGCTGGCCTGCTGCCTCTCGGTGCGGACCAGCTTCGTCCCGGACGAGTACTGGCAGTCGCTGGAGGTGGCGCACCGGGCGGCCTTCGGGTATCCTGGGCGGCGGGGCGGGGCGGGTCTGGGGGGCGGCGGCGGGGCGGGCCCCCTGCGTCCGAGCGGAGTCCTTAACGGCGGCGCCAGATACGGGAGCCTGACCTGGGAGTGGGCCGAGGGCCTGCGCAGCCCCCTCTACCCGCTGCTCTTCGCGGGCCTCTACAAGGCGCTGCAGCTGCTGGCGAAGGACGAGGCGCCGCTGCTGGTGAGCAGACCGCTGGGCCCCTTCCTGCGCCGCTCGGAGCCGGCCCTGGGGCTCTGCCTCACGGAGGCTCTCCTCACGGAGCCTGCCCCGGGGGCCGGGGCGAGCCGGGGGCGCGCGGCCGAGGCAGGCGGCCCGCCGTCTGCCATGCGGCCTGGCGGGGAGGGCAGCCTTCGACGCGCAGGGCCAGCCCGGGAGGATTTATATATATATAGTATTATTGTATGGATGTATGAGCCCAGTATTTATCTTTATTTATGGTTTTAACGTTTTGTGTGAGTCGCCCAGAGTCCCCCATTGGGGGGAGATGGGCGGGGGAGGGAGGGTCCCAAAGGGCGGGACCGCCACGGTCGGTCTTCGCTGGCCGCAGTTTCCCTGCTTCCAGTGCTGCGTGCCTGGGAGCTTTCCGTGTCAGCGTACAGCTGCGTTTTTAGCGAAAGGCCAGACTCCTTTTGGAAACGCTCGTCTCGTCTCCTCGTCCCGAACAGATTTGGCTCCCTCGGGTTTTCCAGGCAGTTCTGGCAGCATTTGCAGATGTGAAGTTGTATTCCCTGGCAAAGCGACTGGACAACGCTGAGACGGCCAAATGGGTGGTGAGCTCCCCCTCCCCCCTCAGAGAGAGCTCTGCCAGCCGGGTGGTGTGGGACGTCTCCTGGCAGGCTTCGTGGTCAGAGGACTTGCTGTGGCTGGGCCACGCCGTCACACGCCCGCTGTTCTTCTGCTTTGTCCCCAGTACTTTTGCCAGTTGTGTTCTTGGTTCACGTGGTACTGCTGTACCAGGACCTTAAGCAACACCATGGAAGCGGTTCTGACCACCTTTGCTCTTTTCTACTATCCCATGGAAGGTGCCAATATGGAGAGCAGGTGAGATACCTTATATCATGTGGGAGTGGGCGGGGAGACAGATAAGCTGAACCTTGAAATTAAGTTTTTTATTAAACCTTTAACCTTGCAGAAATAGTCATTGTTGTCATCCTCCTCCTCAGACAAAGGTTTCTTGTGCTTGGTTGGTTTCCCAACATACTGTTGTTTTCTTCAGAGAAGTTCTGCCTTTCTCTGAGCTTTTTTCAGCCTCAAGCACAAGGACCTTTGGCCTTTCTCTGTCCTCCTCCTCCCTTTCTCTAAGGGCAGCTTTCACAAAACACTTTAAGGCTGCAGCTCCGTGTGCCCTTACATTTGAGTAAACCCTAGGCTGAATTGTGGCATGGGAGCCCATCTCAGTGGCTTTGCTGGAGCTGTCCTGAACTTTCCCCATCTGCCATCTTTCCAGCCACCACTACCTGGCCCTGGTTGCGCTGGCATGCATTATCCGCCCAACAGCTGCCATTCTGTGGGCTCCACTGCTGCTCTGGCACTTTTGGAAGGAGTCCAACAAGAGGCGTCTCCTCTGGGGCACTTGCCTTCCAGTGGGGTGAGTGGGTCTTTACTGAATCTTGTCAAAATTGCTGCAATGCACATCTCACCTTTCAAACGAAAGGTGCCACCACTTAACTCCAGGAGCTGCTGTGCTGGAGGTGGGGTGGGTGAGAAAGAGCAGAGCAAACTGGAGTTGGCTGTGGAAGGATGCAGGGAACAACATGTGAACCATCCAGGGCCTTGTGAGGGGGAAGACCCTGGGCAGGAAGGAACCCATCTTTCTGCCATGCAACTGTTACTTTTTTTCTTTAACAGACTAATCGCTTTGGGAGGTTCGTTAGTAGTTGACAGGGTCTTTTTTGGCAAGGTAAGCTGGCGTCCTCAGATGCACCCAAGGATTGCTAAGCCTTGGACTGAAATGCCTGGGAAGAGCTGCTGGCCCGTCACTGCCTCCCTCCGACGTCTGCTCTCTGTACAGCCTACAGGAAGACTGAGATGGGCACTGGGCCACCAGCCCTTCCTTGCCTTTCCTTCCTGTGGCTGTCCTATCTTCTCTCTCCCCTTTTATCTGTTTCCTTTACCACCATTTTCAAACAGGAGCAAGGCTCTGGGCTTACAGGAGAAACTGGTTAAAGACTTCGAGTACAGGACCTTGTTTTGAGGATCAAACTAATGCAGGATAGGTATCACGGGCTCTCCACTCCACATCATTCCTGGTCCCTTTTTCCAACTCTGTAATTGTGTGCGTGTGTGTAGGATAATGATGTAGTTGTATCAGGGCATCGCCAGTCCTTGCTGAGCAAAGCAAATTCTCTCCCAGCCCTGATTTGAAGCTCTGCAGCATTCCCTTAAGTCAACTTGAGCTTGATTGCTGGTACCTCCTTGCATTTTTCAACTTTCTCATCCAGCTTAGAGCCCTACCAAGCTGGTCATCTCCCATCCAGGCTCTAGTCAGACCTGATCCTTGTCTGTAGAAGGGAGAATTGGGTGATGCGAGTCCTGTTTGGGAGGCAGATCTGAATGCCTCCCAAGAGGAGCGCAGGGGAAGCAACAGCTCCCAGCTTGCAGTCATTCTGATCATGGGGCAGCCTGACTGTTGCATTTCTCATTCCTGCAGTGGGTTGTGGTTCCACTCAACTTTTTGAAGTTTAATGTTCTGCACGATCTGGCCACCTTCTACGGATCCCACTCCTGGCACTGGTATTTCACCCAGGGCTTGCCAGTGGTCCTGGGCCCTCACCTGCCTTTCTTCCTCCACGGCTGCTTCAACGCCCCGAGGAAGCATCGGGTGTTCTTGGTGGTTGTGCTTTGGACTGTGGCAGCCTACAGGTACACCCGTTTTCCTGTTTTGGGATTAAGACCCGTTCATGTATGTGTTCTCGTTGCTGCTGCGGATGTAAGGCTAGTGCTGCTTGCCCTGCCCTACCAGAGGTGGCTTAATCAGCTTTTGCCCTTCAGCCAAGCAAAGGGGAGCCTCCTGGCACACAGGCTGGTTTTTTCCGCAGCGGGACGGAGCCTTGCAGGTTTTCTGAGGAGGGCAGCTTTGGGCTTAATTACGTAGGTAGAGGTCTGGAGGGCATGCCCATGATGGCCTTGCCCTGTCTTTTTCTTCCAGCATACTTCATCACAAAGAATTCCGATTTATCTATCCCATCCTGCCCATCTGTATGCTCTTCTGTGGTAAGCATTTTGGCTTGAAATGTCTTGGGGTCCTTTTGGGGGCCCGGCTTTTCCTTTCCAGACACCTCCTTTGCCACAACATGAAGTGCTTCAAAGAGGAAATAGAAGTGAGCTCTTTGGAAGTTCTGAAACGCTCTTGCCATTGAAAATAAAATTCTGTATGCCAGCTAAGGACTTAAAATCACAGTGATGTTTTCATTACCCCTTTTGTAAAAAGGCCAGTATTTGCTTCTAGGAGTAAAATTGGAGAAAAAGTGTGCATCTGTTCTGTGATAGCAGTCCTGGTAGGCTGTTCTGTAAAAACGGCAAGGGCCCCATCCCATGGATCTTTGCTAACTCTGACCATCTGTGCGGCAGCCGTGGCAGCTTTCCCCCTACTGGAGACTTCAGTTTCCTGGCATAGGGAGACCCTTCCTTGTTCTCTTGGTATTTTGGTTGTCATATTCATTCCAGTAATCCACAGCCTGAAGTGACAATACCTGCAGGTGTTTGCATTGTGTTTGGCCCTTATTCTCAGGCGATTATTTGCCAGCTGAAAACTGAAAACTGAAACAGTGTTCCTTCCCAATTCAGATTCACTTGAGCAGCGGTTTGGATGGTGTCTACAATCTGGTCTATGACTAGCTCACTCATCCAGCTGTCCCTGCTCTCCCTAGGGCATTCGCTGGCTCGGCTGAAGAGGTGGAGAAGGGCTGCCGTTTCCTTCTTGCTGAGCTCCAACCTGCTCCTTGCCCTCTACACTGGTTTGGTGCATCAGCGTGGCACTCTTGACGTGATGGTCTACCTCCGGGAGCTCTGCAGCCCCTTGGCCCAAGGGCAGTCCTCCATTCTCCTGCTAATGCCCTGTCATTCAACTCCTTTTTACAGGTAAAGGCAAAGGCTCTTGCCTACCATGCAGCGGGTCCTCTTCCTGCACTGAAACACACTTCCCAAAGGCTGAGAGTCTTCCTGCCTCCCCCGTCATGAAACCCGGGTTCCAGGAGGCAGCCTGCCTTGCATTTTTATTTCAAGACGGGAGCCTCTCTGGGTCACTGCCTTGCAGACACAATTCCTTTGGCATATGAGATAAGTTTCCCATCTCTGCCCCCACCCTTGTGGTGCTTTTTCAGCAGAAATGAAAAAAAACTGGGCAGGCATAGTGGAGGAATGTCAGCCCAGCCAGCTTCCCTTCTTAACCGTTGTTTTTTTTGCTCCTAGCCATATTCACTGTCCACTGCAACTGAGATTTCTTCAGTGCCCTCCAGATTTGACGGGAAGAACCAACTATCTTGATGAAGCTGACTTATTTTACTCTCGCCCTCTCCAGTGGCTCAGCGAAGAGTTTCCTAATGCTACACAACTACCCTCCCACTTGGTCTTCTTCAACGTGCTTGAGCAGGTATGGAAGCCCCCAAGTCTCCTGATCAGCAGAACCCATGTTTTGAAGTCTTGGGGTCCTTTTTCAGCATGGCTTATTGCAGCTTCAGCAGGGAGCCTTATTTCCAAAGATGGCAGGTGTGCCCCGACAGTTCTGGGGATGCAGAGTCTGCCCAAGGAGACCAATTCTGGTGGAGGAGCCCACCACAAAGTGCCCCCTTCACAGCTGTGTCTGCTGAACGTCCTGATTGTAGCCTATGATAAACATCAGTCTCCTTTAGAATAATCCAGACTTTTGGGTATCCCTGCCCTTCAACTGAGTTGGCTTGAATCTTGCCAGCTCACTTTAGCACTCAGTCTTTTGTCATACAGCTGTAGGAGTGTTGAGTTGCTCGCAGAAAAGAGATGGTGCTATTGAGGCATTTCTGCAATAAGGCAAAACTATCTTCATTTGGTGGAGTTTTTAATTATCTCTCCTACCTTTTCTATTGTGAAGAGCAAAATAGTAGGCAGAAGCCTCTTCCACCTAGTCATAAATGCAACTAAACTCATTAAGAACCGACTCTCTTACTTAGTGGCTCATCAACAACATTCAGGATACTTTCCATCATATGATTTTGTTCTGATCCATCAGGAAGAATACCACTCTTTCGTTTCAAAACCATTCTTCACCCTTTGAATAACTGCTTAAGACTTGGGGAGAGGAGGGAACCTACTAGTCTCGTTGCAGCTTTCCAAATTGTGTATCGAATGAACATTTTTCAAAGTAGATGCAGTGTAAGTAATCCTTAACTGTATTTTTAATTACAGGAAATATCACCATTTCTGATTTCAAACAGTTATGTAAAAGCTGCCATGTTCTTTCACACCCATCTGCCTCAAGGACGAGTTGGAAGCCACATTTATGTATTCAAAAAATTATTTTGAAGATTGGCCAAACTGAGTTAAGAGATGAACAGGCGGGGCTGATGCAGGAGGAACAGCAAAGCAGCAGCCCCTGCCCTTGAGTATACCCAGATGTAGGTCCGAAATACGGCTTCTGGGCTCGCTCGGCGGGGGGAGGAGGCACCAGCACCTTTGCGGTGGCAAAGGCTGCCTTCTGTGGCTTGTCTGCTAAGGCGTCAGATCTGCTCAGAAAACATGCAGCTATGCAAACCTCTATGAATCGACGTTTTGGAACCACCTCTTTATTTTTTTTCAATGTACAGATGTGCAAGAAAATTTAAAAGCAAGATGATCAGAAGGCAGCCACACAATCCCATCGCAATCAGAATAATTAAACAGCTATAAAAGATGTGCTTCTGGAGAGCATGAGATGAAATCAGTCCCACGTAATATCAGAATCAAGTACCAACAAGTGCAAAAAAGCTTGTTTTACAACTTGCCTAAAACTACTGCTTACCCTGCTTATTTATTTCAATAGTAGAAAGCAGCCAATTAATGCTTCCCAAAAAGACTGCAAGGCAGGAAGAAAGATGGAGATGAAGCTGACGGAAGCCAGCCTTAAGTTGCCCTGACGAAAGCTCTCCCGGTGGCTGACCAGGAGCTCTTGCTGCCAGCCTGCAGGGCTCCATGTGACCCTTCAGTACTTGGGGTCAAAAGGAAGTCGGCCCACTTCTATCTCCAGGTTTGCTGTGTGCCTTCCACTGCCGCGCCCTTGTTTTTGCCATCGGCCTTCCCTCTTGTAACGCTGTTGGTGCTTGGGGACGTGTCTTTCCTGCTGAGGGCTGTAAGGGGGTGCAAAAGAGGACGTCTTCCTGGGATAGCTGGAAAGAAAGGACAGAAAGCAGGCTGTGCCCTTCAAATGCCTTCCTACCTGAAAGCCTCAAATCTGGGTACTCAACTCGTCAAATGAGCCTGCCTCCACTCATTGGAAAGAACCATCTGGGAGGCCAGCAAGCTGCTTTTGACAAAGACTCTGGATTCCCTTGATCATTTAATATGCTTTTGATGCTAGTGTCTAATGGAGTGAAGAAACGGCATCAGACCAATTTTCCCTGGAACTTGTGCCCTCTTTTTCACCTCTCCGCTAGAGAGAGGCCTTCCTTATGGAGGCATTTCTATGACCAAGCCCCACCCCACCCGTGTGCTGAGCAGAAAGGTGTGTGATCTTCTCCCTGGCCCCATATAAATAACAAGAATTGGCCATGTTTTGCACTCACCTGGGTGCGTGCTGAGGTAACTGATCATAATGAAAGTAGTACTGGTATATGTATTTGTCCAAGTCTTCAAACGCTCTGTCACTGTGTCTCTGGTATTCTTTTATGTCTTCAAGATAGTCCTTGACGTCACTGACAAAGTCTGAGAACAGCATCTGGTCGTGGATGAAGACACCATTGCAGAAAAACTTGTTGACAAAAATCTCCAGTTCTCGCCAGTGATGAAAGTTCTTTACTTCTTGCTGCAAATATTTGTGCATTAATTGATTAAATTCATCAGCCCGAATAGGATCCAGTACTTTGTTAAAGAGGCTAACAAATTCTTGGTGGGCACAGTCAAAAATGCCAGAACATCCTTTTAGAAGGGTGTGGTGTTTCTGGCTCCCTGCAGGGCCTTTGGGACACTCCCTGGAAGCAGCGTCTGCAGACAAGGGCAAAAGGGGCCTGGCATCCTCAGACTCTCTCTGGCGGCTGAAATGCCTCTGGCTCCCCGGGGCTCTGTGGTGTGCTGGCTTCACTGGCCCTTCGTGGGAACCGTCTGCCTGATGCATCGTCCTCCCTTTTCTGTTAGTCTCGTGTCTTCTGTCGCCATACCTTTTCTTCTCTCTTCCATCAAAGATATTTTTTGTTGTGTCCTTAAAATGTCTAAAGGTCGACTTGACAGAATCAGAGAACTTTCTCAGGTTCTCTTTCACGGCTTCTTTGGCCTGCTTGATTTTCTCTTTATGGTGGCGTACAAATTCCTTGGTAGAATTCTTCATAGCATCAAACGTTTCTTTTACAGAACCAAAGAAGGTCGCTTTTGGCTTGGCTTTACTTGGGCTGCCTCCTTTCCCAGCTGACTTCTGGGCCTTTTCTGTTCTCTCTTGCTTCTCTGCACGATCTTTAACTTCAACATACAGTTTCTCCCACAAATCTGACCGCTGCTGTTCAAAGCTGAGCTTCTTCTCCAGCTCGGTCAACATATCTCGCAGAGTTTCCACCTCTTGGCTCTTGCGTGAGCTGGCCTCTGCCTCCAGTGGCACTTGCTGAGAACTCAGTTCTTCCAGTGTTTCCCGAAGGGCTACCGTCGCTTGACGCTCTTTGTCGAGCTCCCTCCTCAGCATCTGGGCTTCGGCCAGCAACGTCTCCTTTTGTTTCATAAAACTCTGCAGTCTATGTTTTTCCTCCTCCAAATGTGCTCTGAGTTTTTGATTTTCAGTCACAATCAGTGACTCTGGGATGGGGCCTTTGCTTTCCAAGTGTCTTATTTGTTCCCTCAGCTTCCTCAGCTCTTCCTGTAACAATGCCAATGCTTTTTCCTCCCTCTGTAAAGACTCCCTCAAGTGCTGATTTTCTGAAGCAAGGTGATATTTCTGAGAGTCAAAGGACTTCTTTTCCATCTCCGTGGCAAGCAAGCAAGTTGCAAGGCCCTCCTTCAGAGACTGGGTGGAGAAAGAAAGCAGACAAGTTGCACAGAAGTTCTGATGGTGGAAAAACAAGGGAAAAAGAGAATGTGGCCCTAACCAACAGGGGACAATTTAGCAGCAGCAGCAGTATTAAGAGAGCAGGAAGGCTCCCTCCCTCCCTCCCTCCCTCTGCAGAGAAAGGAAATGAGGTGCAACTCCCCAACTTTGTGTTTCAGTATGAGGCTTGGCTTCATGTTTTCCTCAGACTTGGTGACTTGTAGTTTTGGAGATCAATGAAGGACCACAAACAGGATGGAATGCCTTAGCTTGTCTCTGGCTACTTGAGGTGACAAAGCCGCAAAACCTTGTAATGTAATGGGGCAAACGCTCAAAAAGATATTTTCAATCTGCAGGGAATGGAAACATTCTCCTTACCCCACACTGTGTTTTACTTCCTTCTTCTTGTTGGCATTGCAAAAGATCCCCCTTCATATCATTCAGTTCATCTTCGTGAGTCTTCTCCACCAGTTCCTGCCGTTTTTGGATCTGAACTGTACCTTGAAACAGAAAATTTTCTTTTTTATCTGACATGAAAAACGGGACGTTAAGCAGCTTATTAGAAACATGTCCACATTTTCTTCAGTTTTATAAACCAAACTATGACCTGGTACAGGTAGTCCTTGATTTATGACCATTCATTCAGTGACTGAAGTTATGATCATGCTGGAAAAACTGACTTATGATTGGTGCTCAAAGTTACAGCTGTTGCAGTGCCCCTGTGGTCATGTGATCAAAATTCGGGCGCTTGGGAGCCTGCCTGCACTTACGACCACAGGGGCACTTCAACTCCCCCCACCTGCCTAACTCCCCCCAGTCTATGCCCTCTTGACCCCCTGCACTCAGCTGCCCCAGCTGACCTTCACTGTCTTCTTGCTCTGGAAAGCCCCTTTGCAAAAAGGTCCTGGGTGGGGTTGGGCTTTTGTTTCGCATTGCGGGGGGAAAAAAGCCAAAAGCTCAGCCCAGCTCAGCCACATGGCACAAAGGGGCGTTTTGGTGTGTTGTTGCTTGGGTTGCTTTTGACTTTTTTTTGGTAGTGCAAAGCAAAAGCCCAGCCTAGCCCTGCCCCGCCCTGGAGCTTTTTGTAAAGGGGCGTTTTGGAGCAAGAAGACAGTGAAGGTCAGTTGGGGTGGCAGAGCATAGGTTGGCAGGGATCTCAGAGTGCAAGGTGGCAAGGGTGGCTGCGACTTCCCGGGGTGCAACAAGCAGCCCCAGAGCCGCGCAGTTCTGGGGCTACTCACTGCTCCACGAGGCAGGGCGCAGGACAGCCAGAAGGGCAGAGATGAGGGGGGAGATAGAAGGGTGAGGGAGTTGGAGGCAGCCCCTCCCTTACTGGGGTTCGGGGCTGGGAAGGACCAAGCCTGGAATGGCTTGGATTGGGCTGGGTACTCACTTAATGACCTACAATTTTCAGTTAATTATGGCAAAGGGACTGCCGGGATTGTGGATGCTAAGTGATGCTGTCATGTGACATCTCACTTTATGGCCGCGTTGCTTAGCGATGGAAATTCCAGTCCCAATCATAGTCATAAGTTGAGGAGTACCTCCAGAGCAGATTGAAATATTCAGCTTTAATAAAAATGAAGGTTTCAAACAATGGCAAATGTTTCGATCCATTGTTAAAGCAGCAGATTGTATAATATGAGAGCACAGATAAAGCGGGATGCATGCAATCTTGCAACCAGCATCACATGCTTAATGCCTATTTTGAGAAGAGAGTAAACTGGGGGCAAGCTTATACCAGCCCTCTTTAGAACAGTGGTTATACCAAGCTGCGTTAACCTGGATGGGTGATACCTGAAAACTGATGTGCTTTTTTATGGGAAATGTTGTCAGTGACTGAAGCATCTCTGGCTCACAGCCATGTGCAGCAGGCACTCTTAGTTAAGGAAGCTCATGCAGCAATGCCCCAGCAAACGGAAAAGACCTACTTGTGTCAAAGGAGCTGCAGCCACTACCAAAAACACATGGGAGACACAGCACTGAGGGAAGGGAAACTTGATTTCTCCCAGTGAAGATGCAGAACTGACCTTAGGCCAGATAGACATCCCAGGAGAAAGCATGGTAAGCATGGTTAAAGGCTACCTCACCCACAGTTAAAAAAAAAACACCACACACACACCACCCAAGCATATCTGGCAAAGGAGCCTAAGCTCAGTTTCACAGCAACACATTTCAATCATGTCTCTTACCTTCAAATTTGCCTAAGGACAAAAGTAGCAGATGGATGTCAGCTTTACTCAGATGATATTGTAATGATGTTTTCTGCCTCCAAACCAGAATCTGGGACCACCAGAAACCAATACTCACTACTCTATCTATTGATCTAAAAATTTCTATGCTGCTTCATTCCAAGCTGGTTGAGCTGGTCCGTTAGGAAACCAGAATTTTACCCATAATTTGGGTCCCCATCTGAAGGAAGATTTTGGAAGATATGTTTCTCAATTGTTTTGTTTTTAGTAATTAAGTGAATAAAGAGAAGATGACACGGAACACCCAAAGGTGGTCCATGGCTGATTGGGGAAAAGTGTTCCCTGCAACACATAAAATGATGTGTATCAGGAGTACAAGGATGAGGTTGCTGGATTCATAAGCTCTGCTTACCCTGCCTCTGGAGAATGGCCTTTCCTACAAGCTCTTGGCTGGGGCTGGAAGCAACCCCACTCTTTGGGACTGGAGCCCCTGGAAAATTTCCCAGAATACCTTGGAGAGGCAGGTATGGAGCCCACATGGATCACTTATTCCCTCTACTCCAACTAGCTGTAAAGAGAACTAGCATTCTGCATCTAATCCTTAAATATTTCTGGAGATGGGGCAGACAGTTAGAAATGTTGGATTTAGCTCAATACCGCTGCCAAGTCGGTGGCACTGGTGCTATCTCCTGAGCCGTCACTGCAGAAATTGCCTACCTTTACCCCATGTATATCTCAGTTTTCCTCCCAGAAGGTCAGGGGATTATCCCACAAGAGACAGCTGCTGGCTGACTGGCAACCAATAGGGAATTGGTGAGAAGGACTGGAACCTGGATCTCTCCAAGCCAAATCCACGTGCTAAGCGCTACGTTGAACTACCCTTTTTATTTCTTTGCTCACTTGGAAGAAAAAGCCTCTTTCCCAGCAGTTTAGGTCTTGCATTTTATTTGTTTTATAACCTGCCTTTCCTGAAGGATCTCAGGGCAGTGTACACACTACACTTTCCTCTTATTTTTCCCCACAGAATCAGCCCTGTGAGGCTCACTGGGCCGAGAGAACGATTCGCCCAAAATCCCCCAGGAAGCTTCTGTGGCACAGAGGGGACGTGAACGTGGGTCTCCCCACTACTAGTCCAGCAGTTCACCCCAAGGCTCTGCCAGCTCTCCTGCTGGCTGCAAAGTGGCACATGCTTGAGCAAGGCTGCTCTTCTACTATAGTCTTAACCTTGTGCATAAGTGGCTTTCAAGGGCCATCAATCCCAACATCAAGGCAAGGTATACAGAAAATGCAACAGCCTTACATTTTGCAGGCTGTGCTGGGCTGTGGGAGGCCCCTGACAGGGGTCCTCAGCATTTCCAAAGCTTCAGGCACCTATTTTGCCCCTTAAAATACCAGAAAGGGAGCATTTTGTTCTGCCGTGTGTTCTCCATCCCCACCCTTACGCGTCCCCCGCTGCACTCACCATAGAAATGCCCAAACCCCATGCTGACTGCGATCACCAAGGCAAGGATAATGCATCTGTTCAGGCCGCTGCTCAGCAGGTGCTTGGCCTGCTTGATCTCTAGGTCGTGAGGCGGCAGGCCTTCCTCTGACTCTGAACTTGAGAGCAGCCTCTTCTTTGCACGCCGGCGCCTCAAGGCAGGGCTGGGGCAGTGGCTGGTTTCATCACTGCTGGATTCCTCACCAGTTGGCTGCAGCGGAAAAACTGGACAACAAATGCAGGCAATAAACAAAGGCCCTCCTGGCACAAACCCCGGCACATCTTCCCACAAGACTTGAGGATTCCCAGGCGGGTGGGCCACGCTCCTTGCCACAGGTCAGAGGGAGCAACCCTTCTGCCCACCGCCTCCCCTTGTGCTTCAGAGGACATCGCATGCATCTCTACGTTTGTTGGGCTGCAGTGGCCAGGCCGTCAAGCGGAAATCGGAACTCTCAGTGCCCCGCTTTGCTTTTAGTGCCACTTCCAGGCTTTCTGGAGCTAAATTCTCAGCAGGTCCTGTATTGTCCAATTGCTTCACATTGGTGCCCTTTTATAAATGAAAAACTGGCCTCCGGCAGAAATGCATGTCGTTGTTCAAAGGGACAAGCATTCGATATCTTTTAATGCAGCTCATATCCAACGTTATTTAGTGTCACATATTTCAACCGGCAGCTAAACCACACCCAGCACCATATGGAGAGGAGCTGCTGTGCCAGATGCATGGCAAATGCAGTTCTGAAGAGAACTCGGCCAGTCTTGGGCCCCATGAGCCCCAGAGACCGCTGTCCAGCTGAGGGGCACGGCAAGGCCAAACTTTCTGAGGGGCTAAAGCAGGACCAAAAGTCACTGACACTGCTCACACTAAGGGTTAACCAGGCCAGATTGCTGCAGAAGCCGCTTCCTCCCTCTTGCTTGCTTGGTCAGCTGAGGGGGATGCTCCCCTGAGCCTGCCTCCTCGTTCCGTTCTCTCTGCCTCGTAGGTGCAAGGCCAGTCCAGTGCTCCCATTTGGTTAGGGGCTGGGAAGTGCTTCTCAGGGAAGTGTGTCTCCCTCTCCAGTCACAGAAAGCTTGCACCATCCCTAAGGGACAGGAGGCCAGCATGAGAAGCCCCGTGATCTAGGTAAGTGTTCATATTATGCAAGGGATTACATTAAGCACACCCACACTTGGAAAACCGCATGAGTATACACACGCGTGGATGCACATACACGCACACCATAAACAGCAAGTCAGAAACCAAAGGCAAGAAGCTGGCTAAAAGTCTGGCTGTTGGTCTTGCAACAGAATGGGGGGATGCATTTTCTTATAATGACCCACTAACGCAGGTACATTTTGGTTTCTGAATTAGAGTTTATGTGTTAGTCTTTTAATTTGCCCCAAGACCGCGGACTGCTCTTATGGTTGCTTAGGAAAAGGCTGCTGAAACAGCCCTGGCTTCACCCAAGAAACCACCTCCTAGCGCCTTCTGGGAGGCCTTCTCTTCCATCCCCCCCCCCACAAACATATCCCCCAAGAATTCTTTCTTGTGGGGGGGGGACGCATCCTCTCTTCTTCAAAAGGGCTAGAAAGCATGAAAGCAAGCCCCAACCCCGGCCGTCATGCCAAGGAGCGGGAGGCCGGCCACTGGCTGGTTCAGCTGCTTACCCCATCCACTCACACACCGCGGGACCGTCCAAAGCTGCTCCAACCAACCGGCTTTTGTATACAAAACAGAAGGAAGAGATTTTAACCTCTGATCGAGAGGACACAGCAAAAGGCCAACCCGTTCTATGGACAAGGGGAGTGAATGGTTCTTGGCCGGGGACTTATTCAGGCTTTCACGATGAGCCCCAGAGCAGCAGCTGGGAACTCAAGCTCAGCCAAGCTGTGGTCCGCAGGGAGGACCCTGCCTCTCCGTGCAGACTCCAGACACTGCCAAAGGGCCACTGCTCACCTGCTACAGTTTAGGCTTGGCTAAGAAAGAACCTGCTGGCAAAGCCCGCTGGCTGCTGCTGCTGGCCTGCAGGACCCTCAGAGGTGCTAGCTAGACTACAACTCCCATCACCCTGTTTTTATCAACCTATCTGACAGTCACCAAGTCTGCATCTGCTCCCAGAACAGGCTGAAGAGGAGGAAAACATGAGGAGGAAAAGTTGTTTTAATGCCAGCGATGATTTGACTTAAAACATGCAATTCCAGATAGGCTGTGATTAGAAGAGGTCAGCTATTTGAGAGGTTATAGACCAGAGAGCAGATCTGAACTCAGTGAATCAAGAAATTTATCTGAGGTTAAATATTAACTTTGAGCTACAGCTCTAAATAAGAGTTTAGAAATACTCATTTATGCTCCTTCTTGCTTCCCAACAGAGGTAAAACACCCAACAACCTTTATTTTAAATGATGTGGGTGATTATTTGCTGGATGAGTCCCATGTCTCCATAATGAAGACTCACCTCTAGTTGCCCTGTGCACAGAATAGCATTTTTTTTCAGAGGTGGCCAAGGAGCACGGGACTGACCCTTCGATGCAAGGCCTCTCTACCAGATTAACACAGCTAAGAAACTCTGAGGGACTCTCTCTTAATCAGAGAGCAGAGTTTCTGTCTAATTTGTGGCATCTTTCAGGGTGCTCAACAGACTAAACAGTGAGCCGCATGAACCCCACACTCAATAATATGATGAAACAGAAGTTTCTCCAGGGAGAGGGAGAGGGAGTGATTTTAAAAAAGGGCCCTAACAACACATAACTTCAGGGAGCCAAAAACATGAGCTATTTCTAATGCTCAACAGAGTTAGGGCGAAAACCAGTTTCCTATTCTTAACCAAATAACTCGAGGAAATACACCAGGTTGGGGCAAATGTTTGAGGACTGTCACTTTCATCACGTTCAGTTTCTCCACAGAATACTGCCTGGTTTCAAGAGACTGAAGAACTCTGTATACCTGTTTCTGGCTGGCAAAAAGTGTACTGGCTGCTGGAAGAGGAACCCATGTTGAAATTCTCCAAGGCTTGGCCTTCCTCATCTCCCGAGGCAGCTTCTTCCTGGCTTCCAACTTCTTCCACCTTCGGCACCTCCAGAGTCACAATGTCTGAATCATCACTTACTGCCCCCACACAGGAAGTCTCATCCAGCAATTTTTCTTTCTCATCCTTGGATATAATGTTAAATGAGTGGCATTTTATTACCAGTTTGGAAAATTAAATTTTTTTTTTGCAAGTGCCTTGTTTTTTCTTTTACAGAAAGTCTTGGAAAAATACTTGAAAGTTACAAATATTTCTTATAAATTTCAAATGAAAAATTGCATTTAAAAACTAGATTGGCAAATGCAATTCAGGAGTTAAATGGATGTTTCTCCCCCCCCCCAGCCCTTTTTCCCTTTTAATATTACAACAGTCTTCCCAGAATTGAGAAATTGAATATTTTTTTCTAAAAATTTGTTCACAGAGGTGTTGCGTGATAATTTGAATGGAAATGTCCACCACATATTAAGCCACTCTGAAACTGAGAGTATATAGATGGATGGCCTGGCTTCTACAGCTTGTTCACTGACCTACAGAGCAGTCCTATCAGTTGGAAGAGAAAGCCAAGGGGGGTGGGGGCTTCCAAGACCTAGCAAGCTGAACATAAAAGCACCCACACCAGGGCTGGGTAAGGTGGGCAAGATTTGTTCCGAAGATGCCAAGGGCACAGAAGGGCCTTCCCAGCACACCAGGCCTTTCCCACTTTCAGAGTAGGAAACACAGTGGCAGTTCCATGGGTGACAACTTCCCAACTACCCTTGAGAGGAGAGAACCTGATCTCCTATGGCCCCTAGAATTGCAACTTTCTCCTAGCTGGAACCTCCAGAAATTTTGAACAGCATCTTGCAGAGAAATCCCAGCAGAGAATAGAGTAGAGCATCTACACCTGGTACCCTTTAATTTGGGAGATGTTCCCAGGGAATCCTCCAGCAAGGTGAGAGCCTGTTGACTCAGAACAGGGCAACACAGCAGGGAGGGAAGGAACAGCTGGGTCTCCTCTCTCTGCACAAGCCCTTCCAAAGAGGCCACCAGCTGGGTTTCACCTTTCTGCTAATAGCTACAAATATGAGAGGCATTTGTCCCCAGCACATGATCTTCCAAGCCCTTTGCTGAATCATGACTTACCCCAGGAACCAGCTCGCTGGGCTCCACGGGGGGCTGGTTTGTAGCTCTTTTCAGTGATACATCACCCTGGCCAAAGTCAGCTGTAGAAGCAAAGGATAAAGACATACAAGGTCAACATTACACACAGAGCTATCCAATGACCCTTTTTTCCCCATGCATGTGCATGTACTTGCACGCTCATACTGCTTAGGCCAATCTAAGTGGGCTTATCACGGCTTTCCCCTGCAGAGCTTGGACAGGGTTGCATCAGTTATGTGGCATATATGTCCATTTTACCCGTTATTTTGGTTATTTGAGGGACCGCCTCTCCCTGATTTCATCTGCCTGTACCACTAGATCTAGCAGAGTGGGTACGTTACGAGTTCCGGCATTTAGAGAGCTATGTTTGGCAGGCCCTAGGCAGTGGGCCTTTTCTGTTGTGGTGCCCGCATTGTGGAATCTTCTCCCCCCAGTGATGAGATCAGAGTTTAAGGTTCCCTCAAGACCTGGTTGTGTCAGCAGGTCTGAGGACCCCAGGGGACAGGTGAACTAGTGAAAAGACTCTATTATTAACATCCCTTCACCTATTATTTTCCTTCTCTGTTTTGGTTCTATTTTTATTGTTTTCAATGTTTTTAATAATTACTATACAAAGATTTTGTGTAACAATTGTTTATATATTTATTGCTTTGTTGGACCGTTGTACGCCACCCAGTCTCACTTTTTGTGAGATGGGCGGCTGTATAAATTTGATCGATCAATCATACATGAATCTGGCCACGGGAAGAGCAGTCACTGTTAAAGAGCAACAGCTTGGTAATGATACTTACAAATCAGACTTTATCTCTGTGGCTGACACAGTGTCTGCAATCCACGTTCTAGTCCCAAACTAGCGACTGGAACTCTGGAAATGGGCCTGCTCTGATGCTGCTAATGCTGCCCATCCCTACCCCCAGCAACGACCAGCCTGTTTACTCTGCAGAGAAGATCATTGCAGAGCTTATCCTCAAATGCCTGAGTCAGAACAAAACCTCCACCCTAACCTCAAGCCCCTTCCCTTTCATGTAGCCAGACATCTCTTGGTTGGCTCAGCAATCCTTCCACGCAATTCCCAGAAGCACCGTGGCCCAAATGACCACACTGCCCAGGCTGTGTTCCAGCCTCACCTTGCAGGCTAGCAGCCTGCTCTCGCTGGTCCTCTGCTTGGGTTAGGGATGGAAATTCCTCTGAGGCCAGTTCCTCATGGCCACTTGCACTGTCAGAGTCAGGTGCCACTGCTTCGATGTCGGAGCCCTAAAAACACAAATACACTCACTAGGAACTGCAAAAATTTTAGAAGATTGAGCTGGAAACTCTGGAAAGAGTCCCCTGGTGTTCCACAACCAGCACCTCACTGGAACCTTAGAATAGGGATGGGTGACTAACAGTGCACAGGCAGGATGCTTGTGAGACCCTGAGCTGCAGGTGAGCTTTTAACAACCAGGAACCTTGGAAATGAACTCCAAATGGCTTTCCTGATCTATCTGAAAACCAGAGAACACACCATGACGCGAAGGAGCTGTTCTTCCTCTCCTCTATCATTTTATCTTATATTAGGTTCGCCCACAGTTCCCCACCACCCTAGCTCATACAGGTCTGTGCTTGCTTTGGTCCTTTGAATCTCTGTTAAGTCAGAGCCTTCTTTTGTGCAGCACGACAGGGTCCTCCCAAGTCCTGACTGCCTCAAATGGACTGTGCTGCTTGAAGAGCAGGGATGCCCACCTTCAGAAGCTTTGATATGAACAGCTCACAGGTGCCAGAGCAGGGTGATCTGCTTCTCCCAAACACTAGAGAATGTGGCCAAAGATATCAGAAGTTTTAAGTAAACGTTAACAGGAACGCTCAAGAAAAAGCCCAACAGTGGGCATGCTTTGCCTACTGCATGATGGGGTTGCCTTCAATGAAGCTGCGCTCAAGAGCCTTTGCAGAAAGTGCCCTGTTGCTAAGAAACGGGATCTGCTGGCTGAAAGGCAAAGGGTCTTTTTTCAGGACCAGGGCCTGAATCTGACTGGCACATTCCTTGCACTCGCCCTTCGGGCTCAACAGATTCTACAGAAGGGGTGGGGAGAGAGAAGGCTGGGAAAAAATCCAGCTGTCAGAGGTCTACATCCCAGTAAATTCCTGACTGTCCCAGTAAAGTTCTTTTGCAGCAGCAGCAGCAGTTCCACAGCACCAGGAACATTTTCTACTCTGCCTGATACAAGAAGCGCTTTGCCAGAGATCCTGGCACTCCTCCAGTGTGCACCGGCATTATCCTGCCCCTTCTCTTCTGGAGACCCATTCGGCCCGGGGACAGAGCACCCACAAGGGTACAAAGGATGCTCCTACCCGACTTCACAGCAAGGGAAGATGACCCCTGACCCTAACGTACACATCTGCCAAGTACCTCGTGATTGATAACTGTCCAGCCGCATGATGAGTCGCTGTCGCTGGAAATTTCTGACATTTTCAAGAAGCTGAAAGTAAAACAGACACGAAGTTATAGCTGAAACATGAATGCTGCGCCCTTCTTATGGGCACCAATGTTCTTGAACTCTTAGACTTCCCCGCCAGAAACAGAATCTGGGCAGCTGCCAGGAAAGAACCTTCCAATGAGACCGCGCTGGGGGGCCCGAAGACAGGCGTCCCGCCCCCGCTTCGCGTGGCCGTCGCCTGTCCCAAGCCGAAGCAGCCGCTGCGGGAGGGAGCGCGGCCCCGGGGGGGGGGGTGCTGGGACCCAGCCCCTCCTGGACTCATCTTCGGCGCCGCCCCCCCGGCCCAGCCGCCTTCCCCTCGAGCCCGGAGGCTCCTCGGACTCGAAGAAGCTTCTCCACCGCTGCGCTTCCCTGGGGACGAGCGGGCCTCGCTCCCTCTTCCACCGGCTGGCCGTCGCCCCATCCAGGCCCCGGGGAGCCACGGCTCTCCGTCCCCGCGCCTGTTCCTGGGCAGGACGGGAAGACGCCGCCGGCCCCCCTCCCCGCACTGCCCGGCCGCCGGCCGCCCCCTCCGGCCTGGCCGCACTTCCCGCCGGCAAAGGGGCACCGTCGGCTCTTCGCGGGGCAGGCCGGTGGCGTTCCCCCGGCCACGGCCGCCGTTCCGCCCCTCGACCAGGGGCCGCGGGACCTGCCACGCTCCGGGGTCGCGGCCGGCCTACCTGGCGGGGCGGCGGCGCAGCGACCGGCGATCCTCCCCTCCTTCGCCACAACACACAAGAGGCCGGAAAGGCGACGCCGCTGCGCCTGCGCCTCCCGCGGGGCGCACGCCGGGAAGCGTAGTCCGCCTCCGCCCGGCGCTGCGGAAGGCGAGCCGCTGCGGGACTACAGGCCCCAGGGGGGAGCGCGGTCGAGGGCGGGCGCCGCGCGTCAACAAAGGGCGGGTCCGAGCCGTTCCCGTGGCGACGCGGAGGGCCGGTTGCTGCCGCTGCCGCTGCCGCTGGGCCGGGCCGGGCCGGGCCGGGCCGGGCTCAGATGGCCTCCGAGGGAGGAGCGCCGCCGCTCGCCGCACGGCGCGTCCCGTGCGCCAGCCCGGGCAACCCGGTATTCACGTGCCTGCGGGACGCGCGGGCGCTGTTGACGGGCACGCGCCTGAGCGCGCCGCTGCCGCTGCTGTACAAGACCGCCGCGAGCGAGTACGGCGCGCTGCGGCCCACCTCGGTCATGGCGCCCTGCCGGTTCTGCCCGCGGGACAGCGCCTTCAGCACCCGCCTGGCCGCCACCGGGCCGCCGCAGTACAACCGGATCAACACGGGCGTCGACCCGCCGCCGCCCGCGCCCCCGCCTTAGTCCTCGGCCTCTTCCGCGCAGGAGGGACGAGCGTCGCCCGAAGAGCCCGCGCGCCGTCGCGTCGGGAAAGAGCAGACCTCCTCCACGCGCGGAGGAGAGGGAGGCTGTATCGCAACTCATTTTAATGAAGGGTGACGAAGCATTTTCCATGGGGGGACACACAGGATCTGCATTTAACGCCCCCACCACCACCACTCACTCTACTTTCTAATAATGATATCCAAGCGGAAGAGGACAACACCCAAAACAAAAAAATCTTCCAAAGATTAACCTCAAAATTACCAGAACAACTTTTCTAGTTATTCATTTCCTTGAATTATGCACCGAATCTTCTCAGCATCTTCTTCTATATTTTTATTTGTAGGCTCAATCTTGAGAGCAGCGAGATAATCTTGAAGGCCTAGAGTAAATTTTAGCATCCATCATTTAGGATTGAAGCCACACACCATGTTCTATGTACATGGTATATTTATGTAACAGCATTAACACTCCCCTCCCCAAAATAGCATTACTCCCAGGTAAGCCCGGGTGATAAGGGTCCAGAATGGAACTCCTCGGGCACTGACATAAGTCATCCAGGACGTTCTAAGTATGGGGCGCTGGAGCTTCTCAACTTTTCGGTATGTGAAGTCATTTTTACTGACTGTTGTGGAAACACAGACTCCTCTTAGTAGAATACTAAGACTCTTTAGTAGAATACAAGTAATTCACTCTGAATAGAAACATCCCCACAATTAGCATTTTATAAATACTTGTAAAATCATAAGCTAGATTCCCAAATCACGTTTTGCAGATAATAACAGTGAAGAACATAAATGGAGAGGAGAAGAAAGGAATGGCCACTGTTCCTTTTGACACAGTAGAAATTATAAAAGACTGATACGAGAAAGCAGTTGATCAAGTTCTTAATGAAGCTTAACAGGCAGCAGATTCACCCAGGATTGCCCTTGGAAAAGGAAAGGATTCTGAGTTTGACGGAGGAGGAGAAGTCCCATCCCCACCCCCACTCCCACCAGATTTCCAGTAACTTGAAATATTCTACCTAAACAATATTCTCAGTACAGTGGCTCATTTCTGCTGGTTTCAAGAAACACTGTGCGTAAAGCCTACATAACCCATTTTGTAAGGAGAAAATGTCAGCAACATAGTGGAACAAAAATAAATAAAAGTAGAGGTTTTTGCCTTTCAAAGACTCCCTCTCCTTACCTTCTGCATACAATTCCAGTTCACATAATGCTGTCCCACGCCTCAGGTGAGCTTTCACTCTTGCCTTGGCATTGTTGGAAACAGGAGGCGTTAGCAAATCCAAGGCCTGGCAAAATGAAATGCACAAATATACAGATTCCGTATGACCTGGAGTCTGAGCTAACACCAGTCCTTGTTTGCAAGTGCATCACTTAGGTTCAAAAGCACAAATATATCCTCTCTAAAGGCACCCTGTAGTGGAAGCTTTGTAAGTCTATCTTTGATACAAAAGGCACTCCCTAAATTTCAGTGGAATTTATCTCCATGGAGAAAATATGCCTTTTTTTAAGTCAACATGATCAGAAACCACAAGCAGCAAGTGTCTTCAGTCCATCTAAACTAATCTGCTTAAACCTCTCAGAAGCTAATGATGTCTATATAATAAGTAGAAAATGCTGCACATAAAAGCTGTTAACCATGTGCTGTTCTATTAGCATTTGTTTACTAATCGATTTGAGGGGACAATGAAAATAAACCTGTACCGTTCAGGTAAGACAAGGAAAACCTTGTTACCGCGCCCAAACTTTGTCTTCTTTCTGGCCAGGTGTGCACAAAGTGTCTTTGGCACTTCCCTGGTGTTCCTAGAAATAAAATGGCTGGTGTCCTGCTTTGTACTTTGCCTGCTTGTTTCTGTTTTAATTAACAGACTCTGGGGCAAAGTCATGGGGTAGGACACCTAGCAGCCAAACAGGGAAGTGTCAGGAGAGATCTCCGATGGCTTTCTCTTCTAATTTTTCTCTAGGCTTTCTGAAGCTTTCCAGCTCTTAGCACATCCGTTGATATGTTTACGTATTAAAACATTTATGTTGAAGCTTCCAAATCAATGGATAGGATTTATTTAAAAACCCATACCCCGCAGAGTTCTAAAAAAAACATTTTACAAAAGATTTTTGCATCAAAGAAGGAACCATATCATACTACAGCCACATTTTAAAAATTTTCAAGGCAAACTACAAGACAGAAAATGAGACATTAATTGCGATGTTTTGGTGACAGATTTTCATTTTCACCTTTTGTTTATGCACAAGTAGGAGTTGATACATTTTCCAGAAATATTAGCTAATGCTGTATGGTAATAATGTCGAAGAGAATATTCCAGTGTTCAGTCTAGGACAAGAGAAAAGGGAATCCAGTGGAAACATCGGCCACAGGCCAGAAACAAATACCTGAGAGGAATCCTCAATTGCTTTATGTAGATTTCTCAGCCTCAAGTGGCAAGCAGCTCGATTCAAATACAAGGTTGGTATTTTATTATTAATACGAATTGCCAAGTTGTAAGCATTGACAGCAGCCAGATAGTTACCAGTTTCAAACATTTTACTAAAAAAAACAAAAAGATGCATGTGAACAAAGGAATAGCTACTCCATTTCCAACAGGACTTAAAACTTCAAGGTCTTTACTAAAGGACCAGAAACTGATTGTGTCAACCACCCACTTACTTATTAAGAGTTGAACTTGAACATATTTAGGGCTTTGTGATTTAGCAAATGTATTTATTTGTTTATTGACAGCATACTTATGCGCATGCACACACTTCACTGACTCCACAAGGACTCCTGGTGGTTTACAAGAAACTGAAACAGAATTCTTAAAACCAAAGAAACAATAACCTAACCACCTTACCTTGGTGTGCATACATGAAACACCCCACTTAATAATAATAAATGAAAAACCCAGTGGAAGAGTTATGCTGTGACTGCCTTCAAAATGCCATTATAGAGGGCACCACCCAGGTTTTTAGTGAGAACGAGTTGCCATTCTGGCCCCATTTAAGGAAGAAGAATGCAGGAGAGAGAAGGCTATGTAGTAATAAACACGCATACTGGCACCCAGCAAACTGGCTGGCACTGAATTCCCTCTTCTCCCCCAATTCTAAGCCACAGCAGGTTTTGGAGAGCATCTTTGGGACACCCATTCTAAACTCACTTTCCCTTGTCTTTCAACCACTCTGGGTTCTTTTCCTCTTCTTTTAAATCCTCTATCTCAGCAATATCTGCATTTATTATCCTGCGAGCCTCTGCTTGTTTACATAGCCACTGCAAATAAAAGACACATACAGAACGTCAGCTAGGTCAGCCCAGTGCTCTGTATCCCACAAAGGCTACTAGATGTTTTTAGGCAAACCGTAAGAAGGACATGGCTTAAAAACAAGTCCTTCCAGCCCTAGGATTCCACTGAGGGAGGCTGAAAAGATTCCATCCAACTATTGAAGCTCACTGCGGTTGACACCCTGCACTTTGCTGAGACTGCCTCTTCTCCTGGGATTTCTGTAACAGAAAAGGAATCTCTGAAGAGAAATGACAACATTTCTCTGTAGTCGTCATATGCTGTATTTTCTCTAGTTTATGACAAGGTTTGCAGTTAAAACTTTTTACAGAGGTTCCTTATTTTTGTAATCTGCAATTAGCACAGTGAAGCACAGCATACATAGAAATCATAAAATCTCTCTCCGTAACTGGTCTTCCTCCGTTGCTTCCCCTTAAATATTGAGGTTACACTTAATACACGCACTTTGGCATTTGGCATTTTCCTAGCTTTCTGTCTCCAACACTGTATTGCTAGGTAAGGTGATGCCAGCCCTTCTAGGCAGGCCCAGTCAGGAAATAGATTCTGTATGTTTGCCTGGAAATATACTTATGCTTCTGTAATTGCTTCTGCAGAGTTTCTCTGAGGTCAGCTCTGTGGCTCTCTACAGGTGATACAATGGGGTTAAAGATGCATTCCTGGTGCCTTCCACATCACCATTAACAGCTACCTCTTCTTTGCCTGAGTATTTCCCAGGACCATCCTCTTTCTCTGGCACTATGGCTTCAAGCCACACCTCATGAAATATTGGGGACCATTTATTCCAGTTTTGCGGGGGGGGAAGGGAGAATGCCAACTGGGAAAACCTTGCTCTTCACAAGACATTCCAGCTCCTCAGTGTTTTAGGAGGTACGCCTTGAAACCACACCACCAGGGCTGGTCCAAGAAAATTTGCTGCCAGAGGGAAAGAGAGTGGTGCCTTTCCCACGCAAGGACACTGAATATTTCTTCAACCTTGGGAAAAATTAGATATTATGCTAAAAGTAAGTACACCTGAAAGGAGTGGGGGAAGCAAGCACTAGCTCTTCTCCAGTAACATGCTGCCACTGCCCTGTGTGTGCTGCCTGACACAACAGGCTCATCCCCACGGAAGGACCAGCCCTCTGAGGCCCAAAGCAGCCAAGCCCCCTACCTCTTCCTCCTCTGGGATCCGGGATTCTCTAAGGGCTGTTGGAAAGACACGAGGCGTAAAGTTTATCATAATGCTTCCAGGAGAGCGTGGAGAAGGAACTGAGTCTTCCTTTATCTTCTCTGAAAATATATTTCCAGAACTTCTAGCTGCAATAGTCAAACATAAAAGCCATTTAATGTTATATTTCTGTTCACAGTTAAAAGTAAAAATAGGAGAGAAAAAGGAGTCTAGCCACAGATATAAATGTGTTTCCTTTTTCTGATATTTTTATTGCAGAAGTCTGGAGATACAAACCTGTGCGGATTTAAACAAAACCGAATCTTGTATCACTATGAGGCATTCCTGGAATGTACTACTATGGGAGTTGTGTCCTGGGTAGATGGGGGGAAAACAACAAAAAGAATACGGGGCTGATGGTGTACAGTTACATCATGCCAACCCTTTGAGGGAGGCCAGGTCAGGAAACAGATCCCAGAAATCTGAATGGAACTATACTTTATCGAAATAGGCTACAGTAGCAGAATCTTGAAAGTCCCACTGAGTTTTACCCCCCTCTCCCACTTATAGTATAGTGAGTTAGGGAGGAGTCAGTCTGAGCTGCTTTTGCTGTTGCCTGGGGTTAAAGTATGTTTTATTTATATAACTGTCACAGGCTCGGCCTGGCTTCCCCAAGGTCATCTCCATGGCTCTCTACCTATCACAAGTTTTCCCACTGCAGACCATGAAGCAGAGTTTGGAGACTGAATGGCCCCACCAGTGCTTTTGCCTCAAACTGTAACCCTTTGCTTGGGCTGCCAAACAGAAGGCACTACCATAATTGATAATTATATGGTCAGCATTGTTTGAATAATGCTTCTGATTAGCATTAGTGCATTTTTGAAGGGGGTATGGTTTTAGTCCATGTTGTCATATGTTGTGATTGCATATACTGGAATTCAACATGGGAGGCTTTCAAATTTTAAATAAGTAAATATTTTAAATAAATAAAAACAGCCAGAGTAAAGCAAAAGGATTGCAGTGTCCCATGAATGAACGTGTAATGTCCATATGGTAACGTAATAAGAACGTTGTACCTTTAGTTAATGCTCCTGACTTGGATGCTCCCTTTCCAGCAAAAGATTCCAAATTCCAGTACCCCTGTGTTTCTCTGGGGACTTCTGTCTTTTTATCCGGCAATTGGCACTTGGTATGTATTTTCTTTTGTATCTCATTCTGCCTTTTCCATGTCTCAATCTCCTCAGTGGCTTTTTTCCGTTCCTGTTCTTTCAGCTCTTCTATTCTTTTTCTTTCTGCTTCTTCTAGCTGTTTGAATTACAGAACATTCATTCTAGAATTATTTTTGTGTTAAGGGGTAAACGTCCTCCTTTCTGATTCCTTGTCAGGGAGGTAATTAAAACAGGGAGAGATACTGTCTTCAGAAGGCCACAGGGGTACTAAATGTCAGGCAGAATCTAGAAGTGGAGGAACAGCCTGCCCAGCTCAGGTCACAAAGCTCAGACTCACCTGCATCTCTTCCCTACAACATCGCCCGAGTCCCACGTGGATTTGCAGAAATGCACCCGAAGCGATTTCTCTCACAGCAAGTGGCAGTCATTGAACAGCTAAAGTAGTTTTAACTATTTGCCTGCTGAGAGAATAATGCCTCCTCTTTCCCACAAGTCTTTCTGTATTAGCCTTTTATTTGTTGATTCATTGATTTCAGTAGGCCTATCAGTTACTCCAGTCACAAATGACTCTGAGCTGCATATACAGCATACATTACTAGTGCTTCAGAAGAAAAGTGAAGCAGGAGAGACTAGACGTTCACATGAGTGATAGGAAAGGCAAGAGCTCCGCTCAAATGAAAAGGAGAGGGAGGGAGGAAGAAAAGAGGAGATCGGCTGGGAGGCTGAGGACTACGAAGAGATGTGGGGAAACAAGCGTAATGGGCCAAAGGGAATTGGAATTCAACTGTTGTAGAAAGAACAGAGGGCCAGCTGACCCAAACTCGAGAAGAGTTACGATAAGAAAGGGCATCAGGGGGTGAGGCTGCCCTGGTTTGAGAAGGAAAAACTAAGCAGAGGCTATGGGAGTTCAGATGTGAAACACAGGACCAATAAAATGCAGGGCTTAGGCACAACAGGATGGTAAAGAACTGGATGAACATTATCTCAGCGTGTAATTAAGGAGCCCTTATTCGAGGAACGGTACTGCGGAAGAGGTGGCTCGGTGGCCGGCACAGAAAGAAGGCCAGACAGCAGACTTTCCTACAGCGGGGGAGGAGCCGCGAAAGGATGGCCCGGAGTCCAAAGGCTGGAGGGCAGCTGCGGCCCCCGGAGCTCGCGGGTGCTCCCCTCCCCCCCCGGAGGGCGCTCACTTGCCTTGATGGCGGCCTCCAGGGCAAATTTGCCGCGTCCCCGTTTCTCGGCAGATGTCGCCGCCGCTTTCGCTCGGGCCTGCTCTCCAGCTTCGCGAAGCGCCGCCTCGCGGATCTCCCGCATCTTTGCCTCGCCCCCTGAAAAAAGCCGTTCCGAACGGCCGGGAAAGGTTCGGGCCGCAGCGAGGGCTGCGGCAGGACCCCTCCCCGCCGCGGGGCGCCCGGGCCGGGCCAGGGACTCACCGTCCTCCGCCAGCAGGGACGCCCACGGGGCCGCCTCCTTCTTGAGCAGCGTGAAGGAGACGCAGCCATCCCGGATCTCGGCGCGGCTGCGCTCGGCGTCGACGGGGGCGAAGAGCGCGGCTTCGAAGAGGAACGGGGGCGCGCTCACCTGAGGGAGCGGGCAGGAGCGGGTGACTCGGCGTCCGCCGCGGCCCCGCGGGGCGGCGTCCCCCCCCCGGCGCCCAGCCGCGCCCACCTTGAGGTACCGCTCGGTGCAGAAGACGCCGTCGCGGCGGGGGCGCGCGGTCCGCACGGGCACGGTCAGGCGCACGGCCTCGACCGTCTGCTCCCAGCTGAAGTCGCGCAGCCAGACCGGCATGGCAGCGGCGGGCCGTTGCCAGGACGCTGGGCGCGCGGCCTGTCGGGAGCCGCCGCCCCTCCCGCGGCCTTCCGCCGGAAGCTGCCCCCCGCGGGCTGCCGGGAGCTGTATGCGCCGGCAGGGAGGGGGTGTGCAGGCGCTCTTCTCCCGGCCGCGGCCTACACCCCGCGGCTCCGCGGCCGTGGGAAGTTTCGTCGCATCCGTTGGGCGGGCAGGCCGGGGCCGGGGCCGGGGGCGAGTCCTCGTTCGCCGCAGCTTTAAAGAAACAGACGGCGTCGCGGCACCCGTCGCCGAGCCCAGCCCAGCCAGCCCAGCGCACTTGCACGCGGACACAAATTTAGCGTATGCCAAAATACATCAAAAAACGGTTTAATCATTTGCCATGAGGTCAGCTCAGCTCGCCATCCATCAACATAGACACAGAAACGTCATCCCTATACTTCATAGAGTGGCTTACACACGCACCATGGTATGAGTAATTTGCATTACATAGTAATTTCATTTCTTACTAAGGGAACAATAATGGACAAAGTTTGGGAGCTTGTTTCCAATTTGAATTACATACATCAACTTTGTCACGCGTCACAGTCCTAATGCATGTGTTATTTCAGACATGCCCTGTTTTTATTCTTTTAAAAGTTACTGCAAAAATAAATGTCACCAATGTGGAACACATTTGAGGTTGTATAAAAAGTACTCAACTGATATCTCAAAAACAGGTATACATAAGCAGTACATAAGAAAAGACGAGTTTTAATATGAAACAGTAATTAAGTCACATACAACAGAAAAGACACATGGCCAAGTACGTATAAAATGTTACACATTACTAGCAAGCAAGGCTCTATTTATATATAATGAGAGGTACACATATTTAAGCATGAAGGATAGCAAAATTTCTATTAAAAAATAAAATGAAAAAGTGTCAGTCACTGATTTCATTTAAAAAAAAATGTCTCAGAACTAAACACTCACATTAGGTTGTTTGAACATCCCCACAATTTGTAAATGTGAAGTTTACACCCACACGTAATTAGGGCGCAAGACAGATGGGGAAAAGGAAAGGGGTTCACAGGTAGTTTACCTTCATCTCCAACTTGGGCAGCTTGTGTCCATGGGGATGGTGAGAGAGTAGTGCCGCCGCCCCCCCCGCCCCCGCTCAGGGCCAGTTCTGCAGAATGCAGCAGCAGCAAAGCCCCTCCCTGCTCTTAGGCCCTACTTTGGACCAGCAGATGGGTGGCCAAGTCGCTTGTCTGCAGAGTTTTGTAGCCACAGACAACTGAACCTGGAATGGGGGAGAGCTAGTCGCAAGAGGGGGCACTAGTCCTTCCCCAAATTCCAGGAGCGTGGAAGCTAGACTCAGTTACGGCACGAACGAAAGACCTCTTGAGATACCTACCAGGTTTCTATGGCTGAGTTCCACCACTTACGTCTGAATTAAATTGCCCAAATTAATATTTTTGCTCCAATTGTTTCCAGCCCAGAGGTAACGATCCATCCTGATTTATCTCCAAGGCAAACCAAAGGAAAAGAAATGCTCAGTGTGGGTGTTCATCTGTGTGTGCGCGTGACTTGTGGAAACTCACTCTGGTATTTTTTACTTATTGTTGGATTGATCTTCACAGCCATGAAGGCATCTTGCCATTTGCACAACGGAGACCCTAGAATTCCCGGAATGTGTGGCCACAACCAAATTTTGGATTCAGAGCTTTCTAGGTAGGGGACGCTTGTATCCCTCCACTTCAGAATGATGTCTGCCTCTTAAAGTCTTAGTTTCTTGCCGCCGCCGCCCACATCTGGATTAACATCTGCGCAGCTGCCCTGCTGTGGTGGCTGCTATCTGGGAGGCTTCCCCACTGCCTGGGTACATTCCCTTGAGGAGGAGGAGGAGGAAACAGCCAAGTTCCCGTCTGACTTGTGCGCAAAGGGATGGGCAAAGGGGTGCCAGTTTCCCAGCAACTCTTCCCGTTTCTAGGCCAGTGCGTGGAAATTCAAGTCCCCTCAAAACGCTAAAGATGATTTTTTAAAAAATGGCCACTGGGCTGCAAGGGAGCATAGCAAATGCAGCCCCCCCACAACGGATTGCAGCCAAGCTGCTGCTGCTGCTCTCTCAAGGGGGGGGCTGTCCCTCCTCATCCTAATCGCCAGGACAGAACTCAGCCACTGTGCCTGCGGCCACCCGGCCTGGCTCCCCACTCGCGAGGCCCCGCGGCCGGGATCTCGTGCTCAAGGAGCCGCCCGGGGCCCCGGTCCCTAAAGGCCAAGCCGGAATCAGAAGCGGTTCCGGCTCCCGAGGACTCTTCTCCAAGCGGCAGCGCATCTCCCGCATCGCCCCAGCCACCGCTGCGGGGGCCAGCCGACGGCCACGGCGCCCGGCGTTGCAGGGTCCGCGGCTGGGCATCGAAGGGGCAGCGGTGGAAGCAGGCCGCCCCAGGCCGCCGGAGAGAGGTCTACTGAGAAAGCCCGCGGAATCCCGACACTGATCTGCTTACTGCAAAGGCCCTGACCGCCCACTGCGCGGTCAGGAGGAGGCACTGTAAGAGCTGCAGCGCAACCCCGAGGCCGGCCGGCCGGCCGCGCCCCCCGCCAAAGAAGCGCCAGCTGACGGCCCGGCGACCGCCTCGGAAGAGCTCCTGCCGGGGTTCCTCCGCCGGACCTCCCGCCTGTCCGCTGGGGAAAGCTCGGACGCGGAGAAGGAGCGGGCCGGCTCCGCCGAAGACAGCGGCGCGTACCCAAACTGGGCCGCGGTCGGGCTCCGGCCGGCCACGCCATCCTCAGGCCGAACGGCCGCGGAGAGGCGGCCTCGTACAGGACCAGCCCTTCCGTTCGCCTAAGCCAACCTCGCTGTCAAGGCTCTCCACTGGGCAGGAGGCCAGGCGCGTGGAACGCCGGAGTCTCACAACCGCGGCCGCCGGAGGGCCGGGGCGGGCGGGCGCGGGGCTCACGCGTCGGCGTTCAGGGCCGGCGGCCCCGCCAGCTCCCTGGTGCGCATCAGCTGCACGTCCTTGTCCGCCATACAAGCGTCGCAGCCCCAGACCGCCGAGGCCTCCGCGGTGAGCAGGCCGTACGCCGACTCCGTCATGCCCGTGCAGACCCGGTGAAACCACTTCTGGCAGGACGCTTCGCAGAGGATGGCGTCCTGGTCGTCGTTCACCTCGTGGGTGCAAATCCCGCACGGGTAGACCGGCTCGGAGGACGCGTGGCCGTGCTGCGGAAGGTGCAGTGGAATTTTGCTGCCGCCGCCAACCTTCTCCGAACTGCTTCCCTCGGAGGGGCCTCCGTGGGGCAAGCGGGGCTTGTCGGGGGTCCCGTTGGCGTGGGCGCTGTTCAGCTTCTCCACGTGCTTCGGCAGGGCCCCCTCGGGGTTGCCCGCCGGGACGCTCCGATGCCCGGGGGTGGCCTTCGCCTCCGCGCCGCCCGAGCTCAGCGCGTCCTCTGCCCCGTGCGGCGGCGGCGGCGGGTGCTTGTTGGCCGCCGGCTTCGGGGACGGCTTCGCCTGGCCGTAACTGCTGGGCCCGGGAGCGTATGAGTGGTTGGGCTCCGCGGCGGCGCCGCCGAAGGCGGGACTGGCGCCCCGCCCGAAGAGGTCGCGGGGAGGCATCGGGCCGGCGCCCTGCGAGGGCATGTGCCCGAAGTTTTCTCCCGGGCCGGGCCGGAAGGGCTGGCCGGGCGCGGGCGCGGCTTGGCTGGCGGCGGCGGCGGCGCCGTAGGAGGGCTGGCCCCCGAAGCCCGCGCCCTCGGGCGGCCCGAAGGTCACCGCCGGGGGCCTGCTGAAGACCACCCCCGCCGGGCCCGGGGCGAAGGGGTGCGGCGAGTTCCGCAGCGGGTAGGCGGGCGCCCCGTACGGGGAGGCCATGCGGGGCAGCAGGTGAGGCGGCATCCTGAAGGCGTTGTAGCCGCCGAAGCCGGCGTATCCGGGGCCGGCGGCGAAGTAGGCGCTCCCCGCGGGCTTGTAGGGGGCGGCGGCGGCGGCGGCGGCGTAGCTGTCATCGAAGGGGTTGGCCGCGATCAGATGGTCGGCGCTCGGGTTGGGCGGCGGGGCGTACTCGGAGGGAGGCGCGGGGAAGGGGGCCCCCTGCGGGGGGCAAGAGGAGACCCCTGAGCCCCGCGGGAGGGCAGCCCCGGGCCCGCGCGGGGGGCCGGCCGGCCGGGCGCCCCCCGGGACCCGCCTTCCGCCCCCCCAGGGCCAGCCCAGCCCGGCGGGAAGGGGCGCCGGCGCCCCGGCTTACCTGCGCACTGGCCTTGCGCTTCTTCTTGTCGGGGCTGCCCAGCTGCAGCGCGGCGCCCGCCAGGCCTTCCAGGCCGCCGTCTCCGCCTGCAAGAGCCAAGCGCACGGCTCCGTATCGCCGCTGCCCGCGCCCCCGCCCGCCCCGGCCCGCCCCCCGCGCCCGCCCCACCCCCGCGCGGCACCTCGGGGCCTCTTGAGCGCCGCGGCGGGCTCCTTCTCGTGGTCCGCGGACATCGCCGGCGCAGCATCGCGGCCCGCCCCGCCGGGCAGGCGCAGCAGCGAGGCATCCGGCGACCGCGACGCGCAGCCCGGCCCGGCGCGGCCCGGCCCTCCGCCGCTGCGCGCGGGGCGGGGCGGGGCGGGGCGGCGCGGCCGCTCTCTCCCTGCCCGCCTCGCCGGGCCCCGCCGCCGCCGCCAGCAGCGCCCTCCTCGGGCCGGAGCCGGGGGGGCGCCTCCGCCCCGCCCGCCCGCCAGGCGCGCTCCCGCAGCGGGGGCCGCCGGGGACCCCAGACGCGGCCCGGTTCGCCCCCCCCCGTGCTGCGAAGGCCGGGAAAGAAGACAGGCGCCCCGCGGGGGACACAGGCCAGCGGTCACTACAGGAAACTTTTATTTCGACTGTGCAATCCATCTGTGTAAGACAGCAGTTCCATAAACACTTTGGCATTTAAACCTCTACGCATTTTTGGCATGATGTTTGTGCTAACATTAGGACAAGCCTGGGAACGGGTGAGGGGTGAGGGAGGAACACACGGTAAACGTTCACTAGGCTATCAAAGGAGTTTTTTTTTAAAATCCACATTATAAGCAAAACGTTAAAAAAGACATCTTAAAAGGTACATTCATTATCAGGCAGCCGCCGGCCGTCCTCGCGCAATGGAATTCACGGAGCTGATCCCCTGAGTCAAACAGAAAACTAACGTAACTCAGCTCCGTCCTCCATTCGCCAGCCAGCCGTTGGCGCCCTTCAAGAAAACAGCAGGAGTGGCGGGACCCAGAACACCCTTGGCCGGAAAGCTCCACCGGGCTCCGCACTTGCAATTCATTCACATCTTCGGAAAGACCACAGAAGCGAGTTTGTTCTAAAGGGCCGTTCAGCACACCGCCAGGCCGATGGAACGGGCTGTTTGTGGCGCAGCAGCAGAAGCGAAACGCAGCCCCTTTCCTTCCGCTTGGCCCAGTTCCCATCTAGGGGGGGTGGAGGTTGCCCCAAGGGTTAGGGAGAGCGCCTGCAAAGCACACCCCGGCAGCGAGGCTCGCGCTTGCTCGTGTTGGCACAAGCGGACCGACCGCAGCATTAGAGCCCGGATGCGACTGCTTTCAGAGAGCCACTTGTTTCTTCTGCTCTGGTTTTAGCCGCTCTCCCGGTCCGATCTCGGGGCTTTCCCCCCAGGGCACAGGTGAGCGCTGTTGCCCTTTCCTGAGACGCGAGGCGGCCGGGGCGTGTGAGGAAAGGCCCTGGCGGGGCTACTACAGACCCCTTTTCCTGAGGCTTCACTATGCCACTCTTGGGGGCGGGGCAACCTGGCAGCAAGGGAGCTTTTCAGAACAGGGAGGGTAAAAGCAGCGGCGAGACAATTCTGCCCGAAGAAATGCCTCACAGAAAAAAACAGCCGACCTTGCAGCGACGATGCAAGCCAGGATTCTAAAACACCCCGAGGATCAGATGGAAAAACAGAAACCTCTTTTTAAGAGACAGATATTTTCAGGAAACAGAAGAGTTTCCAGAACAAAATTAAGCCAGCTGTCTTATCCTGAAAGCTGGGGTTGAGGGTCGCGCCAAGGACGGTGCCGTGGTTTGCCGAGCATGCCGTAACTGGTGGGGTTCATGTAGTACACGCTCTATACAAGGTGGCTAGCAGGTGGCAGTGGCTGAGTCCACACAGCACAGCTGTGGATGGAGTCTGAGCCCCGCCAGTGCAAGTCAGAAGGGCAAGCACCCCTTGTGCCCGGAGGAGGGCGGAGAGCCGTTCTGAAGTCACATCTGGCGGCCAGAAGGACCTGCAAACTGTACACACAGACACACCGTGCCCCGATCTGGCTCTTTGCTTGGTATCGTGTGGACAATATGCCACTGAACTGATATTTGGAAAAGTGGCCTTCACCCAAGGAGCAGTTTTCTCCTCCCCAAGAATGTAGGACTTGATCACAGGTGTTCCCACAAAAGCCAGCTGCTGCACCTGCCTGTGTTGCTGATGGCAAAACGGCAAGCTCAGCGTTTGCACTTAGGGGCGGGAGGGGGGCTGCAATTCAGGGAACGCTTCCAAAATGCTTTCTTGGGATGTCCCACAGGAACTCATGGGGTCGGATGCTGCCTAGAGAGCACAGCTGCACCCCTTAGGCCCCACTGGGTTCAAAAGAAGAGGGCAGGAAAGCAGCAATTTTGCTAGGAAAGTCCTCCCCAGCTCCGAAAAGCAGCCTCCCGGCGAGAGTCAACCTCGCCCCCACCCCAGGCCCACCCAAGCTTGCCCTAAGAGGAAGGAAAGACCACCAGCCCCCTCCGGATACAGGCGGGGGAGGCGCAGGAAAAGAACGTGCCGATTCGAGAGAAAAGAATGGCGAAAGCAAAGAAAGGTCACCTGCCTGTCCAGCACAGGCCCCAGCGCTGAGGGGACCGTACACATCTTTGGTTTTCCTCATTTGCTGCAACGCAACCTGGGACCGACACCACTCCCGCACTCGCAGATCACCCCCTCTGGAGCTGACTCTTTGGGGACTCGGGAGAAAAGGACCCGAGGCAGCCCGCCGGACGGGCCAGCTGCAGGGAATCTCCCCTGGCCAGAAAGCCGCCGCTCCAGCCCACCCCCCTGTGGCCGGCAAGGGGGTCCGGCGCGCGCAGGACACCCGGGAGGGGCTCCGAGTGGGTCCTTCCGCCCCAGCTGCTGTAAACGAGGGGCCCTGGCGCTGCCTCATCCTACCCGGAAGAGGTCGGAAAGTGTCAATATTCACAGCAAACAAGTCTTTGGAGAAGAAGGGGGTCACCACAGCACATCGGCCCTCGGAGTGTATTGCGACGAAGCTCAGCAAGCCGCCCAAAAGCCGCCTGCGAGAGCAGGCGTTATTTCACGGCGCGGCAGCCTCAGCTTTGCCCAACAAGACCCCCAAATCAATCTTTGGCAAGACGAGCGTCCTTTTCTTCAGCAAGGATATATAAAACATCTAGAAATATTCTCTCTACTACTCAATAGAATTGCTGAAGGAGAGGAAAACAAAATTACACTTGAAATCTTTGGAGCTGAGAAGGTCTTACTCCACTTTCATAAAAAGATTCTGGCAGCCGTAGTCACACTGTAAGCCTAGCCTACCCGGTCCGCTCCTATTCTGCATTTGGTTCTCGGCTCCTTTGGGTTAACATCTACTTAGGCAATAAAATCATTCAATGCTATAGTTTTTAACTAGCTCAATTATCTTTTGGGGAAAATATGCAGCTTTTCCACAGAACATTCTTTGGTACAAGATTATTATTTCCTTTAAAGCCTTTGCATCAGAAAGTGGTGGGAAAGGCAGTGTTGCCTTGGCCACCACTGGCCAGCCAACAGAGCGGCCTCCAGTCTCTTCCAAGGCCGCAGGCCAGCTCGCTGCCGTCAGGCGAGGGACAGGGAGAGCTGGGAAGGGGCTCAGCAAGCCCACCACCCTTCAGGCTGACATCCTACCACCCTAACCGGGCATCTCTTGTCATCTGCAAGAGGCCCAGGGAGTCACACCTGGGATGCTTCAACACACCTTTTCTAAGTGGAAACAGAAGGGAACTGCACCAGCCGCCTACAGCTTTGGCGAACACGGACCTCTCTCTTTTGCTCACATTCACTCGATCACTTGCGCGCTCGCTCACTCGTCAACTTCAAAACAAAACAAAACACGAGATACCCTGTCAGTTTGCCTCACAACGCGCAAGACAGCTTAAAAGTAACAAACTGCACCCTGAGTACAGGAAAACAATAACACTAGAATAACTTTAAACGGAGGTAGTATAAAACAGGAGTTGCGTGGGAACAAGGCTCTTTCCAAGAGGGGCGCTCCACTGTGCCTTTAGGGGAGAGGGGCTCCGCCAGAGCTCATGCGCCCATGCAGAGCGCCCACCTGTGGGCTGTGTCCCAAGCCAAAGGCCTCCCAATGCTTAGGACCTGCTGGGGAAACCTGTGGGGGACCCCAGACCCGACCTGCAGAGCACACGTAAGGCCTCTTTCTGTACTCCGGAGAAACTTCACAAATAAGGCAAGCAGTGAGTTCGTGCTATCTCTAATGGAAGGCACCGTTACTGCCAGGGCTATCCCCTGGCCTGGCCAAACTGGGGGAACCATCTGGTCAAGAGGGCACGGCGGAGGCGGGGGGGAAAGGGCCTCCAATCCCCCAACCATGGACACCAGAAGAAGGCACTGTCAAGGCAGGTGGGGCCCTCAGGGCTTGGAGGCAGAGCCGCCTGCGCCCTCTGCCCCGGCCCCTCGGGCACTCCTCCCCAGGCCAGTGGGGCCGCCCCCTCTGCTTCCCAACACAACTCCTTGGCTCACACGCACACACTCGCGCTCTGCACATTCTGGGGGGAAAGGACACAGGGCCGCTAGGAAGTCGTCATCATCGGCAGCACAGCCAAGGGCAACTCCTCCACGCGAGCAAATGAGGTAACGCGATTGCTTTCTTTGGAGTTTGCCTCTGGCAAACTGAGGTAGATATCCAAGCAAAGGGGCCACCTTTGCTCCAGTGACGGAGAAGAGGGCGATTCCTGCTCTCCTTTCACATTTTTGCGTGCCAGACATTCACAAGGAAAGAAAAACACAAAGAGGCGACGGAAACATGGGCTGCCTGCTGGTCCTCGGGCATCCCGCTGGAAGCTCGGCCTCCCGGTTCATTGTCCCCTGCAAGATGCCCCCTCGCCGTCGCCTGCCAGCGGCCCACAAGGAGGAACCGGTGGCGGCTGGAGCGGCCTGGGGACAGGACACCCAGCTGTCAAGTGCGAGTCACTGCCTGGAAAGGGATCCGCGGCCCCGAAGCCGGCAGGGGGGTGCAGCTCCTCGTTGGACTCGTGGGAGAACCTCCCCGAATCCCCGGTCTCGTGGCTGCCTTGGCTGTTGGCTGAATGCTCTGTGTCGGTCCCCAGGCTGCAGGTCACTCGCTTACTCAGCTGCTGCTCCTCGCCGATCAGCACGGCTGCCCCTGACCGGTACCGGCACGATGCTGAAGCCAGTCGCCTTGGGGCCTGCAGGAAGAACAAAACCCGGATGTCTGATGCGGCTCATTCTGAGCACGGGCTAGTTCAGCTTTGTGAATGGAGCATTCCTCACTCGCAACTTTGGCTGAATGCAACACTTGGGAACGGGACCCCTTCTCTTCTTGGGCCAACCTGCTGCCGGGGGGAGCCCCTGAGGCACCTGTCCTCGCTGCGCAGAGTGACTGGGTCCTTGCACATTACCTGTATCTGTGACTGAGGATCCCGAGGGAAGATTTCTCTAAAGGAGCAGGAGAAATTAAACAAGCGACTGCTCTGCCCCGGGAGCTCTGGCAGCGTTTGCTCCAGGTCCAGAGGGCCCTGGAGATGCCAGCTGGAGAGAACCGCCCTGCTACCCCTCCCAGCACATGCAGGTGGGTAGCATGAGCCCAGGCACCCTAAAGGTCACTTGCCCTACCAGTTCCAATTCTCAGGGGCCTGGCCTGCCCCTGCTCTGGCAAAGCCTGCTGGGACTCAAGGATGCCTCACCTTCCATCTTCAAGGAAGCCTGCAGCCCAGGGGCAGCCCAGTCCCTTTGCAAGCAATCCAAGAGCACAATCTGCCCAACACTTGCAAGAATTGCACGTGCCGCCTAGCTGCAACCACACAATGGTCCTGTGAGGTAAGCTGGACTTCCTGCCCAGGTACTGCCAGGCTGAGGGAGGGGGGATTGCCCAGGGGTGTTGAGGGAACTCACAGGAGAGGCGAGATCTGAAGCAAGGGCTTCACGGCTGCAAGATAGATGTTTTGGTTCGGCTGCCACCTCTGGAGAGCATGGTTGGGGACAGGAATGACCGGCTAGGAGACCCCACCACCCCGCTTTTCCAGGCACCTTAGTGTAATGGGGGAGGAACCAGGGAATGGAAGTGTGGGCCCAGCAAGGGAAGGCAGACTTCTCCTGCCCTGGACCAAGAGGCTGTGCTCTCACCTCCTCTGCTTTCTCCTTCTTAGAGCGATGGAAGAAGAGCCATTTCTTCTTGGCGCTGTTCTTTGTGACTGGACCAAAGCGGTTTATAATAAGGTCAGTTCCACCCTAAAAGGGGAAGAGACTCTTGTATTACTGACTGGAAAAAGGGGAGGGAGGCAGGGCAGGCCCACAGACTGGTTCCCAGGACCACTCCCCATAGGTCAACTTTGGTCTGAGGACACACCCCTGGACACTCTTATCCGGGTGCACTTCATGGAACTTACTCCTGGGTAAGCATGCAGTGGACAGTGGTTTAAGTCTTGCAACTCCTTAGTGCCCATCTCATTTGCAAGGAACCTGGATTTCTGCCCAGAGGACAAAGAGGCCCAAGGAACTCTCCCCAAGAGCAGCTAGTGGAAAGGTAGCCACAGTCCTTCTATGAGGCTATGGAGGCATCTAATTTCCTTTCTTGGAATGTTTATCCCACCAGTTGCTGCTAATACTAAAAAATGCAGATAAACCACCAAACATGGAGTCCACAACACAAGTAAGGGCAGACCCAAAGGCAAAAGACATCACATCCCAGCTGAATGAAACCACTTTAGCAGTGAGTCAACCAAGTGCCCCTTGAACCGAAAGGCCTTTGCTGCTCTCCTGCGTGAGGACCTCTCTCCAAGATTTTAAAAAGCTGGGAAGATCAGGCAGGAGGAGGCCTTTTCCCACACTGATTTACAATCACACATGAATAAAATGTGCTGCATATACGGCTGGGTTGGACAGTTACATTGATTTGATCTCACGTCAAGGCATAAACACCCTCCTATCAAAGGAATATTTATTCCTTTCCTTTCCCTCAATCCCTTGGGGACTTAGATCCAGGACACCTGGGGAACCTCCTCTTGATCCAGCCTGCTCATTCCCTCTTAAGATCCACTGGAGAGGTCTTCCCTTTCTTTGTCCAGGTCAAAGGCAGGACTGTCGGGCTTCTCCATGGTGGCCTCCAGACCATGGAAGACCTTGTCCCATGAGATCTGTCTGGTGCCCTCATTTGCTGAACTTCCTTTGTGTGATTCTTCAGTGGGATTAACTAACTGTTTTGCTATAAGCCACCTCAAAAATTGCAAATGAACCAGAAAAGCAAACATGTCCTTTGTACCTTGGCATCCAGAAAGCTGCTCCCTACCATCGTGGGCAACAGAGATTCCTCATTCTCCGCCAAGCCTTCCAGAGTTTTGGCTCCCTCGTCGGCCCTCGTAGAAGAGTGGTGGCTGCGAGCGAGCTGATCGGGGCTGGACCGGCTGCTTTTTGAAGGTGTTGCTTTCCTGGGCAAGAGGAAGTCAGACGTTGGCCTGCCGGTGGAGACCAATGTCCTCCAGCTGAAGGCTGACTGCTTGCTAAGCTCCAATTACAGCAACCAAATTCTGAACAAAGGCATGTCCACTGGCAATGTAAGCGCTGGATCTGACCCTGACTAGGCATCAGATTATGGGCAGAGGGGCAGGGAGGAAGAGGAAGCTGCACATATACGAGTTCCCTCCTATCGTTACAACTCCCCCTCTGACCTCTGATCTTCGCCTTTTCCATCCACCACTCCTTTGAAATGTACAAGTCCACTGCAGGAGTGTGTTAAGAGAAAGAAAGTTTGCCCAAGCAGTCTCCCTTTATGGTCAGAATGGGGTAGCCAAACAAGAGCTTGACCAGTAGTCACTGGGTCATTCTGACTGTGTCCCGAAAAGCTGGGACCAAACTATTATGACTTTGCACACATCCCAGTAAGGATTTGCTACTGGTCTGTGTACACAAATATCAATGCACTCTCATATCCTGCATTGGTGCTGTGGGCCTGATACTTCCCACCCAGCCTTTCACACACACACAGCCAACAGGTCTTACCTTGCTTTGCCACGGTAGATCAGGATAAGGACGCAGACCAAGATGCATACCAGAGCAATGGAAACACCTGCAATTATGCCCGTCATTGACTTCTGGTCCAACTGGTAAGAGCCAGAAAGAGCTGGAACAAGGAAACAGGCACGTCTATCCCAGTGCCCTCGGGGAGATACCCACAGCAAGAAAACACACTACACACTGTGCCAGGCTGCCAAGCTGCCCTTTCTAGGATGAGAAGAGCTTGTAGGATAGAGGGTGGAAGGACATGGCAGCCAGTGAGCAGTGGGGCCGTGTGATGCATGCAGGCTGGGCTGGGAGACGTGGGGCTCACTTGTGTCAGCCTCTGCTGAATCCAGGCGTTTAGGTCTTTGGTTTGACTCTGATGGCTCCTTTGGCAGGACTGCAAGTTCCACCGCGCTAGAGAAAGGCCCTTCACCAACTTCATTGGATGCAGCAATTTTGATGAGGTAGACATTTCCTGCCCTGAGGTTCTCCAGCAAAGCCATGGTTATTGTTCCTGCAGGGAGGAAGGAGACAAGATGATGTGCCAACCATTATTGTCTCCTTGGATGACCAGTGCCAAACTGCACGGTGCCTGGCACAGCACCTCTGCTCCCTCTCTGATTCTTCTTGAGATTCTTCATCATAGCACAAGTTCACTAAGAGATCTATGACTGACCAATAAGACATCATGTTACAGAATGGCAGCAAAGCACCTCTCATTATCATAGCGGGACTTGTAAAAGAGAGCGTCCCAAGTTTTGTAAACCAAATTCCAGTGTTTTACTTGTGCTTCAAATGCTTCACTTGAAGCCCCAGATTCCATCAGCCCGGCAGACCAGGGCTGCCTCCGGGGCAATGCGTGTAGCAGCCACAAGGCCAGGGCTGCACAAATAAGCAAGGACCAGGAAGGTGGGAGGGCACTACTGTCAGCACACAACTTTCAGAGTCTGCAGGCTCCCACTCACCTTCCCGATGCAGGACTTGCCACTCGCCTGCAATCCAAGCTTTCCTGGATGTGTAAAGGATGGTGTAGCGGGAGATGAGGATTCCGATGCCAGCCGGTGGCTTCCAGGAGACCAAGGCTGTGTCCTCTTCAATCAGCGTCACCTTCACTCCCAGTGGTGGACCGGCTGGGGCTGTGGGCATGGACAGGCCACCAATGGAAACCTCCAGAGTCTGTGCCTCCAGAGTCCTCATCTGGTAGACTCCGAGAGGCTGTGTGGGGAACCTGCTTGTCCCCAACCCTTCCAGCACGCAGAGGAGAGCAGTGGGGTTCCCCTGTGGGCCGGCTGGATCCTCAGTCAAGGGGTGCCGGGCAGCCTCTTCCTCACCTTCTGGGAGGGTGGTGTGGTAAACCACCGGACTCCACGGGCTGGAGAGCTGATCCACATGCAGCCGAACAGCAAACTCATACTTGGTATTTGGCTCCAACCCTTGGACCGTCAAGTGAGTCTCTGACCTGGACATAAGGAACAGATTAGTGGGAGAGGGACAGCGCTGGATCCCTGCTTGCTGCTTTTTGCAGTCCTCCTTGAGTGTACAACAGGGAGGACACGCTTCAACCCTGCCACAGGAGAGGTTCTTTTGGGAGGAAGTGCAGCATTAGCCTGGCCGGTACCAGCGGAAGAGTTCCCCTTGGGTCTTCCCAGCCAGAAGCCCTGGGCTGCTTCTCCAGCTGCCAGCAGGCCCACGTCCTGTAACTGAGGTAGTAGGGGCAGAGGCAGTCTATTCACACTGAACCACCAGCACCCACAAAAGGCCATGGCCAAATCCCAACGTCCCCATTGAGAGATTGCTACATATGAGATCTTTTATCTTAAGCACATTATAACCTAGATTAGCTGGCTTGGTGCTTCATGCAGGCTAGTCGCCAGGCCTCCTCAAGACCACATCCTGTCCAAGGACCAGGCCTGGAGAACAAAGACATCTGTGGAGAAGGCCTGGCTTGTGCAGGAGCCACCTTCTGAACCACAGCTGAGTCCCTGATCCTGCCTTGTCTGAGCGGGAAGGGTCCCGACCAGCTCCTTGGAGGGGACGCAAGGCAAGGATGGAGCAGGCGGAGAAGAACTACGTACGTCTGAAGATAGAGGACCAGGGAAGCATTCTGCAGCCCCACGGGGTGACAGCGGAGAGTGTAGTTGATGACCTGTGCTGAAGTGAAGGCGGGCCGCCCCCAGTGCAGGAAAACGGAGGAGGAAGAGTTTGCTTTGGCATAAAGATGGTGGGGTGGCGGAGGGGGTGGCACCAGGCGGTCCCGGACAGCTGCAGAGAGAGGAGAGTGCCTCAAGCGTGATAGAGCCAGATCAGGGTCCTGCCTTTCCCAAGGAGTAGTGGTGACCTGATGGCTCAGCATCGGAAGTCTAACCAGCGAAGAGCCCCCCACGCCACGCCACGCCACGCCAAGCCACACCACGCCAATTTTTCCCTAGCCCAAAGCAATCAAGACCCGGTGCCTGAGACTGCTTTCCTCCTCCCAACTACCCTTTCTTTAGACTGCCTCGTTACCGACCCCTGTAAATTGCAGCAGGGGCATTTGGGGCTAAGGAACAGGACAGAAAAGCTTCAAGCCAACCATCCGTTATTCTGAATCCACATCATCCCATTCCCAGACTTCACAATGTCTGCATAACCTAAAAAGCCTCTGAAAGCAACCATTGCAGCAGAAAAGCGAGCTGGAGACTCACACACGCAGCCGGGGGTGCTGACAGTCTGGTCTGCCTCATAGCCTTCCTCCATGCTGTTGTACGCCAGCAGCCGGACGTGATACTTCCTTCTGGGGTCTGGACAGTGTTGAAGAACAGTTGCTCAGTTCATCAGGACCCAACACTGGGAGGGAAACTCAACATTCCTGATCCTTAGCCAGTTTGTAGACTGGCCTCCTCCAACATGGTGCTCTTGGCACCCCCGGAATTCCGCTAGCATGGCCTGATTAGAGAGGTCTCACCCTCCTCCAACAGCAGCCCCAGATTTGCCCCTTGGACTCCTTACTGCTCTTGACTGTGTCTGGCTCCATGGCCATCAGTCTCCTCTCCAAAGATCCTGCACAGGGACCCCATGAACGCAGCAGCGGACCCAATCCACCGGCTGGGAGAGGGCTTAGAATGGGGGAGCCCTATGTTCACACCCCTTGGAATACAGCTGAGGGTCAACCTCTCCTCCAAATCTACCTGAAAAGGAGAACTTAGCTGCATCCTTACAATTTGTGGAGCTTTGATGCTTCACACATGACCCAGTCCTATAGTCAACCTCCCCTCAGAGGCACTGTCCCCAAACTACTGGGCTATGGGGGAGGCAGTTAAGGAGTTCACTGCCCACGCTGGACAAAGATTGGGCCGGCCAAAGCTTCGTCCCCCTCTTCCAGCCAAGGGTCCTTTATCTGCTGGCATCCGGCCAGCCTCCTCCTGCAGCAGAACACCAGAGGGGGCCCTTCCTCTTCCTCTGAAGAAGCCACGGGCTTGGAGGGGCTGCACGAAAATGGTCACCGTCATTTCTAGCAAAACTTGGTGGGAAGAGACAACTGTCGAGACAACCAGGCCTGTGGAATCCAGCAAAGACCATTTATGCTCAGCGCTGCAGAAGAAGGCACTAGTTTTGGTCCCCTTGCTGGAAAAATGGGGACAGATCAGCAAATCTCAACCAAGACTGCCTACCTCCAAGAAGGGCATCTCTTTACAGATTTTTCCCTCAAAGGTGGCACTCTAGCCTCTGAAAAGCCCCCCCCCCCGTCTTTCAGCTGCTCTGTTTTGTGAGCCTCCAAAGGGGGCCGAAACGAGGCAACACGTCAGGACTAGATAAAACAAAGGAGGAATCCGAGGTCAGGACCACAAGCAGCCTAGCCCTAACCCTCTCCTTGGCACCTTCTCATTCCTAGCTGATAAAGGTTTGGGGAAGCAAAGGTGGCGGGGGGAGGGTGTCAGCCCTCTGAGGCAGGCCAGTCAGGAATCAGATGACGCAATGAGTATGCAACTCCACTGCTGTGCCATATAACAAGATTTTTGGAAGCCCACTAGAGTTCCCTCCACGCAGAGTCAAGTGGGGTCTCTCACATGCTTCCCACTTTCCCAGGGCTGAGATTTCATTCATTGTTTCATGCTCTTTTGTCATCTCTGTCTCCTTCTACAGGGGGTGGGCAAGAGGCAACATTTTATTCATTAGGCCTTTTTAAAAAATCTTGGAAGATCCATTTCGAAGGTATGCACGTTGGGGCATTAATCTGTATCAGTTTGCAAAGAGGCTGGATGCGTGATCTCCAGATCAAAACTTGTCAACGCTTAATGTGAGATATAACACGGATCTCCCATTGCCCGTGGATGCTTTCAGTTGTAAGAATCAACATCCAGGAGCAACCCTTCTTACAGGGAGGCTGGCTGGCAACAGCCATTCATTTTCAGGCTGAACTAAGAAGTTTAGCAAAGGAAAATTGCAAGTGAACTCGCTGGGATTCTGAAGACTGTTCTAAGAGCTGCTGAGCTGTTGGCCTTTAAGGGAAGGGGGGGGGCAGGGCTCTCCACCAAATGTCCAATGTAGACTTTGGTGTTTCTGTGAAAGTTGAGTCCTCCAGCCATTGTTGAGATGGCCAGAGTCTGGCTGGAGCCCCCAAGACAATCCCCTCCCCTCTTCTGCACAATAAACTCCAGATAATCACTGAAGAAGAAGCCAGCAGCCAGGCTGCTCTGACATCTGGGTCGTGGCCTTTGACCCAGGATCTGGGACTCCCCAAGCCTGTTCCGTCCGGAGGAGCTGGCGAGGGGGAAGGGTGGGAACAGCCCAGCAGAGAGAAACCCGACCCTCAGAAGCTCAGGGGTGTAAAGGCACTAGAGGCCGATTAGGAGCGAAGGCTGAGCGCAAACAGGATTCATCTGACCACGTCCGGCAAGAGGGCCCAGCTGCGCAAACCGAGGGAGGGGGAACTCTGCTGGCCACTTCGAGCCCTTATTTATTTATTTAGTTTTCAAATGTATACATGCTGCCCCTCTCACTGTACAAGTTACTTCCTTCCAGCAGTGGGTTCTACTGATCCCAACAAAATTATTCATTGTTGCGATTTGCAGCCATTCTGGAAACTGCTTGAATTTACTGCGAGGAGGAGCCACACACCTCAGCTGGCCACTGTTTCCTCTGTGGGGAGACAAAGGGCGCGCCAATTACTCCTTTCCGGCAGCGTCCTGTGAAAAGTTGGCTGTGCCTCCCCTCTCCCCACCGCGGGGACCAATCCCTGGAGGGGATCCACAAGCTTCCTGCCTCCTTGCACAAGCAGAGGAGGACGGAATCTGGCCCAGGAAAGGTCTGGCTTCTCGCCCCCCTGCCTGGCTTTGTCCTTTCCCAGGAAGGGGGCCACCCCACCGGCAGTAAAAAGCACTGCTTCTCTTTCTGGAGCTGCTGGGGGGCACACTCCTGGGCTTCTATGCCAGTTCAAAATGCCTCCATTTTCCTTTGCTTTGAGGAAGAACTTCTTTGGAGTCCATGGGGTTCTCTGAGCTTGGTTCTTTTCTTGCAAACGTTTCATTACCCGGCCGGGTAACATCTTCAGTGCTAAAATGGGATGGGGTTTGCTCTCTATTTATGTGCTGTGGCCTGCCCTGCAGAACTTCTTGTGCCAATGTGGTGCCAAGCAGTAGGATGCAGAAAGCCTCCAGCTGGCATCCACTGATGGGACAGGAGCGGCCCTGCTTACGGTCCAGGGGCACCACCAGCGTTTTGGGAGGGGCCAGCCACTCTCTCCCCCAACCCACCTCCCAGGGTTGTTGCAAGGATGGAACGGGCCCCGGGCATCCAGGGAGATGTCCTCAAGATCTCCCGTTGGTCCTACTTCTGGCCTGCGTGGGGAGGGCCTGGGGAGATTCTCCTGCCAGACAGGGAGCCCGGGGGCAGATTTCTTCCTTCCTGTGGCTGGAACAACGGGGGAGGGGGGGCGCTGTCAGAGCTGCACCCACAGCCCATCCCTCCACCGGGGGCTTTCTCATTTAAGGCTTTATTCAATCCCCGCGCAGCCTGCCTCGGCTACACTGATGTCCCTGTTTCCTGACAGCCAATAGCTCCCTACGTGATGGCCAACTGCTGGTCCGCCCCATCTGAAGAGGCTTCTCTTGTTACAGGAAAGTAGAAGGAAACCCCCTGCTACCCCCAAGAAACACCTTCACAAGACCCTCCAAATGGTTGCTAAAAATGCCCCCATCTTCCCTGGGACAAACACTCCCCACAGAAAGGGTGGCTTTCAGCCCCGCAGCGAGAAATGGATTAAAAATGTGCACGGAAGAAACAAATTCTTTCTGGGAAGGGGGCTACAGAACAAATCCCCCCCCCTTTCCAGAGACCACCCTGATCTGGTGAGCACTTTCCTGCAAGGGATGGATCTTTTTTTCTTGTGAGAGTTGATTTTACAACAGCACTTTGATTGGCTTCTGGATCACTTACATTTGGGGATTGTTCTACTGATGGCGATGTGTTGTGGTTCTTGTGAAATGGGTGGCATACAAACATCTATAGAAAATAAATAATATAAATAAAACCAAAACAGTATGGAGTCACTTTGGCTGCCCTCACATGTGATACCTTACGCACCCAGAGAGGCAAGATTATGGCTTCTGGTGATGACCGCAAAGCTTGGTTTTCAAATGCTTCCAACCAAGAGTTAGCAAGCCGTGGTCTGAAGGAGGCTGGCCAACGGCCCTTCGAGCCACCCAGTTTGACAGGACGTCCAAACTGGGAGGCGCTGGTCGGTGTGGCTGCTCCTCCTCCAGGCCCAGGAACTCCACAGAGCTGGAAGCTCCCACCACGGGGTTCAGCTCGACTGAGCATCGAACGAAAGCAGCCCAGACCCCCAAGCCACCTTGGGGGCTGAAGCCAAAAGCCAGGGAAAGACAAGTCAGATCCCCCGCAGCAGCCCGGGCCCCGCTTCGGCCTCCCCGGGCCCCGCCTGCCTGCCACTGCCCCCTTCCTCCCTTTTGTTGGTGTCCATCCCCCCCTTTGTAAGATGAGACCAGGGCCTCATACAGCTCACCTCTCCCCACACCATTCAAATGCAATTACACAGAAAGAGGCCATGCTGGGGGCAGGGGAGGAAGTCCCCCCCCCCCGCCAGTCTGACCGGAGAGAAGCGGTCATCCTACCTTGGGTGATGAACCAAAAGCACTGGGGCCGGGGGCGGGGGGAAGCTTGCAAATTTTTGCAGTTTAGCTGCAACAACAATATGGAAATATATGAAAGCTAATACGAAATGGCCCCAAAATGCCTGAGGCTGCACTGGGGAGAGAGCGCTGTGTGGCTTGCCGCTCATCACATCACGAGAAAGGGCCCTGGGAGAGGAGAGGGCCCACTTGTCGCCCCTTGCAGCAGAGCCCGTTCCCTCAACCAGCACGGACGGACGGACGGTTCCGTTCCTGCAGCTGACAAATCAGCGTTTAAGGGAGAAAGCAGGAGGTGCCTGGCTTAGAAAAAACCCCAAGGCAGACACACACACACACACCCCCCCCAGGGAGAACACGAGGGGGGGGGAGCAGAGAAGGAAAGAGGACAGAAAATCCCAGGCCCCTTTATCTACCGAGCAAGCCCTTCCCCTAAAGGTTTTCTGGCCAAAGCAGGAAACGCCCCGTGTCCGTCCCACCACCATCCTGCAAACGCATACAGACCGACACGGGACATTCACAGTGCTCTAACTCTCCCCATGAGCTCTGAGGTGAGTCTGCCGTCAGAACGGGCGCTGCTGCTCCGTTGGGCTGCTGCGTGTCCTCCATGGCACTCTGACCCCTTGGAGGGTGCCATGAAAACACCTTCAACAGTCCTCGCTCTGCGGCAACTCAGAGCGGCTCGTCTTGCCTTGTGGATCATATGCGGAAAGGGGCCTCATCTCACAAGGTCCGCCCTGCAGCTCCTCGCTTTCTGCCCTGCCCCACAGGCAACACTTTCACCCACTTTGCGTAAACCGGTCGGCAGGCGCCAGTCCTGGGGGGAGCATCTCGTTCCAGCCACAAAGGCGGGTATGGCGGTCACTGGAACCTCAGTCCCAGCCTGACCCCTTCTATGCAGCATTACGTATTTATAATCTGACAGGGGCACGATCAATGAAAACAAAGTCGTAATGCTCGCTGGTCCAATATATGCTCTGCATGAACACCACACGCCTCGGTAAAGAAGACCCTGATCCGCACAGGATCCCCGTCCCCATGTAACTCTCTCGCCTGCCTGGGCCAGTCTCAGCCTATCTCAACTCCCTATCTCCAGATGTGCTGGGACTACCACACCCATGCTTGTGGGGAATTATGAGGGCTGTACAAGAGCTTAGAATCTCTAATTCAACACAGGAAGGGAAGGGGACCTGGGAGAGAGTGAGGCCCTCTTTGCCCTAAGGCTGAATGACCCCTGGCTGGGGCTACTGAACTCTTGGCTGAGTTTCCAGTGGGGCAGAACATTTTTCTACAATCACTGAGTTTGTACAAACCCCTTTTCTCTGCAAAAGCTTAAACCCTGGATGGCAACAAATAACTTTTGACTAGAGACTACTCAAACTTTTAATCTATGTTTGAATGTTCCTTTTCGATTTTAAATACAGACAGACATAGAACAGGCGCCCACAACACAGGTCTCCTAACTCTGAATTCCCTTTCATGTGCCAATGGTAGCTTAACAAACTCTACCTCCCTGTTTGACTTGGCCAGACCTTTAGGGACCTCACACATCTAAGGGTCCCTCAGATGCTCCAGGAATCACCGAGAGCCTGGGCCTGGGGTTGACCAATGCACCAAATGATTAACAGACAAGGCTGATTTCATTTCCTCAGACAGACGTTCCCCTCTAAGTCTCTTCAAAAGCCTCTGCTTTTTAAATCAGGGCTGAAAAGAGCAGGGCTCCTCTCAAAGAAATATAGTTAATTCCCAAATTGTTCAAACTTTACTAACAAAATACCCAGGAACAAGTCTCTATCTATTTACCACTGTCTCCTAAAAATTCTTCATGGAGAAAGGAAAACAAATTCATGTTTTCCCCCTGGGAGTAAAAAATGCAGTGGAAAAATGTAAGAATAAAAACACAGACATTCTCAGGATCAAAGAGCTCCCACATTCTCTTCCGCCCTTGCAAAGAACTCCCACCTAGAGGGACGATGCCTTGAAGTACCCTTAGCTCTGCTTCCAACTGTGCAACAAGAAAGGAGGCAAATCAGCCCTACATCCAAGTTGGCCACATTTTCCATGGCACGCTCGTGGTGAACACAGAAGCAAACATGCACATCTGCCTCAGAAGGCACAGAGAAGCAAAGTTCTTCCTTGCTGGGCTAACAAGGACTCCAACTGCTAAGGATGACCATCACATCAACCTCTTAACTGGGAGGCGGGAAGCCAAAGCACCCTAAAAAATAACAGTGTGACAATCCTTGCCCAGATGTGAGATTGGCTGTGGAGCTCTTTAGATCTGCTGGTTCTTGAGTGAGCAAGGGTGGAACTGACCTGCTTCACCCTCCTTGACTCCATGCCTCCCAGCTGTTGCCACCTTCTCTGGATGACCTATAGTGCAGGCCTGGGGCATCTTTCTGCTAGGAGGAGTTTGTCAAGCCTAAACCAAGGCAAGACTCTTGTGCAGAAGGTGAAGCTTAAACATTCTCCTTACTGTTCCTCAGCGGCTTCAGAACATCTCTCCTCCCATGTGAGAGAGTAAAAACCCTCATCTCAGTTGGCATCAATGTCATCCGTAGTTCAGCTTGTAGCATGAGAAAATTACAGGAGCAGAGACATTGTCTGAAGACCCCAGAAGCAGCAGCTCTGTGCCTGGAGGTCACCAACCAGGAGCTTCAGCGGGATCACCACCTCCAGACCTTTCTGCACCAGCCAGCCTTGGCCACCTCACATGAAGAATGGGTGTCCCTGAAGGAGGGCCACCTTATTGCTCCTCCCAAGTTGGAAAGAAGGAAGCAGTTCTGTGCAGGATCAGGCTCTCCTCTGAGCTCCTCCTTTGCTCCAGAGTAGGCATCTCAGCAGAGAACCACAGGGCTGAATCTAGTCCCAAAGGTTACATCAAGCCTCCCAGCAGATTCTTCATCTCTCCTGGGTATCAAGTAGCAGCTCAGACATGTTTGCCCAGGTTGAAGAGCTGAAACATAACTTGAGCAAGCAAGCAAGCAGCATTGGCAGAACTTACAACCCAGGAGGCTAAAGAGTGCTTTGCGCATGCAGGAGGCAATTGCTGTTCCATCGAAGACCAGATGGGGATTTCGGTTTCAGGCAATTTCCAAAATATCTTATCCTCCTGCTCTAAGAGATGATGACCAAGGCAAAACAGTGCAACTGACCAACAATTGGGGGACTTTATGAAAAAGTCTAACTCAAGAATGAGACCAACATCTTCTCAACTGCAACACACAGTTGTGTAGGACATTAACTCTATAGTATCCTCCATGAAGCAGATTAAAATTGCTGGACCACAATGTTTTCTCTCTCTGACAATACATAATTTCTGGAGTACAAATTGCTGGCGATGTTTCTCAATAAAAACAAGACAATCATTTGGTGGTGTCTAAGTTTTCATGAGATGAAAAGGCCTGGAGCAGAGAAGGTAGAGGTCAGTTGTAATCAGGGTAGGTTTCATCCAAAAGGAAGCTGCACAGATTGCATTTTGCTTCTTCCATATCCTCTAAATTCCCTATGGTTCAGCCTTTCACTGAGATTAATTCAAGCTGGAATATTCACTAGTAGAAAATACAAACTGCGACTTCTCTCCTTTTGCAGAAATTGAAGGGAAAATATCTTATTTCACACCATAAATAAATGCTGTGTTCCAGAACCTCTATCCCACCTTGGACAGCCAACTTGCTGGCAACTGCAAGGTTGGGGCTTTGTGAAACTCCCTCCGATAGCCTGAGGCCAGACCAGGCAGATCCTCCAGACTCACCTCTTGCCAAGCCTTGAAGCCTTTCTCTTGACTTTCGTGGCCCAGCATCTCTGGGGCATATATGGGAGGCAAAACTGCTCACCCCCTAGAGACAGCCCACCAGTCATCTTGGTGCAGGGTGAATGAGGTTCCCCACCTGGGCCAATATGGGAGGTGAGGTGGTCCATGAAGAGAGAGTTGCTCTTGGCCCACAGCCACTGACTCACTAGATCTGCACTCAAATTTCACTGTCAGACAGCTTCTAGCCTGTTCTTTCACCACCTAACTAAACTAACCCAGGGAATTCACAGAAAGATTGAGGTGATCTTCTTCCACTTGAAAACTCAAATTTCAGCCTTATAATTACCATTTCTTAAAAAAATTGCAGAGATTGTCCTCCCCCTTGTGAGCGCAGAGCCTCAGCTTCCCTCACAGAAAGGGGGCAGAGCCGGAAGTTGCTTTCCGGTCATCTGGGGCAGTTCCCTGCCGTGGTCCACCAGGCTGTTCTGGGTCTCGCTAGCCAGCACCACGGCAGCACTTCCAGGCCGAGAGAAGGATACAGAGGGGACGGGCACCCCAGCAGCAGAGCCAGGGAAGTGGTATAAAGGGTGGAGGGTGTAGCAGCAGGGATTGGTCAACCGAGAGTCCCATGGGAGCGCACTCGGGGCCAGCTGCATAAGCGAGCTGCACAGAAGCCACCCTGAGGATGGAGAGGCCACCACGGGTTCCATCCAGCCTAGGCAAGGTGAGGTCCAGTGTAGCTCAAGCGTCAGGATTTATTGACATGGCCTGAGAAAACAGAAGCCCCTGCAGAAGCAACGGGGTTTTTACTGTGGCAAGGCCTGCCCAGGCTGGCTCCTTGGTCATGCCATGGTGTTAGACAAACCTTCCTCCTCAACAGCCTTGTGTGCACAACCACTAGGAGATTCTCTGAAGGCACCAGATCAGCACAGCCTGAATGCAGGGGAGGATCCATCAGTCTCCCAGATCTACAGAAGCCCCTCCGGAAAAGCAGACTCCACGAGGGTCTAGCCAGTCCCTCTCCTCCTGCTGAAACAATGTGCTTCCTCAAGCGTATACCCTCTCCCAAGCACACAAGGACACTTCAATTCCCCAAATGCAGACTTTCCCAGCTATTCATAGGAAAGGGGACACTCTTACAAGGCCACACGTAAAAATGGTTCTTGTGTTCCTCCTTTAATCTTCCTTCTTTCCACACTTCGCTGCAGGGCCAGGAACTTCCACAAAGCAAAAAAGTCTGTGTTTATTCCTCAAATACTGCAGACACAAAACATTGAGAAATCTGCAAAATGCCACCTCAGGGAGTTTCAGTCCCAGGAGAGTGTGAGAAGGATTAAATGAGAGGGTGGCAAAGATACCCAGCCTGTTTATGTCACCTCTGGCATAAATCCAAGCAATAACAGAGAAAGAATATGATACTGGAGTGCAAGCAGCCACATCTTCTACTGAAAAATCAGCTTCTGGGACTTTTGACACCATCACCAAGAAAGCCAAGTTGTTTATTTGAATGGGGGCAGCCCAGAATTCAAGCATTCAAAAATAAACAGCGGACACCAAGGAGGCAGAGTCAGGACCCAAGGTCTGGGGAGCGGGGGCAGGGGGTGTCCACAAGAGCCTCAGCTTCCAGGTGCAAAGAGCTTGCTTGCATCTTCCTGCCAGGAAGAGAAGGTGGTGGTCCTGCCACCTTGCTCTCCCTGGCAGCCAAGGCAGGAAAAGAGGGCGATGGGGAGGCTGCCTTCCCAGAGCCAGTGGTCTTTGGCAGCGAAAGGAAAAGTGGGGGTGGGGGGCTCTTCAGCAGCACCTGAGGAATGACTGGGAACTGGGCCAAGGAGGACAATCTGATGACCATAATCCCCACACAGTAATCCCCACTCTGAGAACCCCCATTTGAACCCCTGGAAAACCCAGGATATGCTGGAAACCCAGCTGAGCATCGCAGCATCTATGGGATGGAAGGTGCTGAGCCCAGGAATGAAAACGGGCATTTCCAAAATATTGCATAGCAAGAACAGATTGCTGTTTTACAGTATCAAATCAGCAATTAGCATCTTCCCCATTAAACCAAGACTCAGTTAGAAAGAAGATCAAAGGCAACAGGAAGGCCCTGCCTCATGGTAAATGTGGGCCATGGTACATACAACCATTTTCTGAGATTCTGTGACCCTGCCACTTTCTCACTGCAATAAACCTCCCCATGCAGAATCTGTGAGAACCTGGTGTTCTTGACTGAGCTGCGACAAGGAGCTTGACATGTTATGAGTCTTAATTGGGAGGAGGCCATTAGAAAGCCCCCGCCATCCTCCCCTCTCACTTGTCCCAAGTGCGTTTCCATGGAGATGCCCAGCACACTTCCATTATCCCTCCTGGCCAGAATCTGCCCATTTGGACGCCATCACCATATGCGTGGCTTGGATGCATCTGCTCGGTGTGCCACACGCAGCACTGGCTTATCTTAAGCATAACCCTCTGAGCCCTCGGCTGCCTCTTTTCCTTTCAATCACCAAAAACATTCCAGCGTCATTAGCAAATACGGCCGCCTAACTGCTCACTCCCAACTCCAGACCGTCCATGAATAATTTGGGCCATGTCAGTGCTACTTCAGGGGGCCACGCCCTGCTTCCACTGACCTTCGTTCCCTATTGCCCCCTGACAGCAGTGACAAAGGAAGCATCCTCCTCCCTCTCCTCCCTCCCCAAACCTCTGAGCTGAGGAGGGTCATGGGCAAGAAGACTTGTGTCCTGCTCACCGAGGCCGCTGACGGTGTAGGCGAAGTCCCTGGCCTTCAGCAGAATCGGCCCACTTTCTTGCTGGCCTTCTTCCTTGTAGTACAGCTTGTAGCCTTGAATGGCTGCCACGTCTGCAAGCTCTTGCTGCCACCTCACAGTGATTGTTGTGCAGTTCAGAGGCTCCAGACGCAACTCAGGAGACTTTGGTGCTGGGAAAGAATGGATTTGAAAGGCTCAACAGTGTAAGCGAAGAACCCCACACTAGCCCTTTATCTGACTAGTAAAGTAGAGGCTGAGCTGCATGACCACAAAGCCGATTCTTATAGCCTACCAACTTCAGCCAAGGTGTCCTGCCCTGTGGTTTGATAAAGTGGGTGGGAGGCATTGCAATCCTGCCAAAATTAGTCCCAGTTATTTATTATTTATTTGCTGAAATGATATAGCCGCCCATCTCAATCTAGTGACCATGCATAAATACAACAGAACCCATCTCACAGCCCACCACAAAACAAACTGGGCTCCGTAACATCTTGCCCCCAGTGCTCGAGGAGAAAGCTAGGTCACACTGGAACTCTTTGGTAACCTGAGTAACATCATCTTCTCTCATGGCTTCCTGTGGCTTCATTTGCCTTTAGCTTGTCACAAACAAAGCTATTAAGGGAAGAAAAAGGAACCGCAACGTCTCTGGGAGCGGCCCATCTGAAGCACCCTCATGTTTACGGGAAACTGGCTAACATCTGTGACTTTTGAACACAGCTGCTTCCAAACCAACCCTTTACTCTGGTGGAATGTGCACATTTACATGGAACGGCTCTGCTATCCATTTGGTGGAAAAAGGCGGGGCACCTTTGACACTGGTGGCTTTTGGGGTGCGATGGGAAGTCCACAGAGAGGCCTCGCCCCAACCGACTCTTGTGGCAGCAGAAATGCGGACCAAGTAGATGCTGTCAGGCTTCAGCCCCCGGAGCAGGTATTCGTAGGTGGCCCCCGGGAGCTCCAGAACCTGGACGCCGCTCTCTGTGCTGAGGCGGAAGGACAGGCGGAAAGCCACCACCTCCCCTCGCCGGTACTTGGCCGGGATGGGCAGCCAGGAGATGAGGACGTCGGACGGGCTTCTGCTCGTCAGGCTGAGCTCGGGAGCTCTCAGAGGGACTGAGGAGGAGCAGAGACAGAAGAAAGAGTAAGCTTCTCCGCCGGCCTGAAAGGATCCCTTGAACGCTGCAACAGAAACGTTCATCCCACTTGGAAAGTTAACGGCCTGAACATTCTGAGATGGAGACTTTTATGCATTTCGTTCCCTGTGCTATTTCTTGTCACATTTCTACTGTTATTCGTGTTTTAATTCTTTTCATAGGTTTGTACTCCATACTGGAGAGAATCCAGCCCTCCTCAATAAAAGCAGTGGAACTGGGCGGGCACAGGCATTTGCCAAGCCATGTCTTCTGCTGCTCAGACAGAGATTCAAGGAGCCAAGGCTTTCATCAGATGCTCCATGCAGAATAAGCCTATTCCTGTTATCTGCAAGGGTCACAAGCCCCACTGCAGTGGGCACCGCGACCCCTTCGTGCTGCAGGATCGCCGGCTGGGCTCCGGCAACTTGGCAGTTGTAAAACTGCAAACAGCCCCCTTCCTCGCAGAGTCTGACCAAACCCACTGGGGTCCTCCTCTATGGCCCAAACTGCTGCCAGAAGCCCCCCTGCCTCCCACCCTCCAGGTTCTGGGTCTCTCACAGCAGCTTTTTCAGCAAGGGAGCCAAGTACCATCTTCCAGCGTGTGCTGAGTCACATGGTCGGACATCTGGCTCGCCCCCAGGGGCATGTAGGCCACTACGTAGAAGGTGTAGTTGCTGGCAGGGTCCAAGTCATCAATAATATAATGGGTTGTGTCGTTCCCAATGACCACTTGGTATTCTTCATTATTTAAGCCTGGAACGCAAAAAGAACCGACCAATAGCAGCATGAACCTATTATTTTACTTATTTATTTATTGACTTCATTTATATGGCTGTCCATCTCACAAAAAGTGACTCTGGGCGGTGTACACCAAGCCAATAAAACAATACACGTTATGATGGAAGGCTCCCTCCTAAGCCACTAAAACAAATCAGGTTCCTCATGACGCCAAGACAAAACTAAAGAACGAATCTCATCTCTGAGCCTGTCAACAACCCCCTGTGCCAACAGGTGCTGTGATGCTTTCAGTCCGGACCCAGAAACCTAATGGCTGCTGGGATAAGAGGATAAACAGTGGTCGACCTCCCCTTTTGGAAGCTATAAAGCCAAGCTGTTACAAGCGCAAGGCTCGGAGCCAGCCGGCGGATTTGCTGGGTTTGGAAAGGGCCTGAAGGGCCAGGGATCCCTGTCCACGCTCAAGAGGTGACTACTGCATCTGCGAAGCTGGCTAGGGAATCCCTGCCAATTCTAAAAGCTGTCTCCAATCCTGCTTCTCGCTGCAATCTTTCTCCAGATGTGTGGCCAAATCCTGCTTCCCTGTCACCCCCTCACACGTGTGAGGGGGGCCCTTCAGAGGCAGAGGAGCCACGTCTCCTCCCCCTTCCCTCCTCCAGGCTGAGTGCCTGATAAGGGAGCTGCAGCCTCTGAATCAATGCTAGGACCACGCTGGCAACCAGCCCGTGTCTGTATCTGAACAAAGGTGGTTTGGGGCCAGCAGATGACTCCAAGAAGGCACCGAATATGCTTGGGACAAAAGAAAGTGGGAGCAGGAGAGAGAGAGAGACCTAATGTCCTGATGGCTTCAATTGCCAGATTTTGTCTGCAGTCAGGAGGATCCCTTCCCTGGAGGTCCCATTTGGAGACCAAAGTGCTCTGGAACGGCCAAGGAGGTTTTTACTTAAAGCCAAAGGCAGCATTTAGTGCAGGAAGAGTGGGTGAGGCCTGGTCTAGAACAGAACTGAACATCTTTTGCCCCTCAATGATGTTCTGGGGAAAAATGTCCATGGCAGTGGGTACCCAAATGCTGGGATGTTAGGAGGGCTCAGCCTGGGGTCTCTGAAGCAGAAAAGAGCTGTGGACCTTCCTTAGCCCCTGGTTCTTGCCAACTGCTTATCCGCTTTGTAAAAGGTGCACGCACACACGCACACAGAAACCACCCTGTTGAAGTAGCATCGGCGTTTCCTCTTAAGAATGGAAGCAAGGGGCCACCATTCCACCGGTTGATTTTCCCACAGTTTTGAGTTAAGTTGATAGCATTTTAATGAGACAAGATTATCAGCACCTCGCAAGCCTCCAATTAATAGACTGTTAGTTCGGCACGATTTCTGACCTGCAACTCAGGGTTCCTGAAAAGGCTTCTGCATGCAGGGAATGGCTGCGAGGCCTCCTGGGGTAATGCAGAAGGGAAGAGAAAGCCGCTCCACAGCCCTTCATTATTGCAAGGAACCACCAGCAGCCCTACTCTTCCCACCCCAAAACACACCTGTCCTCCCCCACCTCTGAAGATGGAAACATTTTCCAAAGCAGATCCTCTCAACAGACCCCTGTTTCTCCACTCCCACCCATGAGAAAGTGTAACTCCCATGTTGGAGCACTGTTGCCAATGGGGCAAACTATGGTCTCTCGTGAATGTAAAACTATCTGGCTTGTGAGAAGCTCCCCATCCCCCCTTTCGGAAACAGAAAGAGGGAACCTCTCCCCACCTCTCTCCATCAATTAGGAACCCCAAGAGCCCCAACATGGGGCCCAGCTCAAGGCCTCTCCAGCTCAGCCTTCTGCGCCCACAAGGGTCAAGCAGGCAGGGGCTCACTGCCCCCACTCAGCAACTTGTTTCTGCTCCAGCAACTTGTTTCTGCTCCCCCTTTCAGGATATGCCAGAAGCCCACCGTTACTTGCACAAGAACTTATCTTTCCAGCGATTCCTACATCCCCAAATGGGTCTTTTTTCTAGATACAAATATAGCCATTTGCTGGGAGGAATCAATATCAGCTTTTCAGTCCATCATCAGACTAATTTATTTATGTTTCCAAAGATCTGGTATCTTTTAAAAGAATCTTTAATAAATGCCAAAATGTAGAATATGATGAGAGGGAATATTCTGATCAGGTCCCTGAAGGACCTGCTGCTCAAGGCACTGAAGAACCGCACGAGGCCACTCACACACAGCAGCAGCTCCAGTTAGTGCCACCGCCCCAAAGGACCCAGAAGACTCCTGGCCACCATGAAAACGTCATCCATCGATTTATTTTTCCTGGCCTTCCAACAGCCAGAATGCGGAAGCCCTCTTCAGCTGGTCCAAGAGGCTTGCCACAGGCAGCCCACAGAAAGCCTCCTCCACCTACCTTCCGCCTTCATGTAGTGCACCGAGTAGGCAATCACTTTGTCCGAATTATACAGTGGCCTCTCCCAAGCCAGGAGAATAGCAGAACTTGACATTGTTTCTGCATGGACATTGCAAGGTGCACTGGGTCGGTCTTCAGAGAGAACCACTGTCAAGCGTGCCCTGGAAAGGATAGACCCTTGGCTGTTCTCGGCCACACACTGGTAGATGGCATCATCTTCAGGGATGATCTGGTTGATCACCAATTTGCTGGAAAGATGAAGAGGGAAAGCGTTAGACGGGAGCCAAACCAGGCAGGTGAGAAGCAAACAATGGCTCAGACAGGTAAAGCAGGAGGTGAGTCAGTGTGGGCTATCAAGTGCACCTTATAATTCTTGCCCACACAAAGAAGTCCTGGGAGGTGGGTGGGTGAGTACGCCTGTCGGGCTGATAAACGAATGCCATTATTCAAATTCCCACCAAAATCAAGCAGCAGGTCTGTTGTGCACATCTTGAAGACACCCCTACATTGAGGGAAGGGCGCTGTTCCCATTCTCCCAAGAGCAGGCCTAACCCTCACCTGTGCTCCATTTCTGCCCCTCGCCTTGGCAGGACCACCCTTTCTTACCCAAGGACCAAGCTGGAAAGCACCCCCACCTGTTGTACATCTTAATTCTGCCATTGGAATGAATCTTCCAGCCATTCTTCAGCCAGGATATCTTGGGGGTCGGAATGCCTTCTGCCTGGCAGGCAAAACGGGCTGTGCCAGCTCGGGGCCTGGTCAAGCTTTCTGGCCACTCCACAAAAGCAGGGGGCGCTGTAAGAGACAGACAGCATTTGAGCAGGATCTGTTTCTCCTTCTCCCTTTCTAATACAACATCAACCATTATTTTGAACTGCACATCCCTTCTGTACTTGTTTGAGACCCAGGCAAAACATTTCTGACAGGTTTTCCTCCTCTTCCTCTGGAAAGCTTTGCCCACGTAAGCACAAGGAAACCTGTGCAACTTGTCAAAAACAACCCCTTTTACCACAAGGTTTGATTTGAAAGTTCCACCCCCAACCCCAAACCCAAGCTGGCGAGCACCTCTCCTGGATCTCCCTGGGTCTCTTCTCTTTCCCCTTCGGCAGAAGAGATTCTGGGGCCTCGTGCAAGCAGTGGGATCAAGCCCCCGTCCAGAGAAAACTCCCCCCACCCACTGCTCCTCACCTAGCACCACAAGTGTTGCCATCGCAGTGGTGAAGTTGCGTGTGCCGGGGATTGTAGCGCGGCAAACATACACACCAGAATGTTGCACCTTCACGTCTGAGATCATGAGGTTCCCATTTCCAAGCACCCGCGTGTTGAAAACATCAATGGACTTGAGGTCTGTTTGGGAGGAACATTTCAACCGTCTGCCTCGGTTTGTGTCAGTTCACATCCCGGGCTGCCTAGCCCGCCACAGAATCTCTGAAGCCGAAGCTGCCTCCCACAGCCCCAGGCGTTTGTATGAATGCCTCCTTTTCTGGTCTGGTGCTAGAGAAGTCCCCAGAGTGCCAAGTTTCCTTTTTTGGCAGACTTCTGCAGAAATGCCAAAAACGGTAGCAAAGGCTCTGATCCACAGCCCTTGCCTCTTCCCAGCTAACACTGCCCAGCTGTGGCAAGCCAGCTACTTCCACTTCTGATGCTGTGCAGGACACACAAGGCTTGCACAACCAGCTGATTCTGTGATGCCGAAATGCATTTAGCAGGCAACAGGCAGTTTTTAATCCCCTCTACTCAATGGACTCTTTTCAGCTAGCTTGGGTGGCGGGGAGCTTCTGCCACGTGACTTGGCAAGGGACGCTGAGATGCTCACTAGCTGGAAAAAGCTGATGATGTCTACCACCTGCCCAGAAATGACTGCCCTCTCCCACTCAATCCTTCCTTTCCAACTTTGGGGGCACCACCTGAGAACTTCAAGGAGTCAGTTAACCCTTTCGTGTGCCAACTTGTGGCAGCAACCATGAGCATGGCACACTCAAAGGGGGCATTTCCACTTACTATCCCTCATCCGACCTGCAAGCTCTGGCACCTTTCATTTCCCCGAAGCTGGAAGCCAAAAGGCCACCTGTGGGCATTCTACAACTCACCAAGACGACTCCAGGACACAATCGGTTTTGGATTCCCGATGGCAACGCATTCAAAGATGACCGTTTGATGAAGAGAAGCTGTAATATTTTGGGGCCCAGCTATAATGGACGGCTTATGGAAAAGCTTCATATTGGAAGCTATTGAAAAACAAAGTTTAAGAAGCATTAAATAGAAATGTGTTGTCCACACATCAAATGTGCACAATTTAAACCTCAGAAATGAAATTATGGAGGGAAGCACTTGGGTGAAGACCTTCTTCCCACGTGGTGCACCAGGACACTTGACCATCACTGTTTGCCGGCAGCAATGTCAAAAAAGTTGCAAGTAGTAGGATTTTCTAGATACCTGGGACAACAGTGAGCGTCGCCTCGCCACTCTTCCGCCGGCCAGCAACTGTTGTAGCAACACAACGGTAACTCCCCGCATCTTTTTGCTGAACACTATAGATCTGTAGCACTCCTGATGGCAGCGTAGTTATCCTGGAAGAATGAGGGTTGGGGGCGATAGGGAAGAAAGCACATCTGTACTTCCAGTGGGTCTGCCTTTCTCTGCCTGGTGCCCTCCAAGTCAGCTGGACTGCCTTTGGTCAGAGCCAGGAGCTACAGTCCTACAACACCTGGAGCATTCCAGGCTGGGGAAGGCTGCAAGATGGGATCACTATTCAGGAAGGCAGAGTCACGTCCCCAAGCATGCGCAAAAGCACCTCCGCATTTTCTAGTCTAATTTGAACTCAAAGTACCAGCCTTGAATGTCACCCTTTCCTCTGTTCTCTCGAAATCAAAATAGGTGATGTTTGTCTGAAGCTCACAACTGCATCTTGTGAGTGGTGCTGTCAAGCTCTTGCACTCCAGAAGGATTTGAGAGTCACTACAATACCGAAGATGGGTGCCGGACTCAGGCCTAAAGAGAGCCAAACTTGCCCCCTTCTCAGCCACACTCCCTCCTTGCCTCCCCTCCTAGGGTTACTGCACAGGTTGAAAGGGAGACACTCCCACATCCTGCCCTCTGATACTTAGAGGTTCCTAGGAGAAAACCCCAAAGCCCTACCTGTCCGTGTCCTTTAGCAGAGCTGTCCGATTTGCCTCCCAGGTGATAATGGCTGGAGGGTTAGCGGGGATTTTGCAGGCAAATCTAGCCACGCTCCCTTCGTGGACCTCAGTGGGAAGAGGCTGGACTTCAAATGCAGAGACAGCTGCAAGGAGGGAGAAGAGGAAAGGCTGAGCCCCGGTGGGGAAGAGGGGACCCAGGGTCCGTTGAAGGGGAGAAAGAAGCACGCTTCAGTGAATTTAAGAAAGCCCAGCCACATGACGTATCCGTTAAAGGCTGCAGCTCCAGGGATGATGAAATTCCCCACCAAGGATCTTCCATTCCTAGGGGGCCCCCTGGGAATCAGCTGCTCACTGGGGCCCCTGGGTGGAAGGCCAGCTGCCTGTTCCGAGGGTCCCGCCCTGCCCTGCCCTGCCCAACTCAGAGCCTCATCAGCACTGCTGAGCTTCCACCCATAAGCTCCAATGCTGTCGCTAAGAGGGCGCCTTATCAGCAAGGTCCTCCCAAGCGCCCAGGGGCAACCACCTCCAGGTCAGTTTAGCAGGCTGGTACGGCCAGTGGCGGGCTAGGGTTGGGGTTAGGGTTAGGGTCTGCTTGCACCCAGAGCCCCGGAGTCTCTCTCCAACACAATGTTTTTCCCTTCTTTGCTCGATATCCAACTTGTTCCTCATCTTTGTAAAGAAATGCACCAACGCTCCAATGAAGAAACAGGGCTGCAGTGCCAGTCAGCCACACGGAGCCCCCGGTGCCCCCCCCCCCCCGAGTTCCTTTTGAACTGGAAAGGAGAGCAGGGCCGCAGGAAGGAATCCCAGCACAGCCCTGGGTCCGGCCTGGCCACTCTCCTTCCTCCTTCCTGCACCCGAGAGTCTGCCTGAGAGCAACGGCCATCAGTCTCTCCTGGAACACCAGCATGGCGCGCAGCCGTGGTTCCCCCCTGCAGGGAGAGACTCAATGCGCTTTCTCTGGAGCCTGCGCGCTCCCCGGCTCATTCTGAAATAAAACAGGAGCCGTCGCCTCAGCCCAGTCCCTTGTGGGCAGCTTCCAGGAGAAACAGGCCAACCACGGGGCCGCCCCAGGCCGGGCAGCCCGTGGATGGGAGCAGGCCAGAAGGGGCTCCCCAGGGCTGCTCTTAGCACCCTTCGCCTTTCCTTAAAAGTAACTGTTTAATGCAGTATGCAATGTTATGCAGATGCAGAACAGAGGAAGGCTAACCTTAGATAACTGCTTTGAATTTTAAGAACTCAAATAATGTTTGACACTTAAGAAATGATGCCCCCACTTTCATCGGTCAGGGGAGAGTCAACACAGGCCATCAAAGCCCATCATGCCCCTCTTCCAAGGTCTGCCCCCCACAGCTTTTGAAACTTCTGGGCTCTCCTCTGGTTGTGGGTCAGGTCAGGACCTCGCATGCATTAGAGACAAGGGCAAGCGCTGCCACCCCCTCCACGGGACCCACCTCCCTGTCTCCCCTCCACCACCCCACAGACAGAGAAAACTGGCCCTTTAAGCATGCGCAGCCAGCATTAGTCTCCTTTGGGGGTACCAGGCGGGCTCCACAAAGAACAGCTCCTAGGACATGGCAAAGGGGTTGTCTTCGCCCCCAGGATTCCCCCCTCCCCATCCAGCAGTCAAGGGGTCCCTGGTCGCCCTCGGTGCTCCTGGCGCTCCAGAAGGTGTCAGTGGAATGGGGCTTGCACAGCACCTCTACCACACCTCTCTCTCTCACACACACATGCAACTTGTGTGTGCGCACACACATGGGACCGGCCTCCTGAGAGGGAGGCAGCTTGCAACCATCACGCGCGAATGGAGGTGGCAGCACGGCCGAAAGGAAGAGCATCCTTGGGAAGGAACTGGAGCCCGTCCCTGAGGGGTCACCCGCAGACCTGCTCGCTGCAGCAGAGTTGCCCAAGTGTGAATCGGGGGTGTTGTGAAACACGATCAAAGCATGGAGGACTGGTTTTTCAGCATTGTTTCCCTCTGAGAGGTGAAGAGGCATAAATCAGTCTTGCTGGAAAGACAGGGACACAAAGCTTTCATCGATAAATAGGAAGAGGCATTCCAGATGCAATAATGAGGGAGGGTCCAAGCCATCTGTCTCTCCCGCCAGGCCCTATTCATCACCTCTGCCCAGATAAATCTCAGCAGGCCCTCCTCAGTGAGCGTTTGCGGGTCTGCTCCACGCGGGTCTCATGGCTGCGGGAGGGCTGACCCACGAGGAGCAGAGCTAGCTCTGGGGCGGCCTGGAGCCCTGCCATAGGTCAGCGGCCCCTTGGGAGAAGAGAGAAAGGCAAGGAATCCAGCTGTTCTGAGGGATGCCAGTGGAGGCGGGCGAGGGTTCCTTGGCACAGACCGTTCCACCCAGAGCCCTCACCTGGGAACCTCCAAGGTGGCATCTGGCCACCTTTCCCATCTCCTGCTTCTTCACAAGAGGGGGGCTCCCTCAGATACAGCCACAGCGAACACCCAGATTGTAGCCGAGACTTATGAAGAAAAGATGATTAAGCAAACTAACTCTCTGTCTGCGCAACAGCACAGCAGCCACAGATGTCTTCTCCTCTTCTTCTTTTTCAATGAGCCTGTTTTCTTTTCACCAAAAGAAAGAGAGCCTCCAGGAGGCAGGACGCGTGACTAACCGAACTTATGGAACTTGCTGTCCCCGGATGGCGTAACAGGCCCTGGTGTGAAGGTCCGCCAGAGGCAGTGCAGAGGGCCTGGCCCTCCCAATGGGGTCTGGTGGACGCAGGAAACGGGGCAGGGCAGGCTGGACCCAAGGCGCATCGCACACAGGCACATGGCCCGCGTATGTCTTGCTCTCAGGCCACAAAGGCATCGCTGTTCCAGGGGAGCTGCATTGCAAACACTTGCCCCATCAGCCTTCGACTGCAGTGTGTAAAATGAGGGAGGGGATTCTGAGCCCCCGAATCTCATGTGACCCCACACAAAGGGAACGCCGGCCACCAAGGGGAAGTGCCGGAGATCCTCTGGTCAAGCCTGAAAGGAGAATCCAACGCCGCCCACAGGCCAGGCAGAGCGGGCCTGCTGACCGACAGGGGGGTCGGCCCCACTGGGGCCTTGTTCCTGCTCAGCAGAGGGAGCAAAGCACCCACACACACACACACATCATGCCCCTGGCTTCTTCCACACATCATGCCCCTGGCTTTTGCCAGGAGAGGCAGACAGGCCTGTGCCCCACAGAATCCCTGGATTCACAGATCGGCTGACCAGCGTCCCTCGCCCAACCCCTCGGATAAAGCATTCGGCCCCCTCGGCCAGATAAAGCATTCGGCCCCCTCGGCCATGGGGCCCTTGTCAGCAGAGCAAGGAGCGGAGATCTGTTGGGCTGGAGGGAGGGGGCAGACTACCTCTGTTGAAGGACCTGCACACGCACACGCGCCAGCCCTTGAAACCTGCACTAGCTTCTGACCACACCACGGCCTGGAGCACCGTGGAAGGGAAGGGAAGGGAAGGGAAGGGAAGGGAAGGGAAGGGAAGGGAAGGGAAGGGAAGGGAAGGGAAGGGAAGGGAAGGGAAGGGAAGGGAAGGGAAGGGAAGGGAAGGGAAGGGAAGGACGCGTCCTTGAAGCGCGGGGCTGGCGTGGGAGCCACGGAAGTGTCCCTTCTCTTTCTGAAAAGGCTGCTAGGCCAGCAAGGCAAGATGTGCAGAGGGGCCTGGGAGAGGGGCAGCAACTCTGCAGGGCTGGTCTTCACGCAAGTGAAAGAGAAAGCAGAGGCGGCTGCTGGGAAGCGGCTGCTGGGGCCCCTCGGACAGGAAGAGTCGTCCTGCTGAAACTGGAGCTGTCCACCTCTTTGTAGGCCTGGAGAAAAAGAGGCCCACCCTAAATCTTCTTTGACGGCAGGCTGAGCTGGGCAGGGGCCCCGGCGACCCCAGCGCAATCCAGCCCCCAGCCCCCCTCTCTCGAGATGAATGGCCTTCCTGGGCAATGCCTCTTCCTCCCCCCAAGCTCTCCACAAAAGAATGCGAATCTGGACACCAGAGGGAACCAAGGGTCAGCTGCCCCTCCCCGGCCAAGGCGGGACCCCAGAGTTTCTTGCCACTGGCTGGAGCAGGAGTGGCTGCCCAGCCCTTCAAAGGACGGCCAGGGGTTCCAGAGGTCAGCCGGGAGCCCTGGCAACGCTCTCCCCGGCCCACAGGAACGCCTGGCGCACTCACATCAGGGTGGGTTCTGTGAGGCCAGGCAGCTTTTGTCTCTTGCAACCAGACCAGCGGGGGGGGGGGGCTTTAAGCCAACAGACCCTCCTCTAAGGACACCGTTGCCTCTGAGGCCACATTTTAGTGGCCAGCGCAGCAAACCAGGAGCACTTTTGCTTTGCATGTGTGTGCATTAGGGCGTAATTAAAACTGGCCTTTCCTTTGATCTATGAAGGAACGGTGTTTTGGGTTGATATAACATTGCAAAGACTGAAGAGGAAGTAAGATGAGCCCTAATGTTGATTAAGGAACAATCCTTTTTGCAAGGTTCTGAAGTAGACTGTTAGTAATAGAACGGGTCTTTCCTTCCTGACCCACCTCTTGCAACGTGGACCATCCCCATTCAGAGCATCCATTAGCCAACAGTGCTAAGCAATACCCCCCCGCCCCCACCCCAGCAGCTATGTTCATTTCTGTATTTCACTTCCAACAGGTTTGAATTATTGGTTCTTGATCCCCAGAGACTCTAACGCAGTACAAGCAAATCGGGAGGCCTTGGCCCCTCTCTTATTCGGGCCCAACCCAGAATGTGAATTGTGGATTTGTCACAGGGAACACGGTCTTTTCAAGCGTGAATCCACACAGCCTGGGAAACTGAAAGGCCTACATCTGTTGATAAGAGGGCGCTGGCGGAGAGCCTTTGCCTGGGCCCCTGCCCCCTAACTGCACTCCCAGTAGATAACGGGGTGCCTGTCTCCCATGGGGGCTGAGCAGCCCCTATAGTTTTACAATAAAGAATGCCAGAAATGTACGGAAGGAGGTGCATTTTAAAGGCTCTCCAGCACCAGATCACGAGGACCACAATTCTCCATCTGAAAGGGAGTGTGCGTGTGCGCTTCCGCACGGAAAGTTCTGACCTCTGACCTGGGTCTGTGGTGGCAAAGAAGCTGCTCACAGATGTGGAAGCGAAGAGGCAGAAATCAATACATTCATTTAATCCAGAGTACTCTTACGCAGGCTCGCATAATAAAGGCCCAAATGTTCCCATTGTTTTGAGGGCAGCCTTTGTGGATTTCTTAAAGAATATTCAGCTGCCCCCCTCTTCTTTCTTTTAGGGATCTGCTCGCTTTACTACGGAGCTGCCTGCTTAAATACTCCCAGCCTTCCACTGCGTTCTAATGGCTTATCCCAGGAGGACCGCAGGGACCCACTCACTGGTCCCTGCCAGGCTGTACCTTCCAAAGGTTCAGAGGTGCACAATATCCTGCACCAAGCCCTTGTGCCCAGCACGGAGGAGGAAATCATCAGAAAACACCTCCTGCCCAACCTGCCTAATTGTACCGGGGCACACACTTGGGAGACACCTGTTCCTCCTCTCGCCTTTCCAGCCCAACACCATCTTCCAGAGCAGCCGCCCAGGAAGCCAAAAGCAGCCAGGCCCAGCCGCTGTGCCCCGAAGGCCCACTTCTTTCATGCATCCTTGAAGCGGCCCCGTGCCGCTTGCGCTGGGGCCAAAAGCAAGAATCCAGATGACCGAGCAGCCAGGCTGCTCCCCAGCCTCAGGAGAGCGTCTGGAGACGCTCCACAGGCAGCTATTCTGCAGGGGCCCAGCAAAGCGCTGCCTGGGCCAGACCTGGAGCACGGGGGACAGTCCCTCCTCCGCTCCCACTCGGAACGGAAGCTCAGCGGTTCCTCCCTGCCGTATTTTGTCCCCTCTTCTTGTAAAGGGGGAGGTGCAGAACAGCTGCAAGTCCCTCTTTCCCGGTCTTGCAGGGGCACTCAGTATGGCTAGGAACCGGAAAAAAGTGAGACCACCCCAAACGTTTAACACATCTTATGACAAAGTAAACACCAGCTGTCACCTAATCCCAGCTAAGGACCCTCTCTGCTGCCTCCCGAAAGGGGACCCGCTCCCCGTTTAGCAGGCCCTCGGCTGGTTCGGCCTTCAAGGGTCAAAACCAGCACCTCAGATGATGTCCAGGAAAGACTTTCAACATGGGTATAGCCCACTCCCATATGGCGGCTAGTCAGCAGCCTGTCTGCTACCCTTTACATCAGCTAAAGCTCCAGGCCCTCCTCCCCCAGTGTGGGAACATATCACTTAGGTCCAGGGGAGAGGATCATTTGCTCTCCTCCTCCAGCGAGGCAGCCAAGGCCACTCGCTACTCACTGACAACGCTTTCAGTCTAAGACAGCCATCTGTGCCAAATATCTGGCACGAACGATGGCAACCAATGACTGAGTTGGCACCTCACATGACTGCTGGAGTTCATGTAATGTGCTGTTCCATTAACTATAGCTCACAAGCCATTACAGCTGGTTACACATAATGCCCTAAGCCCAAAGCAAAGAGACCACCTTACGACATGTTGCCATGAAGTAGCCAACCAGCAGCACCTCTCGCTTGGGGCAGAACATGCCAGCAACCTCCCCAAGTGGGTAACTCTAGATGAGCCAAGCGATTTCCAGCAGCCCTCCCCATATTCTGACCCCCCTCCTGTGCAAACAGCAAGAATGTGCTTAGGATAAAGGCACTAAATCAGAATGGGGAAGTCGTCCTCAGATGTCCTGCTGGCAATGATGCGGGGACATGCCAGGTCTGATCTAATTCCTGCTCCTGCTAAGGCACTTCCCTTCTTCCTTCTGAAGAAGGCTACCAACCAAGAACATTCCACACAGTCCAAATGGCTCCTGATCTGCTCCTCGCTCCTGCCAGCACAGGTTCAGACTCAGTTTTGCCCCCGCAGTAGCCAGAGAAGCGCCTTCTTGATCAAGGCCCGGGATCCAGACGAGATCACGTGGACCGGCAGATCCACCTCCTGCACCCGGGAAAGGCTTTCGGCGCAACGCTGGGGCTCCCTTCAGGAGCACCCTCCTTCCAGCAGACCCAAGCCAAGCCTGCTCAGTGGCTGCAGTGTCCCAGTGCCGCTTTAGTTCAGTTGCTCAGCCAACAGAGAAAAGATTCAGCAGCAAAACAAAAGCCAGTCCAGGGTCCGTTTATTTACTCCTCAGTACAATACACGGCCCTGAATGGGCTGAGGAGGAACACTTGCTCCTCATTCTGCTTGGCTCTTAGGAGCCACCTGCCATGGCAGGAAGCCCACCTAGGCCAGAACCCAAACCAGGCTGGAGGATCGAAGGCGACTTTCCTCCTGCCATCGTCCTCTGATCACTTAACCCGATATTTCCCTTTTGCACCAGCAGCTGGTCCACAGCTCCAGTCGTCTGTTTTCTTTCTTCCTCTGGCTTCACATTCAGGGAGCTCGTCTTTGCACAGACAAGAAGCACTTGGCTGATGGGTGGCCGGGCATCAAAGCCCAGCATTTGGGCTAGCTGTCCAAATATCACAAGTACCCCAGCCAGAACACCTTCACTTCTTCCCTTCCCTTCCCTGACTTGTTTGCTTTGACTGCAGCGAGTACAGTTGGCTGGTTGACTAGTTTTCCACTTAGGTGGCAATGACGAGTTATAAAGGCCGGAAGCGATCAATCCCAACCGAACGGCTGGGCCAGCAAAGCAACCAAAGAAAACGGTGCCAAATTGAAGCTGATCGAGGGGGCTGCTGGGGGTGCCTCTGCGACGTTGTGGGCAGGAACTTGTTTGTGTGGCCAGCCCCACCCGGGGTGGAGGAAAGGGGGCAGGGATCTCGAGCTCGCCTTCAGACATGCCCTTCCATGACTGATGCCCTGGCTCCGGGGGACCAAAAGGCCCAGCTGCTAAGCTAAGCAGGGGGGAGCCAAGCGCAAGGGAGCCAGAGGCCCTTCTCAGGCCACTGCGGAGGACAGGGGCAGCCCCAAGGTCCCCACACGGCCGCCAGAGGAGTGGGCAGTGGCCTGCAGCTATTCATTACCTCAAGCTGGTTGGGGGCAGCCACGTCGAGCCCCCCACCCCCAGCAGCTGACGGCTTGTCTGGCCATTCCCACCCAGTGAAACTATGCCCCAGAAGCAGCCCTCCACCTCTCAGCCTTATTCCTGTTCCGCTGCCCAGACTTACCAGGATCTGCTCATGCAAACCCAGAGGCCAAAACCCTGGATTAGTGTTCTGCAGTTAACATCTGCGCCAGAGGAATGCTTAACCAGGCAAACTTATCCCCATTTGCCTGCCTGACCATCTGGGAGAAGGCAAAGTGCCTGTGGGCAACCAGAAATGGAAACATCTATTAAGGGGGGAAAGCACTGGTCTTCCTTTTCCGGACTTCAGGCTGTTGAGCCACAAAGCTCAAGATTTCCATCTGTTCCACCCTCTCCTTATTCTTCAGGCTCTATAAAAGCTGCTTCAATACTGTTCCTTCTGACCTGAAATCCTGTTTAATAGCTTGCATTAGAATCAAAGCTGGTGCCGTGTCCTTTCCGCTCTTATCTGGGAAGCTAAACCACATCCTGAGGTCATTTCAATGGGGGGGATGGGGGGTGCCTCTAATTACTGGTGCTCTAGGAGGGTTTGAATAACAAACAAGAGGTAAAGGTTTGTACTCCACACAACCTGGAGTTTCACCAGGAGACTAGAACAGCTGGGAGGGAGGAGAGACCTGGCCAAGACTCTGATTTCCCTTCCGTGCAACCTGCTTGTCCTCGATCAGAGCAATGTTTTGCTGGTGCTGGAAAAGCAATAAGAGCCCAATATGTTCACACTTCCTTGAACTCCAGAAGACAAGCCTCAGAGGAAAAGGAATTCTCTAGAATGATGTCTAGGTTGCAATGGTCCCAGGCCTCCATATCCAAAGTTGAATCAGCCAATGGGACCCCCCCCCCCAACCTTGGTGTTTTTACTGTTTTACCTTGGCTTGTTTATATTGTATCTTTCTGATACCAGTGGAACATGCTGCCACAAGACGTGGTCTTGGCTTCAGAAGGACTGAACCACTTCCTGGGGTCTTTCAGTGCCTCCCAGTCTTGATGTCCGGCACTGCCTCCACCAGGCACGGGGGCCATCCACTTCCACCCCTGGGTGCAGAGGGCCAAGAGCAGATGAGGATGTACCTGGCGGGCCCCTGTGGGCTAGGTGGGCCCAGCCCTAGCCCTAGCCCTAGCCCTCATAGGGTCATTGATACACTAGTGAGGAGGAACTGTGGTTGCTGAGCAATTTAGAGATGTAGTAAAATAAATGAAACTGCCAGTTTAAAGCAGCCCTTCCTCTATCTAAAACACAGCTCTATTTTGAAATAATTTCAGAAGGATCTGCAGTCTTTAGTGTGCAGGTTTCTCATTCAGTCTGAATCCTATGCGTTGAAACACCAGGTCACAGTGTGGCAACTTCCCCAGCCAAGCTAAAAAGCCTGCGGATATTGGTCCACCTCAGCTCCTTTTAAGACCTATTGGTCCACCTCAGCTTCACACAAGCAGCCTAATCTTCTGATATTAGCATTTTACCCTCACTTGGTGCCTCACAAAGAAAGTGTAGAAGAGGAATCTCCCACCCCCACCCCCACTCCCTTCAATTATCCTGCTGTGTATTAGAAGCCACAGCAGACATCTGCCCCCAAAGCTATTAGCTTTGGCCAACTGCTATCTTATCTCTCGGGTTCCCCGCCCCAGGGGGGAAGGTGAGGAAGGGATGCTGGAGAAGAACCAGTCTAGATGTGAGACCCATTCTCCCCTGCCCTGAGGAACACAGGACAGCCAGCCAGCCAGCCCCTGGGGGCCTCTGCAGAGGCCTTGCCATCCCCACAGATCCACTCTGATGGGCTCTCAAGATAAGGCTCCCTGGGGGGGGGGGAGGCTGCACACATTTGGACCCTGCATTCCTCAGGAACAATTCAGGGCAATCACTAACTTTGCAGAGGAGTTGACATGAAAAGCTCCAGCCAGTGAATGAGGGTCATCTGCTCTTTATCACAAGGGTAAACCTCATCCTGGCCAGTTTCTAACCTTTTAACCCAGTGAATTCTTAATTTGCACATGAATAATGGACCGGCTGCAGAGAGTGCAACAACACTCCGCTTCCCTGGCCAACTTTTTAGGCTCTTTGTGTGCTGAGGCCTTAAACTCCATGGTAGATTAAGGTGTTAGATTTCCAAACCCAGCACCCAGTATTACACTGTGAAACCCAAGACAGCAAGGTGCTGAAAGACTTGAGCAAGGATCCACCCTGCTGCAATCACCCTGTGCTTCTCCAGAGGAAGGGAGGAAGGAAGGGAGGAGGGGAGGGGAGAGAAGGGGAGGGGAGGGGAGGGGAGGGGAAACCAGGAAGGTCCCTCTTCCACCTACTGATGATGTCGAGGTTCAGCTTAGCCACAAAGAAAGTTGTTTTGTTCTTCAAGGCTGTAAAGTGATCACAAACCAGGGAAAACTCTTTCCTTTCAGCACAAAATGCTGGAAATTCACCCACCCATCCCCCAAAGATCCTGCAGCAGACAACAGGCAACTTAGCTTAATTCCAATCTATGCAACTTATCCTAAAACAGAGTTCAGGCCTTCTCATGTTAATTGCAGAAGTTATGAATCACTGGAGAATCACAGACTTTGGACACATTTTATGCACACAAGGAAACGGCAGTTTAAAACATCCAAATGCTATCAGCGTAGCCGTCTTGAGGAACAGAGCTTTCGTCACAGGGTGATGAGCTCCCCATTGCGTGTAAATAATGAGGAGGCGCAACATCCCTGCTTGGTGTCCTCCAGACGTGCCTGGGCGTAGGGCAGCCAAAGGGAGAAGACCTCGGGGAGTCCTGTGATGCCCCCAAGCGCAGCTGGAGGATGCCAGGAGGGCTGTGGGCACAAGGCCAATTGGTGGAGACAGGCGAGCTCTGGAGTTGGCTAACTGCAGGGCACGCGTGCCAGACACCCCAAAACTGTTGGCTGTGCGTCTGCAGAACACAGCACACTGGTGCCTCTGAAAGGCTGAGGCGAAGGTCTGGGGGGGATGGGGGGGCTCCTTTATGTTCTCCTGAGAGTTCAGCATGCCGCCGCCTTGCCCCTCCCCCCATCATTCAACACCACATTCTTCACCATTCTTGGGCTCCGCATCACCGGAATAAGACATTTTCTCAGTTCCCGAAGACATACTTTAAGCGTCCCTTCACCCCAGCCTCCACAAAGAAGGCTCAGTCTCTAGGCCTCTCTTCCACCAGCCACAAGGTCTAGCCGAAAGCAATGCCCAGGGAAGGGGAAGGGCCTGCCGCAGAAGTGGCCACCCTCCCCGGAAAGGCCAGCTCGGTTGCCGGGTCAGAGGCTTGTGGAGCCTTACGAGTGTTGCTGCTGGAACTTTCCTTCATCGACACTTTTCCCCTTCCGGCCGGGCACCACCCCTAAGCCAAGCAGAGGAGCGCTGATGGGTAAAAAGAATGGCCTCCTGGTGCCCCAGGTCCTCCTGGACCCTGCTGCACTGGCTGAACCTGTGTCCCTTGGAAAAAGGGATGCCGGGCAAATGGCCCTTCCCCCAAGCCTTGGAGAGCTCACCCCTCCTTGCCCCCATTGCGAAGAGTTCCCTGGTCATGGATCAACAGGAGCAGCCGTGGAAAGGAGCTCCTGGAGGACAGAAAGGAATTCCCCGGCCTTCTCAAGATCAGCTCCTCGGCACCAGTGTGAGGACCGCAGGCAGCTTCTTCTGAGACGCAAAAGCAAGCAGGGATAGCAAACACTGCCACAAAACAGTTCCTTAGCAGTCCTCTGCTGAAGAACATGGAGCCTCCACACCTTAGTTTACTTCCTGCATTATTCTGCACCACCACTGGGGGTAAAATATCTTTAAGGCTGAAAATATAATTGGAACAAAAAACAGCCATGCATTAAAACAAGTCTGTAAAAAACAACCCTGCAGTGATGGGGTTGCAGGCCCAATACTGCATTTCTAACAGCAGCAGTAGCAGCAGCAGCAGCAGCCATTACCCAGAGACCCCAAAGGTATCTTTCGTCTCACCCACCTCATCCTTCTTACAGGACAAACAGAGAAAGTGCAGGAAGACTGAGAAGTTAACCCATCAAAATAACACGCTGGCAGTCTCGTGGAAGCACCAAGTTGGTTTACCAGCAGGTAACTATCTCAAAGACATATTCTGCTTTTTACCACTTGTGGGAAGGGGCAGAAAAACATTTTGCAGCCCAGACAGGAGTGCCCAAGCAAGCAGAGTCTTCCATGCTTCCTGAAATAAACAGGGGCCTCTTTTCTGCCTAGCCGGCCAGCTGTGCTCCTCCTCAGCAGTTCTGCAAAGCAGGCAGAGGCTCAAATGCCTTGAAAGTGCCACAGGGTGGCAGTAAACCAACATTCTTAAACACTGACTGGCCACACCACCACCTCAAGTAGCTTTTAAAATCAATTTGTGGAATAAGCCACCAGACATGATTTACAGATCACAAGCCAGGGTTCACACAACTTACTAAGCCACAAAAAGCCGGCTGTGATGGCTCAGCATAATCTTCCAGGTGCTTAAAAACTAAGCGACCTCTTATGCCATCGGCTGCATGGATCAGAGCCAGCCCTCCTGTCCACGTGGCCAACTTTGGTGCCTCACAGAGGAAAAGTAGCTGCCGTCTCTGTGCCCAGAAGCAGCAAAGTTGGGTACACAGACGACCAGCACCAGGCACTTTCAGAGCATTGAACACACCTGCTTCTTCAAGGCATCCGGGATGGGCCAGCCTGACCCAACCAGAGGAACCGCGTCCATGGCGTGTAGAAACAGGCTGCCCAAAGAAGTAACGAGAACTTACTTGCTAACGTAAGATGCGCTTTCTGGCTGAGAACTGCGCCATATTTATTCAGGGCCAAGCACTGATAGAAGCTTTCATCCAGCGTTTCACCTTGCTTGCTCTCCAGCTCACTGATGTATAAAGAGCCATTGGACAGAGAGTAGATCTGTTCATTTTCAGAAACCTTCACCCCATTTTTGAGCCACGTGATGGTGATGGGGACCTCACCATGTGCCAGGCAGTCTAAAACTACTGCTTCCTTTCTAGCAATAGTCACATCTTGGGGCTCTCTCACGAAAAACAGTTCGCTGAAGCTCCTTATCCCTATGAAAGGAGAAAAATAGAAAGCGAGGAGGAAAATGTTATTTTTGCCAGAGGCCTTTTACTCTGTTTTCAACCCAACATCATCACCCACTGTCAGGAAGCCACGCGGCTGCCCAGCAGAGTGGGTCAGCCTTCCGTCCTTCCCTCTCTGGTAGACAGGTGCACCAGGCGGAGGTGAGGAGGCTGGGAGAGGAAGGCTTTGCTGCTTCCCAATGTTTCCTCCTCCTCCTCCTCAGGATCATCAGCGCTGAGTTGCAAAATGGGGGCTCTAAAGCGAGGCACATCCTCCTGCGCTGCTGCCGCTGCTCTGAAAGGGCCCTTCCCCGGAGGGGGAGGACCACTGGGCAGTGCTTCCCCCACATTTCACACAGGCAGCAGGCAGCAGCCCTGGGATCCTTCAGGCCCTTAAAAGCTGCCTGCATTTTAAATAAACTGACCCCTCTAAGCCAGCCATGGGGGGAGGCAGCCCTAACCCCACGCAAGGATGCCCAGCAGATGGTGACCAGATCAAAGCAGAAGGGAGGGCTTTCTCTGCCGAAAGGACAAGATGGGGGCACGGGGCCGGCGGCGGGGGGGGGGGGCACGCGGATCAGCCCTGCCAGGAGGCCCCTGCGCAACCCAGGGAGCAGGCTGGCCCTCGCCGAAGGCAACCGCCGGGGTGGGGGGGCGCCCATCCGGGGCGGACGGGGAGGGGGTGGCGGGAGGAACGGGCAGTCCGCCGCGCCCGCGCCGGCCGGGACACCACCGAGTCCTCGCCAGCCGAGAAGAAGCGCGCGGCTCCCCCGCGCAGCCAAGCCTGCCGGGGCGGAGGCTCCGCTTCTTCGGGAACCGCGGCCAGAGCAGGGCCGGGCCGGGCCGGGCCGCCTTACTCGGCTCGGGCCGGCGCGCTGCCAGGGCAAGAGGCTGGGCTGCGCTGGACCGCCGAGCCCCCCCACCCCCGGCCGCGCTTCCAGAGGGAGCGCGCAAGTCTGCCCGTCGGGGGTTCGCGAAGGGCCGGCCCCCAGGCCGCCACCTCCGCACCCGGCGAAGGTCTCCCGGGCGGCGCGCACGTGCGCCCAGCGGACCCGGCTCGCGAGGCGAGAGCGCGAGGAGCGGCCGCGACCGCCTCCTCTGGGCCAGCTGCCAGGGCTGGAGGGGGCCGGCCGGGCGCCCGGCCAGGCCGGGATGCGCGGCGCCCGGCCGGGAAGGAGCTCACCTGGGAGGGCGGCAAGCAGGAGGAGGGCGGCGGCGGCGAGGTCAGGGTTCCGGCGGGGCGCCATTTAGCAGCAGCAACGGCGGGGTCTTCGGGCATCGCCCTCCCCGGCCGGCCAGCCCGCCAGCCGCGCGCGCGTCCCTCGGTCCGCAGGCCGAATGGCTTCCCTCCCGCTGCCGGCCCCTCGCCCGCAGAACTCTTTCTTCTCTCCCCCCGCCGCTCCTCCGGCCGCGCACGGACACAGAGTGCAACTCCGGTACGCGCGCGGACAGACGGCTACACAAAAGCGGGGGAGGGGCGCTGAGGGGCCGCCAGGCCAGGGCAGAGCGGGACAGGCGGAGGGCGCGAAGGCTCCCCGGACGCTCCGCGGTCCCGGCGCTACTTTCTGCGCCGCTCGCCATTGGCCCTCGGCGCAGCCGGGGTGGGGCGAGCGACCCCCTGCTCGCCCCTCCCCCGCGGCTGGAGCAGGCACCTGAGGTCAGGGGCTCCAGGCGGGGAGGCGCGCTCCCGCTGCCCGCCGCGCGCCTCCGCCGCCTTTCCCCGCCCGGCCGGGCATCGCGCGCAGGGCTGCGGGGGCGAGGCCCTGCAAAACCTCCTTGCGGAGGCGCAGTGTACCGCCGAGAGCGAGAGCGGGCGGGGCCAAGAGGAACAGCTGCTCGCTCCTCTGCGCGCCCCGCCGCCTCCCAGCAAGGCTTCGCGGTCCCCGAAGCTCCGCCACCCGCTCTCGGCCGGAGAAGCCGCGCGGCCCAGAAGCGGCGGGTCGCGCAGAGGAGACCCCCGCGTACGAAGCAAGGGGGCTCAGGCCGCCCAATCTTCGGCAGGCGCCTCTGCGCCTTGCGGACCCCCGAAAGCCGGGCGAGAAAGCCAAGGTTGTGGCAACCTGCTCGGGATGCGATGGAGGGACTGGAAGCCTCCCGGGACATTGAAGCGAACAGGCCTCGCTGAGATCTTACAACCCCTCCCCCAAAGTTTCTGCCTTTGCAAACAGCTGCCCCTCCCCAGAATGCCTCCGGGGTGCAACCCCTCCCCCACAGCGATAGAGTGAACGCCGATCCGTTCGTGGGAAAGGGTTGGGGTCAAGCTGCTGCCCTGTAACTCGAACTCTGCATTCGCCTTTTTCCACTGGAATTTCTCACCTGTCTTGGGACTACAACTCCCACAATACACACAGGAAGGGAAGTGGTTCCCCCGTTGGGGCCACCCTGGGTGCTCTACCTGGCTGGATATCCTGGCATGGAATGTGATGCTAATGGACCGGGCAGTGGAGGGCTTCCTCCCCGAGTTCTGCCAGTCCTGCTTAGTGGAATGGCGAGACTCAGCCTGGTTCTGGTATGGAGCTGCCCAAAAAGCTTTTGACCTCACTGGGCTCTAACCCCAGCCCCAGCACATGTCCACTGGTTCAGGCCAGTGAGCCAAATCTGGACTGCATCCAGCGTAGGTCAAGGGAGTAGGTCTAGGTAAGTCATGTGTCCCACTGATGCCAGCAGAAGGCACCCACCCAGTCTCCATCCTGAGGCAAGGCTCATCACCTGCTGCTGCTGCTTGTTCACATGCAGCGGATCCTGAACAAGAAATGCAGTGTGCGCAGGATGGACTGGATGACCGTTTAGGAAGGGTCCAACTATGATTGTGTGAAAGGCACTAGAGATGTAAATAGGTAGGTGTAGTTCTTCTCTTGACCCTTCATGGATGGATGGATGGATGGAGGGGAGGGGAGGAGCCAGCAATCTTCAGCTCCTCCTCCATTTCACCTTCCAGAGGGGCAAAGCCCGACAGGGCCTCTTCCTTTAGCTTAACGCTCCTCTCCCTGCTTGTTCTGAAGGGCCTTGCCAGCTGCTGTCCCAGCCCCAGAGGGACGACCTTTCTTGGGAGCCTGAAGATAAACAGATCGGAAGCCTGCAGGCCCGAGCCAGCAAACGCAGGCCGGTTCCTGAGAACAGGCTTCCTTCCGCCTTTGGAAGGATTCCAGGTCACACCAAATCAGGTACTCTGAGAAAGCCCGGCAGAGCAGCAGCCTTCTAGGAAAGGCAAAGCAGGGACTTGTCCGCTCCTGAAGGACGGGACGGACTTGCCTCCCTCGCTGCTCGGCTGCTTAGCGCTGGCTGAGCGCCTACTCCCCAAGGTGCCAGGTGGCAGAGAGTCCCCGGAGCTTGGCCTCTGCAGCCCACCCGGCTCCCCTATCAGGGTGGCTTTTAACCGGCCCGCAAACGATGAGAGAGTGAGGGGCGAAGAGGCTGTGCTTGTGGGTGACGCTGTTAGGACCACCACCACGATCTGTCAGCTGGGTCGGAAAAAGTCAGCACGCGGGTTCAGCCCAAGTAAGTGCCCCAAGTTCTAATGCTGAGTAGCCAGAGAGGTGCTCAGCGCTGGGGTCAGGACCCCTTCTTGATTTATCCGTGGATATTCCCATGGCATTCAGCTTCCCTCTGTCTGAATCCCAAGAATTAGAACAGCAGGAGATGGAAGGCCTTTTTCACAGAACTCTCTGCTGAAATCGGTGTTTCAAAGGTTGTAGAGCAGGGCAGGATTAGACGGATCCATGAAGGATCAAACTCACAGCAGACCCTCTATGCCACCTGTTGCTTTGGGAACAGGATGTGGCTCCCAGTGGATTTTGGAGGCCCCTCTGGGCTGGGCTGGGCTGGGCCGGGCCTGGCCGACCGGGGGATCTCTCCGAGGGGTCTCGCGGCCCCCGCCTCTTCTCTGCCTGGTTTACTCTGCCCTCTGGTGGAAACAGGGAGTAATTGGAAAGGTCTCGGGCACTGGGAATGTCAGCGCTGCCCTGAAAGTTGAAAGAGGGCGTTAAGACAGACTCTGAGGGTGAGTGATTTTCAGATGGGGGAGCACGTCTGTTTGGGATGTACTGTGCTTCCCTCTCAATAAACAGTTTTCCCCTCGGGCAGGGATAATCTATGAACGCCCAAATAGCTCTCAATGGGAGAAATAACCTACATTATCCATCTTGGTTGATGTGCCAGCTACATGTTTTCCTGGACACAGATACCGCTTATTTGCTGCATGGGCACTGCCTATCCCTCCTCCCCCTGCCCCTGAAATTCTGCCAGGAAGTTCTGTGAGAGGCTTTTCTTAAAAGCTGGTCCAGGAACTGCATCTTAGAGAGACTTTTGTTGTTGTTGTTCAGTCATTAAGTCGTGTCCGACTCTTCGTGACCCCATGAACCATATCGCGCCAGGCCTTCCTGTCCTTCACTGCCTCCCTGAATTTGCTCAGTTTCATGCTCATTGCTGCAGTGATGCTATCTAACCATCTCATCCTCTGCTGTCCTCTTTTCCTTTTGCCTTCAATCTTTCCCAGCATCAGGGTCTTTTCCAAAGAGTCCTCTCTTCGCACTTAGAGAGACTGCAGTGTCCCAAATGCTGATTGAAAACCAAGCAATGCACACCTTACACCTGCACTAACTTATAATTAGACCACCTTTGAAATCTTGTTATGATGAAAACAATATTGAAAACTTGGGTCCAGGTGATCTGAATGTCACTGCAGTTCTTGAGAGAATTTGGTGAGACTTCATTGATGAAAGCCTATGCAGATCATATGGTGATGTCTTGAAAAATAAGCATTTTCTATGATCACACCTAGCCTCTGTTTTGCATCTTTTCAAAAACATACCTGTTTCTCTGAGTCTTTGCTTCCAAATATACTGGATTTAATATTTGCTGCATTTTTAGATTTCGACTTTTCAGCATGTGGAGTACTTTTAAGGTGCAGTGCAAAATACTAAATACCCATATTGGCTGATGCTCAGCGCCTAGTCTTTCACTGGGAGCCAGTGAAGGTTTTGGACTCAGGCTGGAGTGATCCATCTTCCAGCCATGGAAGCTCTCAGGCGATTTGAAAGGTCCCAGTTCAGCCTGGCACACAGAGGTGGCGTTGTGGGGCAAGTGGGAGAAGGGAGTGCTATGCAGGGAGTCAAATAAGCACACGACTTCTGGTCACTGCGTGCCACGCGGCTGTTTAGCGCCATCTAGCATCTCGGCAAAATCGTCTTACCAGCCTCCCAGTCCAGGCCAAGCGCTTCTTATCATTGCCCTGCTGTGAAAGAAAGTCTTGCTTGATCCAAGGTGAGACCTGAACCCTACACCAGAGTAATTTTTCTGGTCCAATATGATAACGTAACCCCATTTGAAAGTTGTTTGAATTGCATTAATTCCTCCTTTTCAAAGACGGCATGCATTGACATTCAGGCACATCCTGTCTTCTATTTCAAGACAGAGAGGATGCATCTTAATGCATATTGTATCAGACCAAAAACGACCAAAAAAAGCAGATTGAGAGGGTTTTGAAAAGGCAACAAATGTGTTCGCCGTTTTTATTAGGGTTGGTCGCACAGTCAGCCAGATGTTTAGACTGGATTTGGCATTTCTGTCCCCCTCTCGAGTCCTTCCCAAGGACCTGGGATGGGCAGATGTTGTTGTGTGATGGGGTTAAAGGGATCGTTGCAGGAGGGAAGCTGTTCCAAGGAAAGCTGTCTTTTGCACTTGACTGATGGCGATTTTGTCAAGGCCGATGGTATTCCAGGGGTGCTCCAGAAGTTGTTATTGTTGCTGTTATTGTTATTATTATAAAATTCTATTATCTTAACTGGGAAGAAGCATTTTAAGACCACAAAATAACTAGTCACGCTTCGGCTAATAGGTCTGCTGACTCAGGTGGGTGGGAGGTACGCTGTGTGGCTCAGCCTTGGGTGGGATCTCCTCTTAGCTTTGTTACTGGGGGAGCTCTGGGTCTGAAGTGCTCCCGGACTCAGAATTCCACTTCATTGCTGCCCTCAGCATCTAGGGTTCAGCTCCAAGGGCAGAGCAACTACTTTTGATCAGGACTGCAGCTGAGAGACTTTGTGTGCGTAGGTGGGGGATCAGAAGCACATCATAGGCCCTAGTGTGACAATGGTCATTCTTACAGCGGATGAAGGTGCTGACCAGGAACTGGGTTTCCAGAGAAAGTCAGCTCTGCTGCAGAACAGGTTTCTACGGGGCCGCCCTGCTGCACAGCATGCTATGCATGGTCACTTCATCTTCTGCGATAATCTCCCAACCCTTTGCACAGAAACGGGAAAGCCGCATGAGGATGCCAGGGCTGAGCGCCTTTGATGCAGCAACTAGCTCCATGATGTGTGATTCTCACCTCAGGAGAGTCTCTGCTGTCAAAACTCTCAGCGTCCTCCATTATTTCATGTTGATGGGCCGAAGCATGCTGAACCTCCAGGTGAACACAGCCTCCTTCAACATCTGGTTCACAATCTCTGTTAAAAAAAAAATCCTATGGCAACTGGATAAAATCTTGGGGTGTCACGTTTTTGAGGAAGCGGAACTAGCAAGTTTGGCCTTGGCACAGAACCTATCAATCTGACCTCTATAAGGAAGATGAATGCTTGAAAGTAGTGATCCATGGACAACTGACCTGAGAAGGACAACTGACCTAAAGGGATCAGTTCTACAAATGGCATCTTCTCTCTGTCACAAACAGTGCTTCCTTTTAAAAAAGCAGTTAGAAAGGGTCTGAAACAGACCTATGCGGCTACAGCCACTTTCCCTACCTTGTACCCTCTAGATGTTTGAGCACTACAACTCCCAGAGCTCTGGGCCTGTTGACAGAGGACTCCGCATTTCCAAATCACGATTTGGATGAGGAGTTGGAAGGAATCCTTCCCACTCTGCAGATGAGCGAGGGTTGGACTTGGCCCTTCCTGCTTTATAATTCTACGACTCAGAACTGCAGCTGGAAACCTCAAGAGACAGAAAGCTAATCTGTTAAACCAACCCCAAAAAGTAAAACTACAGCAGACCAACTGAAATAAAAATACAGAATGACCTACTGTGGGGTTGCCCTTTTCCACTGGGACCTTCTGACTTCATGGTGGACACAGTAGGTCCTGCCCAGGACATCCTGTCTTTCTTCCCAGCCTTGAGACAGAGAAGACTCTTGCTCCTGCAGTTGGCAGGTTGCATCTGGCTGGTCCAAGATAATCCTTCCAGGCTGCAAATAACAAAAAGATGCCACTGTCATGGTTCTCTAACACCAACAATGCACACCACCTAACACTCCAGCAGGCAATGCCAGAAAGGCAGCTGATGTTTCCTTGCTGCTGTCATGGAACTCTCACACATGGCGTTTAAACCTTGTACAAACAAGGGCAACCTATTTTAGATCCTTCCTATGAAAGGAAAGAGAAGAGAGGAGTCTAAACGTTTGGACATAGCCTTGGGGCCTGAGAAATCTTAATTCAGTCTGATTTGTAAAGAAGAAGGCTATATGTGGTAAGAGCAATTACTTAATTTAGTATCAAATTGTATTTTGAATTATTGATAATGGATGCAGTTATTTAGTACTATGATCTGATATCTGCAATAACTCGTCATATAATGAGGGGAGTCAAATAAATTCCTAATGTCATGAAGTATGCAGGGTTTCATTCAGTCTGAAGGCTCCAAATAAGCAAATGCAAGAGAGAGGAATTGTTTCTCCTCTATTCAATTATTACACAGAAGGAAGGAAGGAAAGAAGTGCTTTATGAAACTCTTTTGGAATTCCATAGCTATATAAAAGTCATGTCCAAGGATTATACTGATCTGACTTCAGAAGATGATCATCTTCCCCAACCTGGTGCCCTCCAGATGTGCTGGAACTTCAACTTGCAGACCAGTTGACAAGGCAGAGGCTGTACACATCTGGAGGGCATCAGGTCAGGGAAGGGGCTTGAAACACATGGCAAGAAGAGTACGTGAGCAAGGCAGCTCTCAGGGAGGGCCTTCCTATGACCAGATCCAGAATTCCAAGGGCTCTAAACGGGCTGAGGCTGGACCACATTTTACACAGAACACCCACCTCCAACTCTTCGGCTTGCTCTGTACCTTCTTCTTTGCACCCACTGCTTTTAGGCATGTAAGTCATTTTTAACCTGAGATGCCCCTTTACTCTGGACTTACGGCTGCAACAAAAAATGGACCCCCCCCCCCAAATAAGATATCTGTGGGACCCAAGGGCAAAAGGATCTTCCTCTTTGTATGCCCAGCCTCCAATGAGAAACATCTGGGCCTGTACTAGAAGATACAGCTGACACGGGAGGGGCATCCTTGACAGCATCTTGCTCCCCTTCTAAAACCATCCAAGATTGTGAAAGTCATCACATCACAACCAGTGCCATTGTTTAACTCTGTGTTGCTGCATGAAAAGGGGTTTCCTTCCATCCCCAACGCAGCTTCTCTAGATGCTCCTCAGTGATTCCAGCAGAAAAGAGGGGGGAAAGGTCTGCCTCTCTACTTCTGCCATCTCATGCCTACTTCTATGCAATTTTATCACATCCCCCATGAGAGAAAAAATATGATTTTTTTTTCCAATCAAAAATGTTCCAGAACATTATCTAATCCCCAGCATTTTGATTACTTGGGCTGCTCTTCTCTGTATCTCTTTAATCTTATTTCCAAGGTGTGATGTGAGATGGGCAGTGACAAATTTGAAATATAAATAAATAAATAAAACATAAATGATGGCCAGCAGCAGGAATGCCTTTCTCCAGCTGCACACTCCTTGCCAAGCCACTGTTTCCAGCATTTCCTTTGTGCATCTTAGTGACCATGTCTGAGCTTCTCCTTAGGACCAGGTTCCCATTGTCTAGAAGATTTCTTTTCAGCAGCAGCTCCTCTGAAAGGACTCGTTAACCATGCTGCTGCCCTCTTAGACGAACTTCTACTATTTTGGAGTAAACCCGAGGCATTCTGGAGACAGGTGACCCTCTCCACAATATTCTTTCTTAGAAGTTTTCTATGTTGCTGCTAAGTGTGAATTTGCTGGACTTTGCTGACAACTTTCCACTTCCCTCTAAATGACATTTTATAAGACTGGGGTCACCATTCCCAACCCAATTTTCACTGGAGGTTTCATTTTAAAAGCTACCCACGAATCCTGCCCAGGGTCTCCTGCTCAGGTGAGTGCAGCTGAGATTGAGCGTTTGTGCTTTTCTTCCCAAAATGCCTGTGCTAGAGCCCACAGTGGCTTCAGGAGCCAAGAGGCCAATTACCAGAATGAAGATAGAGAATGCGGTTTTCTAGATCTCACGGTTACTACCTTTCTTGGATGAAGGTGAAGTCCTTCAAGGTGTATGGCCTCTCGGTAGTCGGATTCTCTGTCCAGAAGGGGAAACGATCACTTAAGGCATAGGATGCATGATGTAATCAAGACAATGTTTTGCAAACCATTTTGCAAAAGGCATTTCACATAAGCACGGCATCGTGGCTTAATGGCCACAGCAAAGGTGCCTACTAGCCTAAGAGGCAAGCTCCGTCCTGCCCTTCAGCTACGATCAAGTGATCAAGTCAAACTTCGGTCGCAGCCTCCTCAGGGGAAGGTGGGAGGAAGAGGGTGGTTAGGATGTCATAAAATTAGGCACAGAAATAACAGGACATTGGGAACAGGAAGCCAGCAATGTTAGGAGATGTAAATAGCTGCCAACTGTTTTATGGAATCACATGGGAATAACTACAATTATTTCAGTAAAATGGAACCCGCAGAAATAACAGGTAGATTTTTACAGACATTTTTTTAGAACGTGGAAATGTTTTAAGATCCAGATATTTGTTACATCCCCACCTGGTGGAGGTTGGCAGGAACAGCCGGACTCCAGAGGAACCCAAATTAAAGCACTGTGGCCAGTGACTTTCGGCAAGGCTCCTCTAGCACAGTAATGTCTCCCCGCATCCCTCTTTGTCCTCTGTCTTTTGTTTCCAGAGGATACCTAGACAATTCAGGGAACTCAACTCTTCCAGGGAAGTTTTTTTAAGTTCTCAAACATGTGCACCTCAGAGCAACTGTTCACAAATGCAGTTTAAAATCAAAGCGATTAAAAAAACCCAATTATTATTATATTATTAAATATATACCCGCCTTTCTATTTGCATAAACACTCTATGCAGGTTACAATAATTTTAAAAATACAAAATATATGCAAATTAGCTAAATTCACTTTAATCCATATATATAACTTCACTCCCGTGCCTAATCAAATGCATTCTCTCTTCTAGCCCCTGCCAGCAAACAGAACAAATATTTGCAAAAATTATTAGCGGAGTACAGGTAGTCCTCCACTTGTTCAGTGACCGTCCAAAGTTGCGTCGGTGCTGAATGAGTGGTACTTACGACCAGTCCTTGAAATTTCAACTGTTGCAGTGCCCCTACGGTCATGTGATCGCGATTTGGGTGCTTGGCAACCAGTTTGCACTTACTATGATTGCGGTGTCCTGTGGTCATGTGATCACTGTTTGTGACCTTCTCTGCTGGCTTCCCACAAGTAAAGTCAATGGGGAGGCTGGCAGGGAAGGTCACAAGTCGCTCTGGTAAGTCTCCCTCACTTCCTGCACACTGTGCTGCGCTCTCCTTCCCTTGGCCTCCCTGTGCTCATGCCACACCACAGCACCCTCCTTCCCCAATTCATGTGCATTCTGCCCTGGGGCTCCCCTGCACACCTGCGGCACCACCATGCTTCTTACCGGAGACTCCTGCTTCTTCCTGCTTAATGACCTGCACGTCTTGGGGTTACAACGGCAACCGGGACTGCTTCGATTGCCATCGCTAAGCGATGCAGTCATGTGACATCACGCTTTATGACTGCATCGCTTAGCGACAGCAATCCGGGTCCCAATTCCGTCATAACCCAAGGGCTACCTGTATTCTAATCAAGAATATAAAAACATTGTTTTGAAGAAGTTCTGAATGAATACAAGCTGGCAGTTGACAGAGAGGAACATCTACTTGGCCAAGAAAGTAATCTCTTGTCTAGGGAAAGGAAAAAAAAAATTGTGAAGCACAGCCGTAAAAAGTGCTTTGATATCCACGTGGAATGTGTGTGATTCCACTTTCCACACAGAGCAAAACCTATCTTTACAAATAAAGAGAAATTGCTTTCAAGAGAGAACACCAAGAACCCAACAGTTAGTCCCCGAGCTATGTCTATTATTGACATTTGCAGGAATGGGACTCTTGACTATGCTGGAATTCCACATACATGCATGTGCGTGTGTGTGCACGCATGCATATGCACACACACACACACACACACCCAGAGCCTAATCTCTGCCTTGCATTCTGTAGAAAAGTGGATGTATCAGCTTGGACTCCCCCAGCCCCAATCTCAGGAACAGCTGCGTTCCATCTGTTTTTTCTTCAAAACCCCCACTTACTCAGAATATTCTGCCCCCCCCCCCCCACTGCATGCTAGGCTAAAAAAGACGTTTGAATATATCTGTTAAAAATACAGGTGTAAGGTCCCTACAAGCATCTCACAACTGAAAATGACCATAGAAGATAAAGAACAGCTTGCAATGGTTAGTAGGACATCCAAAATCCACACTAGGTCTTCTCAAATGAAAAAGATTACTTTTTTAATGTCACATACCCATTATGATAATAACAACAGCAAATCTCTTAAAATGACCTACCAGGCAGTTTTCATCAAATACTTCAAAGAGAAGCCAATGCTTCTCAGGAATAATCTAAAACAAACGGTACAATCTAGTTACTTTGTTTTGAAGAAAAGCAGAATTAACTAGTAAAAATGTGTTTTGCACCAGACAGGGAATGTGCAATTTCCATCCATCTGAGGGCAGCACCAGGCTTTATGCAGGATGTCAAGGATCTTTTTCCAAAAGCGGATGGGTTAGAAACCATGGGGGTGAGGGTGGGGGGGTGGTGGCACATCTTACAGAGTTTTAAGGGATGAAATGGATATCTGAAATTTCTGAAAGATTTAAAGCATTTATTTTGCCCTTGTCCTTCACTCCATTCCAGAAAGTGCAATGCAAAAAGGGGACGGTTTTTTGGCCCCAGCCCTCAGGGTTGCAAAATGATTCCACCCCTATGCTAGACTGGACTCACTGGGAGTTGGGCAGCATATAAATTTATTAAGTTATTATCATCATCATCATTAACTTAAAACAGTGTGTCTTACCCTATGTCAGATTACTTTGTTTAATCTGATACATCAATATACTGTACCACAAAGCCATTTACCCGAAATGCAAATTCTTCATTCCACTTTGGATTCAATGTCTGTGAGTAAAGAGAGAGTAAGTTACTACACAGAATACAAAGCTGTCCTTTGCTGCAGTTTCCCCCAAATGAGTGTCCTTCCCAAAAACTCCAGCAGAATGAACCTCTCGGGCCATCAGGTGAAGGTGCCACCAGTGAGAAGCAAATTGCAGAGATAGGTGGCATCAAGGAAGCTGGAAGGAAATGCAGATCAGCAAAAGTGCCCCAATCACCCTCCCTCCCTCGAATCATTCTGTCTTGCACAGAGCAAAGATATAGCTGCTTTCGAACATCTGCACTAAACCACCATGATGTTTGTTCGGTTTAAGGTTAGCCTCAGCCACTGTGATTTGTAAGCCATGGTTAATGGCTCAGTGCAATGTGTGAATCAGGCCACAAGGCTTGTTCAGCAAACGAAGGCTTCAGCTATGTGTGAACTGACCCTTGTATCTACAGTCAAAATATAGCAAACAGCATTCAACGCTTCTCAAAAGTACAAAAAGTTATCTTTTAAGTGTATATCATTTTGCCAATGTATGTTGATATTTTGTAATAATAGCTGTTTTAGGCTACAAATAAAACTTGCCCAAGCAATTGCTGTTCCACACCCACCTGATTTTGCATCAATTCATTATGGGAAAATGTGAAGTCTAAACTTTTTAACAGTTTTTGTTTGAATGCTGGTAAGAATCCTTTCCCTTTCACACAAGGATCACTGCGCAAAATGCAAGAGGCCGCATTATTTGGCAGAGCAGCGAAGGAGCCCAAAGGCCCGGCGTCCCGCGGCCGATTCGCCCAGCAGCCAGCCAGAGGCCCACGGGGCAGAGGGGGCTCCTCCCGCCCAGTCAACAGCCCTGGGCCCCAGGAGGCACCCTCTGAACTATGCCAATCTCCTCCTAAACCAGAAGAAACTCTCACCGTGGTTTGTTTAATCCGGAACACTTTTGGAGGCTTGCAAAGCAACTTACTTCGGCCACGCCGCCCTCCCAGAGCGCTCACAACCCAACTCTTCCAGGGGGCTCCGAGGGACGGGTCGGGAGGAACGCCCAGCTTCTCCGCAGCAGGCCCAACCGCCGCGGGCCCTTCCCCAGGACCGCGTCGGAGGCGAGGCCCGCGCCCGTCCCTCCGTCCTTCCTGCGGGGCCCGGCGCCGACTGCCGCGTCCGCATCGCCGCGGTCCCGCTCCTTCGCGGCCCTCGCCCCTCGCCCCGGCGGCGTTCTCTCGGGCGTCTCGGCGGCGCTCGGGGGCCGACCGACGAGGCCTGGGGGCGGAAGGCCGCACCAACCCTGCCCGCAAGCAGCGGCCGCGCCTTCCCCGGGGAGTCGCCCCGCGGCCAGCCCGAGCCTGCCTCGTCTCCCCGCTTCCGCCTGCCCGGGTTTCCCCACGGCTTCCTGCGGCAGCACCATGAGGGCTGCCGCTGCAACGAGGCTCCCGGAGGCCAGCCGCTGCCCGCCCCGTCCCGCCCCCCCCCCCGGCTTCGCGGAGCCCGGCAGCCCCGCGCCCTCCTAGCCCCGACGCCACCTGCCCCGAGGGCCGGGGGCGCGCTCGCGAGGCCGACGCCGGCCACCCCCGTCAGCCTCGCCGCCCTCGCCTCTCCCGAAACAGAAGCGCCAGCGGGAAAGGGCCGGACCTGAGCGCCAGGCCAGGCCCCCGGGGGCGAGTGCGGAAGGGCCGGCGGCCCCCTTCCCCGAGAGCAGGCGAGCCCGGGGACGCGCGAGGCGGCCTCTGTCCAGGCCAGGAGGACCCCGGAGCCCCCCGAAGGCCGCCCCTCCGCGCCCCCCGGCAGCCCCGGCGCCCGTTGCGCGCCCTCCCCCCCGGCCCCCAAGAACTGGCTTCCGGAGTCCAGCGTCGTAGAAAAGCTTTTATTGTTCCTGAAAACATTAAAAAACAAATGTTGAGCACTTCCAATAAAAAAATGAACCGAAATGCTACCGCGGCAAGACCTATCCGCTGTCCTTTCAGCAGTTCAACAGACGACAAAACACGCGCGGGGGCGGGGGCTCCCCCGAAAGCGGGGGACGGGGCGACGCTCGGCGGAGAGTCCGGGCGCGCAGGGCCGGCTCTGGGAGAAAGCAGCGCCCTGCGCGAGGGCAGCGCTGGAGAAGCCGCCGAGCGCCCGGCGGGATCCGCGGGGCGCCAGCCGAGGCGGGCGGGCGCTTCCCCTGCGCTGGCCGGACGCGCAGAGCCGGCTCCGGTGCGGCGCGGGGGGGGGGGGGGCGGCGGGAGGGGAGTGGAGGGGGGCCGCCGACGGGGGTCTACCTAGCACGTACGAGGCAAGCCGAGAACACCGCATGCACGGGGGCGATTACGCGTTAACAGGGTGAGGCAAACACACACGTTTCCTGCTTAAGATTCTCGCGTAAGAGAATAAGACGTAGGTGCATCTCACTGAGATAATTTTGCCGCCTCAGACAAGCAGCCCTCCGTTCGGGGCAGCCGCTGCCTTTCGCCGCAGAGACCCGTCCGAACGCCGCCTCGGCCCGCGGGCGCAGGGGCTGCTGCCCTTCCGCCCCGGTGCCCTCGCCGGCCTCCAGCGGGCCGAGAGGAAGAGGCACCGCGGCGGGACGACACGGAGCCGCGGGTCCCGCGGCGCTCTGCACCCCCGGGAAGGGCACCGCCCAGGCGCAACGGAGCTGCCTCTGCCGAGGAACGGCACGCGGCGACGCCCCGGCCCCGGCCCGCCTCCAGCGCCGTCGGAGTCGGGGGACAGGCACAGCCGCTCCTGGGGCTCCCAAACCTAGCCGCTCCCCTGCCAGGGGCGCTTGGTCGGTGCCTAAAGAGCCGACCGGGGTTCAACGGCACCGCCACGGTGCCATAAGCAGGAGCAAAACACCAGCTCTTGCCGGAAAGGAGACTTCGGTTCCAGAATGGACTCTCTCTGAGGCGGAGCCTGGGCCCTGCCAAGTGCCCAGTTTGGGCACCAGCCTTTTGACCGGCAGGAAGCCCGAGGTCCTCTGGGCCTTGGGGCTGCTTGCACCCAGCACCTCAGCAGTTCTACCCCTGCATACCCCATAGAACCACCCCACACACACACTACCTTAGTAGGGAGGGGGGAGTCAAGCTCTCTGCAAGGACAATCAGCGGAAGCCCATCAGTGTGGGTCACCATCACCTGGGTGTCCTTCCCTCCTTGCTGAGCATGATGCCTACATAGAAACAACTGGTCCTGGCGCCATTGTGTGTGCTTTTACAGGACCAGGTCCTTACGGCTGCAGATGCTTCAGGAAACTTCTGCGGAAACACCACCTTAAAGACCTTGGCGAGGCAGATCTTCTTTTAAGCCAAGTGCCGGCCCCCAGGGCTGCCCCGCCAGAGCTCTGCCAGCATACTCCTCTGAAAGCGCCCCCCTTTCCCTCCTCCCAGGGCTGCCCTGGAGGAGGCTGGCTAGGGAGTAAGGCAGCGGCAACGCCTAACGTGCACAGCGTAAGGCACCCTGGCCCGCAAGAGGGCGGGAGCACCTTGGGCAGCAGAGGGAAAGCAGCCTGCGTGCAGGTTCCTCCATGCAGCTCGCCTGCCCACCCTTTGCCTGCGCTGCTCCTCCCCCCAGCAAGACACGGCCACTCTGCCTTCACTGGAGTTGTGCAAGAGGACCGGAGCTGGCGGGGAGGGAAGGGAAGGGAAGGGAAGGGAAGGGAAGGGAAGGGAAGGGAAGGGAAGGGAAGGGAAGGGAAGGGAACCCACACAAGAGCAGCGCTAGTGCAGCGGTGCCCATGAGGCTGCCACCTGCCTGGCAGCAACAGCCCCCTGGGAACTCAGCGCCAGCAGCGCCTCTGCTTCCCTATGGGTGCCGGGAGGAGCCGGGCTCAGCCGTGGCAGACTTGGATACTTCCCACCCCGGGAGGCCTTGAAAATTCACCTTCAAGCGTTAACAAGGTTCCTCTTACTTTCTATCACTTTGTCAAGAAAGAACTGGCCAGTTGGGTAAATCTGGAAACACTAACTAGTTTCTGCACAAAAATGTTTTTTCTCAAAAGACTGTGAATTAGGGAAACCCGCATCACTGGTCATTCTAGCATTCTAGTTTTTTATGTGAACAAAAAGAACTACACATCCTGACAAACATTATAGGGTAGAGTTGCCACGGAAAGGAACAGATTTATTAAACTGCAGGGTTGGGAATTAGTCTTCCCTAATCGAGGGAAAGCAGCATTAAATTGTTTTCTTTTAAAACATTCTGATGTTTTCTTAATACGAGCATATGAACCAACTTGTGGCAAAGAGTAAGTTTCTCATTTGGGATAAAAGGTTAGTGCTGCTTCTCCTTCTTGAAAGCGGTCCCTCCTGCTCCTCTTTCAGCCCTTGATAAGGATTTAATATTGTAGTAATGCTGTGCTGATTTCCCCCCTCCATCTACTCGTGTGGCTTCTCTCTCTCTCTCTCGGCAAAGCCATGCTGGCTTTCCCTATCAACTGGCCAGTGAGGCCACACCACCAGGGCAACTCCCCAGGCAGCAGCAAAAACTGGGGGGGGGGGGGATGCCAAGTCCACAATCATCTGGAAACAGCAAATTGGAGAACATCCCCTGATCTAGCAACCTGTACAGGTAGGTGCCCCAGGAACGCTGGCCCCCAATTCCTTTTCTCCATTCATTTTGCGGGTATATCTGTATTTGTTATCAGGATGTTTGCTCTCTCTAGTGTGGCAAGCGTGCCAGCAAATGCACACAATCTTTACGCATGCAGAGTGCAGAGACACCCTTCAATTGGACAGCATAATGCCACCCACCCACACACCCTATCTGCTGTGTAACCTCCAAATTTCAACAGTACCTGTCTGGTAAGCCAGAAATCCTAATGCCAAATGGAACGCCCTGCAGAGCAGATGGGGGGGAGACTGGGTGGCAAACACTCCCTTCCGTTTGTCCGAGGAGCTTCCTACGCTCTCGATACCCTCCCCCAAATGCTCTTTTATCCTTTGGAGGCAGCAAGCAATCTTTTTCAGCAAGCAAAATTTCAAAACCTAATACTGGCTCGAGCAGGCTGCATCCTTCAGAAATGTCTTAAAAATTGGTTAAGATTGTATACACCCTGCTGAAGAATAAAGCAGCTGGTAGAGCAATTTTTTTTTAAAAAAATCTCACAAATTTTGTTTCTGCTGCAGGAGGCACTTCCATTAAGACAAATACAGTATGTCTTGTCTTTAGATTTTTTTAAATACAGTGTGCTACATAGATTTTATACACACACACACGTGTGTGCGTGTGTATATATATATACACACACATATATACACACACATATATACACACATATATATACACTCACACACAAGCGTGTATGTGTGTACACACACACACACAGAGATACACACACACGCGCGCGCACACACTTTTCTTAACCCAACATTTCAACAGCAGGATGGTCCTTACTCTCCATCCAATCAAAACCTGCCGAAGTCATAGAATTGATGGACTCGTTGCAGATCTGTTGGAACAAGGGGTCGTTCTTTAACTCTTCCAGTGTTGCCTCGTCATCTTGGCTCTGCTGGTGAGCCGGGTCAAAGAGCAGATTTGTGTCCAAAGCGTTCAGATCGTTCATGCTCCCCGAGAGCTCCGAAGCCAGCCTCATGTCGCTGGAGAAGACCGAGGCCACGCTGCTCAAGTCGGGAGGCACCTGGCCCACCTGCAGGGTGCTCTCCTCCAAAAGCTCCTTCACGGTGCCGCTGAAATCCAACTGCTGCTCTCCGGCCTCCGACTGTGCCGCACTGTCTCCAGAAGCAAAGTTCACCGGATCGGGGCTGCTGTTTTTGGCGAGGTAACCTGGTGTTTGGAATTCAAAAACCGACGGGCTGGACGGGAGCATGCTCTGCGCACTGGCACTTGGAAACGCAGCGGAAGTCTCTAAAATCTGAGTCAGGTTCATCCTGGCGGTGTAATTGGAGGGCCTGTTGTTGACGCCCAGCCCCCTCACAGCGTCATCGTTCTCAGAATCAAGCTTGTTCAGCAGGACGCTGGTGATCTTCTTGGAGCTGGCCTGCTTCTGGGGTGGGGGAAACGCGGTCTCCATCATGACTGTCAGGGGGACCGACTGGCTCCTCTGGGCAAGGTTGCTGGCGCTCGTGTCTGCGTGGACGTTCGCCAACGGGTTGTGCGCTTCTGGAGCGACAGGGCTCCCAAAAGGGGCCACCGTCGTTCCAGAGCGAAGCACAGCAGCCACGGGGCAGACGGTGCTTCCGCTGAGGTTGCGCTGGCGGTGAACGGCGGGACTGACGCTCCGGCATCTGAAATGGCTGCCGTGGGAGGAACTCGTCCCTTTGTTATCGAGAGGAGCAGGGACAGCAAAACCTTCTTGCTTGTTGCCGACGGGGGAGACAGGGGTCACGCGCCCAAAATGGGAATCGTGGTGCCGCGACTGAGACTGGTAGGACTGGCCAGGAACGGCAAAGGCGTGAGGCTTCCGGAAACGGTCTTCCACTGACTCCTGGTAGCTTGGCAGAATCCCGTGGCTGGTGACCGAGGAGTTACCCACGCTACCATACCCGGCGTTCATCCATTCGAGTTTGGTTTTATCAGGGTGGGTAGCCGTTGGCCGCTGCATGGGCTTCACGGGACTGCTTGAAACGACGCTGGCATCGTGGTAGGCCATACTGGCGCTAATTGGGGTGAAGGCAAAGGGGTTCCTACACTCCACAGGGCTTGGGGGCACGCTGCTGCTGCAGTTGGAGTGCGGCGTGCCGACGGGCGTGTGCCGGCTGCTCCCCAGTGCGCTGTCGACAGGCGTTGTCTGAGCCATCCTGGAGCATGGACTCTCCCGCGACACGCCTTGCGATCCCGCCATGATTTCAGAGGTCGGAGTGGGCGTCGGGGTGGGTGTCGGGGTAGGCGTGGGCGTGTGAACAGGAGTGCCGTTGCTGTGGATTGGGTGATAGAAGTGGGCGCTGCTCGAGTGAGGGGCCAAGGGTGCCACCTGAGCTGTCCCCTGATTCTGGAGAGCCATCCCCAGGGAAGTGCTGTACAGGTGAGAAGTGTTCAGGGACATCTGCTCCTCCATCAGCACCAGCTCCTCCACAATGCTGTCCTGGGTCAGGTCATCATCAAAGGAAAAGAAGTTCTCGTGGGACTGGGAGGCGGCGTCCTCAAACTCCTTCAGCTCCTGCTGCAGGGGCAGCTGGCGAGAGCTCTGGCCTGGCAGATGCTGCTCCAGGGAGGGCTGCTGGCCCTGATCCGGCAACTGCTGGCTGAACGCCGCCGCCGCCGCCTGCTGAAACCCTTCAAAGTGCACTGGTTCCCAGGCGGACTTGGGCAAGTCCTCGGAGTCAGAGGGCCCGGCCAGCGTCATAACACTTATCTGCGGCTGCGGCTTGCAGGTCTCGGGGCCGAAGCTGGAGCTCTTGGCCAGCTGCTGCCACACGTTGGGGTTAAAGCTGCTGTCGGGCTTAGGGCTGTTTTCGAGGACAAAGACATTTCCTTCCAGCTTCATTTCAACCCCTGCCGACGAGGCTGCCGGTTGCTGCTCCAACAGGGGGTCGCTGGAGGCAATGACAAGGTCGGCGTCCAGAGGGCAGGAGGTCACCAGGCCGCCCCCTGAGGCCACAGAATGGACCTGGATCGTCACCTTGC